>NC_050510.2:10250138-10554746 GCF_012460135.2 Molothrus ater
CCCCAGGTCGCTAACGCTGCCTGGAGAAGGAAACGCTGCACGCGTTCTCTGGAGGAAATTCCATTTAAGCCTCCTTTCTGGAATAGTTTGTAATATATGTTTGTCTTAAATTCCTTGTACCAGTTCAGGTCCCATGGTTCGTGTGTAGTCTTGAGACGCCATGAGACCAAGCCTGCTCCTCGTCCTACTCGCGATCATCCCACCAGCGATCTCCTGGATAGTCCCTCAGCGCAAAGTATGTATGAACTACCTTGGCAAAAGACCTTGGACATCAAGAGAGAAACTGAAAACTGGCTGAGTAGACTGTTCAAAGGCTGGGGACTCTCAGGCTGGTTGGGATCTATTCTGAAAACTGTGTTTTTTAGTACTGTTTATATTAGTTATTGTTGTTGTAGTTGTTAGCATTGTTTTTGGACTAGTCAAACGCATGGTTCTCAAGTTGATTTCAAGCTCATCTCCCCCTCCTGAAGTTTACCATTTGGAAGCCCTTAGAGCTCCAATGAATGACATGGAAGCCTCAGTGGAAAGCACTGAACCTCCTGTAGAGGAGGAACCGACTTACCAACCATGGTTTGGCAAGCATTCTGCACCAGAAACCCAGTCCTCTTCTTTTTAAACAAAACTAGGGGGAGATGTTGCAGTGTGATGCCATTTCCTGTTTCACCTATCCCAACCCCCCAGGTGTGCCAACCTCTCCTTTCCCCTCCCCCTGTCCCCGGGCTTAAAAGGAGACGGGACCATGCGGTTTTGATTCTGTTGGGAGCTGTTACAAGATTCAGAGGTCTGTCATCCTGGAATAAAACTCTGGATTAAAACTCTACGGCAGAATCCTCTCCTTTTTCTCTTGACCGTCACCTGAACCTTTTCCACCAGAGGTAAACTGAGTTTCTACTATGCCTGGATTTGTTCCGAGTGCCTAGCTGCAGCATCCAGCTGGCCGAAGGTATCTCTGAGGTGAAACACCACAGCTGCCGCCTTTGGCCCAGCAACAATGGTCAGACGAGCCCAGGCACATCTCACCCGGTAATATTGGGATTAATATTCCATAATCATCTGCATCCGAGACATCACTCAATGATTCACCCGCTTGATGCCTTTCAGGTTGGTCATGGTTTCCATCTTGCTCGTCAGCTGGATTCTGCCTCTGTGGTCGCAGGTCAGGGCGAACACATTTCGAAGGTACCCAGCGTACCCCAGTATCTGTGGATACACAAGCATACCCGCGCCCCGAAGCAATAAGGTCATAGGGACCTTCCCACTGTTTGGTGACTATATTCCGCACCCGAACCTTCGCTGATGTGCCTCGTCCGCAGCCTGCAACAAGAGATGGTGATTCAAAATGACAGGATTATTTGAGTTCTGCGGCACAGTGAGATGATTGATTGTGCACAAAGCTTTTGCCAACCGACTGTGCGGGGTTTCACCCTGCATTCCCCGTTTTTGTTTTTGAAGAACCCGCTTCAGAGTATCATGAGCGCTTTCTACAATAGCTTGACCAGTCAGAGAATGAGGGATACCAAACTTGTGCGAGACACCCCACAACTGCAGGAACTGCCGCACCTTTTGCGATGCCTAAGCAGGACTATTGTCAGTTTTCACAGCAGAAGGTATGCCCAGAACAGCAAAGGCCTGCCTCCAGTGGGCGAGGACATCACGGGCCTTCTCCCCAGTGTGAGCCGAAGCCCACCTCACAGAGGAGAAAGTGTCCACAGTGACATGCACATACTTGAGCCGGCCAAACTCGGCAATCTGGGTGACATTGGTCTGCCAAAGCTCCAAGGCCCTAAGGCCTCTGGGGTTTACCCCTGCCGGCAAAGGCGGAGCAAGTGCATGGCAGTCATCACATGACTCAACAATGTCACGAGCCTCAGTTGGCATCAGCTGAAACTGCTTCTGCAGGGTATGTGCATTTTGGTGGAAAAACCCATGCGATGCCTTGGCCTGCGCGAGTGTATCAGGCTGAGGCGCTACCCACGCTGGGTTAGCCAACTTGTCAGCCCTCACGTTACCTTCCACTATAAAGCCTGGCAAATTGGTGCGACTCCTCACATGCAGAACATAGAATGGATGAACCCGGGTCTGAATGACACACAAGGTCTTCAGTAAATGAAACAAGGCAGGATTACTGACCTCTTTCAAAACCGAATGACCCAACCGCTGTGCAATATCAGCCACATAGGCGGAATCCGTGACCAAGTTGAAAGGTTCCTGGGAAAATTTCTCAAATGCCATGACAGCAGCCTTCAGTTCAACCAATTTGGCTGACCCATCCTCATGGCCTTCCAGAACCTGCCATGCAGATCCGTCCCTGCAGGTAACAATGGCCTTTCCTGTTTTCCCTGAACCGTCAGTGAAGACAGTGGGTCCTTGCATGGGTTCCTGGCTATTTTTGGGCCGTAAAGAGATTTGTGTGAATTTTGCCATATGCAGTCGCCTATGGCTGGGCAGATGATAAATGATCTGCCCTGAAAAATTTTCCAGAGCACTCTGCAGGGACACACTGTTTGCAAAGCTCCAGTCAAAATCTTCCCATTGCACCGGTGTCCGGTTCGGCTGTCTGTCTCTGCCCCGACACGGGTAGGGTGGTTCTTGGGTGGCACGTACTTCAAAGGATGAGTCTGGACTCTTCAGCTTTTCGATCTTCAGATTGTTTATTGTTTCTTATCTACAAAATTTTCTGTCTGCCCAACAGAGGTCTGACCTGCAAGGCAGCCAAAGGCACTCTGACCACCCACGGGGCGGTCATGTCTTTTTATACTAAAATCTACGTACATGATATTTACCTTTATTTTCCAATACTTTTCACCCATGTTAGCAAGTGCACCTTCACCATGAACCAATCCCCAAGTGCCAATATCACCACAGAAGATGGAAGACAAGAAGAAGAAAGAAGGACGAGACACGTCCTGATCCCTCCATCTTGTCTCCATAACCCCCCTGTACCAAAAACCTTAAAGTTTATATTTCACCCTATAAATGTGTCCCTTTTACACCCTTCACTCCAAAGTGATTCTCATGTCCTCAAACTGCTGTCACTTCTGTGGATGGATCAAAATCAAGCCACCAAACACTCCTGGCAACATTCCAGGATTTCCGAGACCCCCAAGGGTTCTCTCGGTAACTCTGGACATCCGGAGTGATGTGCTGAGTTCCCACACACCAGGAGTATGATCTTTGCAGGATCCGCACCCATCAATTGCAAACACCGTTGCCAGCATTTGATTATCAAGTGAGCAATCAATTCAAACAATGCAGTTGCCGTCTTCTGCGGCTGATGGGGCAGGAAAACCCATTCCAACACGTGCAAGGAATCAGACCAATTGTCACTCCACTGGCCAATGATACCCGTGGGATACGAATCTGGAGTGGTGACGAACACAGTGACATCAACGGAGGGATCAATACGATAAACTTGGAGAGCTGAAACAGCTCGCTGAATCACCTCCAACGCCTTACACGCCTCAGGGGTCAGTGTGCAAGGTGATTTTAGATCAGCATCTCCTTTCAACAAATTATACAGAGGAGACAGCTGTGCATTGGTTAGTCCCAAGTACGGACATAACCAAGTGATGACACCTACCAATTTCTGAGCATCGTTCATTGTTTTCACAGAATGCACAAATTGCACCTCCTGGTGACGGATCATCCATTCCAGAATTTTGACCCCCAAGTACGTCCAAGGTGGTTGTTGTTGAACCTTTTCTGGAGCCACCTGCAGTCCATGAGTATGCAAAGCATCGAGCAACCGAGGCTGAATCCTCAGCAGCTCATCCTGGGTGGACACGGCCACCAAAATGTTGTCCATATAATGATACAGACGTGCATCAGGAAACTGCTTGCGAACTCCAGACAAGGCACGGGCCACATACCACTGGCATATGGCAGGAGAATTGCGCATGCCCTGAGGTAATGTCCTCCATTGATATCTCTGTGCGGGCTCAGCGTTGTTAATCGCTGGCACTGAGAAGGCAAACTTCGGTCTGTCATCGGGATGCAAAGGAATCGTAAAGAAACAATCCTTCAGATCCACAATGAGGCCTGACCAGTCTGCGGGAAGCATGGTAGGCGATGGCATGCCCGCCTGCAATGTTCCCATGCTTTCCATCACGGCATTAACCTTTTGGAGGTCTTGCAACAACTTCCATTTCCCAGATTTCTTTTTGATGCAGAAGACAGGAGTGTTCCAGGGACTGGTAGAAGGCTCCAGATGAGCCTGGTCCAACTGCTCCTGCACCAGATTCCAAAGGGCGTCCAATTTATTTTGAGGGAGGGGCCACTGCTTCTCCCAGACATGTTTGTCCACCAGCCACTGTATAGGAGGCGTAGGACACTCTGCGCCCTTCACTGCAGTGGCCCCCATCAAAAATCCGTCCCGATGCGCACTCCCCAGATAGACATCCCTCCCCCAGAGGTTGGCAGGAGTAGAAGTAACATGAGGCCTGACCCAGGCCGTCTGTCCCTCCAGGTTCGTGACCAGCACGGGCCGCTGGCTCATGTAGCATTGCGCCGTCCCTCCCAGGCCCGCGACAGATGTCCCCACCGGCTAGAAGGGCCACTCCGGGGGCCAGGCAGCAAGGGAGAGAACTGTGACATCAGCACCACTGTCGAGAAGCCCGCAGAGGTGGATTGGCGATGGCGTTGCACCAGGAACAGACAGGGTGCACAGCATCTCGGGATGGTCCTTGGTCAGGACAGCAGTCCAGTGAACTTGAGGCGGCCCAGTGGATCCAAAGCCACCAGCTCCACACGACTGGTCAGCTGTCCTGCGAACAGAGGACTTAAAAGGCACAAGTTGAGCAAGTCACGTCCCTTTTGGGATTGTGACGGGGGGGTGGGTGTGGAGACCATGGCACAAATCTGCCCTGTGAAATCCGCATCGATGAGCCCCAGGTGCACAATGATGCCCTGAAGGGTGGCACTAGACCTCCCCATCAGGAGAGCACTCATGCCCCCACCCAAGGGACCAAAGGCATCCAGGGGAACCTTGAGTATCTCAGAAGATTCTAAGACAACTGTTTCTGCAGTGCAGACATCCACCCCTGCTGATCTGTGGGTGCTGGTTGCAAGCCGGCAAAGGAGACCTCCATCGGCACCGGGGTCTGGAGAGAAGCTTGTGTGTGCACGCGCCCCTCCTGCGCGCTCCGCTTGACGTTTCCCGAGCCCGGTAAAGCCTGGCCATTAGCATGAACAGTCGCCTTGCAAACACTGGACATGTGATTCGGCCTACCACATCGACTGCACAAGAACATGGGGAATTTGACCTTCTGCGCTTTCTTCCCCAGCTTCCTGCCAGCCTGCGCAGTCCCCTGCTGTGGCCGCTTGCCCTGCGGCACCACCCAAACTGGCTGCACAGTGACAGCCACAGCAGCCAACTTCCGACCCGGGGGAACGATGTCCGCACAGGCCTCCGCCATCTCGGAGATAGTAGGAACACCAGGCAGAGCCACTATGACCTTCCTACAAGCAGCATTGCAATTACACCTGACAAGGTTTGCAATCGTAACACTCCTTGCCAGAGGATCAGGCACCTGCCTCTCCATGGACGCAATCAGCCTTGCCGCAAATGCCATGAAAGGCTCATCTTCCCCCTGGACAATGGTCGCAAATGGCTGCTTTGGAGCAGCCATTTCCAGGGTCTGAACAATCGCTGCCATGCCCAGCGTGTGGCACTGGTCAAGCACAAGAGGATCGTATCCAATCTGCCCCTGAACACTTTCATAAAGCCCTATCCCCATCAGCATGTCAACAACAACCCCACGCCTGGGGTCCTGCTGCGCCAGCGCAGCATTCTGCATCACTGCTTGGGCCGCCAAATGAGCCCACTTGGTCTCAAAAACACCAAATTACACAGGGTCAAAAAGAGAATGTGCCACACGACGGAGATCATGAGGTGTCAGCACGTCCGTAGCAATCCTCTGGAGAGCCTGCATAACCTCAGCAGACACCAAACCATGCTGAGAAACTGCTTCACGGAGTTCCTTCTCCAGCTTATATGAAAGGAGTTCATGGGTGTTATGAGCAACGCCCCTGAGCACAGGAAAAGCCTGGGGACCCCCTGGCAAAGCCACTGCACCTGCTGTGTCCCGGCCCTTGGGCCCCACGGGGACAAGAGAGTATGATTGACTGGGAGCCAGGTCAATACCACTCGCCCCTGCGCCCCCTGCAGCACCGGCAGAGCCAAATGAGCCCACTCTGCGACCCTGCAGTTGCGCTAAAGGTAAACACCTCAGCGCCCTGTCGCGCTGCAGCTCCGGCAGGGGACGCCTTGGCGGATGCAGGTGCCGGCACAGCCCGCAAATCCGGCGCGGGCCGGGACGAAACCGGCGCGGGGCCCCTGGCCCCCGACACGGGGGAGGAACGGGATGCCGAGAGAGGCGCGGCCCGCGGAGCCGCGTCACTGCGGGGCGGCACAAGGGAGCCCGGTAAGCCCCTTATGAGAGCCCGTCCCAGGCCGCAAGACTCCACAGTGGGCACCGCCCCCACCGAGCGGAGAGGGGCAGGCTGCCCGCCCACCGGAGCAGGGCTGGACGGAGCACGGATCGACGCCCCGCCCCCGGCTGCTTTCACCGACTTTGCATGCCCAGCAGGCTGCGCAGGCCCAGAGACGGGCAAAGTCGCCCCCCCCCGCTGAGGAGCCCGACTCAGGTGCGGGCGAGCCCACCCCCGCCGCGCTCAGGGGGAACGTGGTGGACACACCGCAATTTGGACAAAAAGTCGTCACCGAATCAGACTCAAGTCGAGGCGGAGGCTGACCCTCAAAGGCCAGGAAGGCACAAAGAGAGGGCAACCTGTCCCCCGCCCCGCCACCCGCTCGAGGCAAGGCGGGGCGAGGACGGCCCGTCGAATCCACAGAGACCCCAGAAACCCACGGGGCTCCGCCCCCCCGGACCCGGGACCAGCTGGCTGTGAGCCCAATCCACCCCGGGGGAACAATCGCCACCCCCCAGCACACCGTCCTGGGGCGGGGAGGGGGACTCCACATCGCACAGAAGCGCAAACTCCCCCTTGTCCACATCCGAGACAGAAGGGCTCCCCTGGGAATTCCGAGGGGTACCAGAACCAGACCCCCGCCAAAGCTCCTAACATTTTTTCCACTGCACCAGCAGCGATCCCACGTCTACAGTGCAATCATCAAAGAGGGCCTCCATGAAGTGGACCCCCACGAGAGACCACTCCTCCCTGGAGAACACCTTCCCAGGGACCGAAAAGAACCCTCACTCTCAGGCCCACAGAATCAATCTTTCAAAATCATCCCAGGAAACAGAAACCTGTTTCCACTCCAGGACCCCCCTCCAGAGATCCAAAATGAGGGAATCATCCTCGAAAACCACAGACGTTGCCATTACCCCAAGAACAGCAGGCAAAGCACCAAAAGGAGGGGGGGAAAAGACCTCACTGCAGTCCGCTGTCTGTCTCAGCCTAGGCTGCAATACACTCAGTGGTCACCAGATGTCGCTATAGGACACGAAAAAAACACAAGCTCACCACCGTTCTCAAGGTGAAGAAAAAAGGGAAGTTTATTTTCTGACTCCAACATTTATAGTTTTCTAAAAGTGACAGCGGATTGGAGGGTGACAGTGACACCTCTCCAGTGACACTGGTCAAACCAACAGTCCATCAACTCTCTCCTCCTCCATAAAGGAATGCAAAACAATGAGTTATTTACAGAAAGTGTGTGAGAAAGTTCACTACAAGAATGTCAATATCAGAAGGTTTAGAAAATCTTAAAAAAACAGGGTAACAGACTACCAGCACTAGGTTGTTACAGTGTGAAATGGAAGAGGAGGATTTAGAATTGAGAACCCAGCCTCCTGTTTAACTGGTCCCAAAGAAAGAGCCTTAAAGGAGGCTCGTGACTCTATCCAGGTAATGGATCTCCAGACTCAAGCAAGGGAAGATTTATAGGACCCCTCTGCCAAATGCAGAAAAAGTGTTCATTAATGGATCTTCAAGGATAGTAGGAGTTTGAGAATGAACTCCACTCCTCAGTTGAATTATTTAAAAAATTTAATAAAGGACAATAGGGGATAAAAACAATAAAGCAAAACGAGCAGTGCTGGGTGTGTAGACGCAGCCAGAGGCACACTGGTTAACCATAGCAACTCTTCTTACATACACTTTCTATTGCAATGGTCAAATACATAAATGATTATACATATTCAAATATTTCTTTGAACTCAATTACATGTTCCAGGAACTTTTTAGCATTGCCTCTCCTCTGATCTGCCTTTTTAGAGCATGTGCAGTAATCTTGGATGTGGTTTTGAGGGTGATGTGTCACCTCCTCACAATGGCCCCCTTTTCCATAGTTTCAGCAGGTGACAGTTGTTGATAGTCAGTGTCAGCAGCGGGGGCCCTCCATCATGGCCATTTCACAAATGTTATCCGACCATGCAGACAGTTTAGTTGTTTCATTCATTGCAAGTTAACCACAAGTATTCTAAATCAGCATCAGCTACTTCACAAATGCGTCTGAGTTATTTAAATTATTGTCAGTCACAAAAATAAAATCATTAGCCATTATTTTGCAACTATAGCTACTTCTGCAAAAGTTAACATTATATTGTAATGCACAGCACATAGCATCCACTTTAATATTTGTGAAAGCCAAAACTATAATATGTGTTTATCACAGGAGGAAAATGAGCTATCGGATATACTATAATGATGTGCGGAAAAAGACTCCACAACTCACAAAACTTGTAAAGTAGGTATGTATTTTTCAGCCCTGAGACACATGAGGGGATAGCTTCTCCAAAATCATGTGCACTGTCAACAATACTTATCCCTCTATTTATTCTCTAAAGTATTACATATTCATTAAGTTTCATACATATTCATTACCTAGCTACCTAGCCCCGCCTAGCCTCGCTTCGTATTTTAATGAGTCAAAAAGTAATTTCCATATGCCTTGAGCTTGTGCTGTGCTCCCTGGTGGTCGTGTGGTGGTCGTGCAAGATGAAGTAAATAAGTCTTCCTCAGGGTTGAACTTTTCACCTTGCCTCCTTGCACCTGCTCCCTGGTCTCTTGGTCTCAGTCCAAGCCTTAAGGATGGTTTTAGCCAGTTTGGGGTCCAGAGAGCTGAACCAGGTCATGGTTCCTTCCTTTGAACAATAGCCTTACATCCTGTCATCCTGCTTTTGCAAGCACAATAAATGTTAAGCAAGTGATATACATTGTTTAGCCAACTGCCCCTAATCAATCATTCTTCAACTCCTAACTCCTTTGCATCAATTGTAAAGGGAAGGGAATTGCAAGAAGGGGGGAGGCAACCATGCACATGGTCAGAACAAACCACAGAATCATATGCCTTAATAAAAGCCTGCAAAGTGTATCAAGGAAAGATAGTGAATATTTACAGATTCCAAGTATGCATGTGGGGTGGTATGTGAGTTTTGAGAGCTGGGACGTGGGAGGTTTGTTAAAGTGCAGGGAAAAACGTTTGCTCAATAGAGCTCAATTACTCACTTGTTGGAGGTGATGAATTTACTAAAAGAGGTAGAAATAAGAGCTGTTAAGGGACATCAGGCAGAATGCTCAGAAGAGACAATAGGTAATCAGCTGGCCAATGGAGATGTTCAGAAAGCAGCACTTCTGCCAGAGGTGTCTAGGATCCTCCCTTTGCTTTCTGTGACAGCTGTTGCCAGGAGGAGGGCGGAAGTGGTGGTGGTGGTGCTGTGTTTTTCACCAGAGGAGCTGGAGATAATTAAAAGTGCTGGGGCAGAAGACAGAGGTGAGAATTGAGTTGCAAAGGACAGTAAACAGTGGATGCCAGGAGCTTTGAGTCTGCAAATATTGGGACAGCTCCATGGGGGGAGTCATTGAGACACTTGAGGATTGGCAGAGATGTTCTTCTAGATGTACTGCCTTGGGTCTTTTTGTTTTAGCAAAAGGAGCTATTGAGAGGTGCCTGGCTAAAGTTAATAGCCAGTCTACAAAGGAGATTGCAAGGTAGGAAAAAGGCCTCGGGCTACACATCCTTTCCAGGGATATCGGGTGTATTTTGCTGAGATCCCCTGGGCGAGAGGGTTTAGATATCTTCTGGTAGTGGTATGCCAGCTGGCAGGGTGGCCAGAGGAGTTTCTAGTCGCTTCAGCAACTATTTCATCAGTTAACAAAAGATTTCTGAATGTGGTGTGAAAAACGCCAATCACTAGTGTTAAAATGTTAGAAGTTTAATAGTAATAAAATAGTAATAAAAATAGTAATAAAAATTAGGACAATAAGAATTTGGACAATCAAAGTTAGGACAATAAAAGACAATAAAAAGCAAAGAATTATGGATGTCTGTGTGTTATGCTCTGCCACAGAACACACTTCACTAACAAAGGATTAACCCTTAAAAGTAATAGCCTGTTGCATATTCATGTATCTCATACATGATGCAAATATTCTTTTCATACAAAGGGTGTCTTCTGCTTAATTTCTGCTCCCCCCCCCATCTTGTAAATCAATCGTCTCGGTCCCCACGAAGTCTGTGTTTTCCCGATAAAGAGGCAATAATTCTCTTGATTTCTTGGTGTCTTGTTGCTGTTATCTCTGTGCGAAGAATTTCTTGATTATCTTATCCATTCCTTGAGCTAGTCACAAAAATGATCTTACATTCTATTTTAATATTATGCTATAGCCTAAAATCTATATTTACCACACTACTTAAAAAAGATTAATACTACATACCTTTCTACCATAACATATAGGTTTCATTTTAATATTTGCGAAGAGCCAATGATATAATATGCATTTTTCACAGTGGGATTGTGAAGGCAGTGGACTTGGACAGGGGGAACTCATTTTACAAGGGGATCCTTCAAAGGATTATGTCTTCTCTGAGAATTCAGTGGGACCTGCATATCCCCTGGCACTCGAAGAATTCAGGTCAAATAGAAAGGATGAATGGAAATATAAAGAAACATCTTTTGAAGCTGGTGACAGAAAGTAAGATGCCATGGATACGGCTTTTGTCATTAACTTTGGCAAGAATAAAATCCAAAACCTAAGGAATATTCAATTATTCCCCTTCACGAAAAATGCATATTATATGATTGGCTCGTCACAAATATTAAATTGAATACTATATGTGTTATGTTGGAAAGTTATTTTGTAGTACTGTATTAATCCTTTTTAAGTAGTGTGTTAAATATAGTTTTAGGCTATACAGAATATTAAAATAGAAACCATGTGATGTAAGATACTTTTTCTAACTAGCTCAAGAAATAGATAAGATAATCAAGAAATTCTTTGCACAGAGATAACAGCAACAGGACACCAAAATCCTCAAAAGAAGAATTATTGCCTCCTTACCAGGAAAACTTGGACTACTTCCACCTCCTTCCAGACTCCAAGGAGCCAACAAGATGAAGGAGGGGAATTTGACAATAAACAGAAAAATCCCTAGTTTGAAAGGAATCTTTGTATCATGTATGAGATACATGAATATGCAACAGGCCATTGCTTTTAAGCGTTTTTCCTTTGTTAGCAAAACGTGTTCTGGGACAGAGCAGAACACCCGGATGTCTGTAATTCTTTGCTTTTATTGTCCTTTATTGTCCTAACTCTGATTATCCAAATTCTTATTCCTCTAATTTTTATTACTATTTTTATAACTATTAAACTTCTAAAATTTTAAAACAAGTGATTGGTGTTTTTCACAATTTGGTGCTGAAACCTGGGAATTAACACCTCACTGCCGGGGCCTCAGAGGATTCCAAGTGAGGGAGGAGCACCTTGCCAAGTTTGGCATCCTCGCTCTGTTTCTTCTGGCATGGCCGGCAGATGCAGGTTCCAACCAGTGGACAAAAACAGACAATAAAACAAAGAAAAGGGAAAAGGCTCCCTAAAACCACGGTAATTGGCCCCCTAAGACTAGCAGTGGGCATGAAGACCCAGAAAGGAAAAAAGGATTGGTAAGTACTTTCGGGGGGGGGGGGCAGGTATGGGGGGATGAATGTGTGTGTGAATGAGAGGCAGCTGGTTATCCCAGACCTGCTACGTGAGTGAGGAGTCTCCCATGCTGGGTTTCCATCTTTTGGTGAGAAAAATGGCCAGTAAAGAGACAAAGCGAGAGATAAAAGGAGAGAATCTTCCGGGGTAACTGGGACTGGGTCCCAGGGAGGGGTTGGACCCCTCGGAGGACAGGAGCAGAGGAGTTTCCTAGCACAATCCATTAGGAAATGGGACAAAAGGGAGGGGCCCCTAAAAATTCTGCTGGGTTGAGGGATAAAATGCCCAAGAGCATCCAGGGTTAAGCAAAATTCTGCCGGATTGAGGATATGCCCAAGAGCATCCGGAGTTGGACAACACAGCTGGGTTGAGGGATAAAAATGCCCAAGAACATCCAGGGTTGGACAACACAGCTGGATTGAGGGATCCCAAGAACATCCGGGGCTGGCCAGTAACATTTGAAATTGTAACAGGTGATTTGAAAGTAAAAGGTACCGTATTGTTGTCCTGTAGTGCGTGAGAGTGAGTCACACACAAAATCAGCTTCAGCTTCCTGGGCGGGTGAGTGGCTGTGGCAAAAGGTGTATGTGACCCGCAAACAGGCCATTGTTCCCCAGGCATGTGGGGACTGTGGAGAGAGAGAGTGAGTGACACACAGACAGCTTCACAGATGAACTGGCACCAGAGGCAACCAGATTCAGGGCCCTTCCCGGAGGCCCAGCGATACTGAAGCCTAGTGGACAACCCCAAGGCGAGGGGGGGCTACAGTATCGTAGGACCTTTTTAGCACTGTGACTGCGAGGAGAAGTCATGTGGCCTATTCCTCAGGGTATGGGGGGTGAGAAGTCCAGCTCAGGCAAGGTGCAGAGGTCCGAACCCCTGACTCTGAGGCTATCTCTAGGGAAGAGGGATAGCCAAACCTCGGGGGAGGTGGAAGGGGTCAGGGTGGGGGACTCACACCAACCAGTGATTCTCTGGCAACAGCAGTCCGCTTCTTGTGAGTCTAAGAGGTTTGCTAACGTTTCCTTCCTCTGTCCAATAAAAGAAAAGGGAAATTAACGGGACTGCTGAACCTAGGTCAGTAGGGAAACATAGGGGTGTCAGTACTTAAAGTTCTGGGGTGTCGAGAAAAAGTACCTTACGTAGTCTGTGTGAGGGAGGCACCAAGGACCAAAAACTCGGCTAAGCAGAAGTCGAGAAGTATGAATGAACAGGCCGGAGGATGCGAATGAATATGTGAGAATGAGTGAGAAATAAAAGTGAGTAAATGTAGATGAATGAAAGTATGTAATGTAGATTGTTTACTTCAAGCTTCACTATATCTACTTCGAGGGAGGAGTATTGAATTGTATTGTGAGAAAAATTTTTTTTTTGTGTGCGTAGTCGGAAGGTGGTATTCAGATTGCTAGAGACAGCTGGAAACGGAGGCAGGGGACGAATAGATAAGATCTTGAAAAATGGAACAGAAAACCAGTAAGTTAGGTACAGGAAAAAAGGGGAATAAAAGGGTACCAGCAGAAATACCCCAACATAGCCCTTTGGGAGTTATGTTAGCTGACAGGGATACGAATCCTTGTACAAGGAAAAAAGACAGGGTATGCAGTGGTTGATGGGAAAAACATGCAAACTATTGAAAAAAAGGGAAATTAACCTTAAACTGGTAAGCTCAAACTTGTGAATTATATGCTCTAAAAAGAATACTGGAATATTTAGCACACAAGAAAGGATCTATGTAAATACTGATTCAAGGTGTGCCTTTGGAGTAGTACATACCTTTAAAAAATTTTGGAAGAAAGGGAATTACTTACTTTAAGAGGAAAGGGATTAGTACATGAAGGACTCATTTTAGAGGTTTTAGAGGCATTAAAATTACCTGAAAGAGATAGCTATAGTACGTATTAAGGGACATCAAAAGGGAAAGACCCCAGAAATAAGAGGAAATAATTTGGCAGATCAAGAAGCTAAAGATGCAGCAGAAAATGAGGCTGAAAGAGTTATGTTAATTTTAACCCCAAATAAGGGGTGTAGGAACAATACTTCCCTGTTTTTCCCTATCCTGGAAGCCAGGAATACAAAAGACTTGCTGCTGGCCCTGTATTAGACTGCAGATTTTGAAGATAAGGCAGAGACCTTCCCAATCTTTCCTTATCACATAGCCTCCTGATGCTATTTCCTTTAACCATATTTCTCCACACTCCCCTTCTACCAATCCTTTCCCAAACAACACCATATTGCCCTCTCTGGGAATGGGTTGCCAAGACCCTTTCTCAGTGCCTCTTATTGCCCCCTCTGAGCGTCCATGTTCCCCATATTGCCCTCTCTGGGGATACACCATTGTGAAAAATGCATATTATATGATTGGCTCTTTCCAAATATTAAAATGAATCCTATATCTGTTATGTTGGAAAGTTATGCTGTATTAATCTCTTTTAAGTAGTGTGGTAAATATAGTTTTTAGACTATAGCATAATATTAAATTAGAAACAATGTGATGTAAGATACTTTTTGTAACTAGCTCAAGGAATGGAAAAGATAATCAAGAAATTCTTCACATTATCCTATCTGGATAGAGATAACAGCAACAGACAACAAGATCCCAAGAGAAGAATTATTGCTTCCTTTTTGGGAAAGCTCAGACTTTGAGGAACCAAGAAGACTGATTTACAAGATGAGGGGGGAAGCTAAAATTAAGCAGAAACACCCTAGTGTGAAAGGAATGTTTGAATCATGTATATGATATATGAATATGCAATATGCTACTGTTTTTAAGGGGTAATCCTTTGTTAGCAAGGTGTGCTTTGTGGCAGTGCCAGGCACCTGGACGTCCGTAATTCTTTGCTTTTCATTGTCTTTTATTGTCCTAATTTTTATTACTAATTTCATTACTATATTCATTACTATTAAACTTCTAAAATTTTAACAAAAGTGAATGGCATTTTTCACAACCATATTGCCCACTCTGGATGTCCATGTCCTTGTAACTACCTCTGGGAGAATGTGCAAACCATCTCAACATCCTCCTAAAGGACCCTTCGGAGGTATTTTGGGACTGTCATCCATATAGTCGAGACCCTTTTTTTGACTTTCTTTTGTTGCCCACCCTGGGCATCCTGCCATGTTTTACTCCCTGAAGTTGTACTTACCAGTGAGATTTGCCAAGACCCTTCCTGACTTTCCCTTAATGCCCCCTCTGGGCATCCATGTCCAGTGGACTCTTTCCTATAGACTCTTCATGGACGTCTGTGGTCCACCTCTCATCTCTCTCCTGGACAGTCTCGGGTATCCAATCAGTAGTCTGGTGCCAGCCAGCGCTGAAGGGAGCTGATCACCAAATCTGGGTGAGGCACACCTCTTGCTCCTCTTGCTGCAAGCCGGACCTAGACAGTAGAAGGACATGGGACCGAGCCCCCAATTGTCAGGAAAATCCACAAACACCAGAGGTTTATGTCTAAAAAGGAGACAGAGGAGTCTTATAACTTTATTCAAATAAAGGAAGAGAAGTCACCATGTGTCCTGGTTTAGGGCAAATTTTGGAGGAAACCTCTGAAGGGGTCTTTTCTAGAAAAGCAGATTTCAGTGGCCCCTCCCCCTACCAGTTCAGGATAAAATCTCCTTCAAAAAAGTGAAAAAAAACCTGTTTATTTAACAAGCAAAGTACTCACAAGCATGGAAAAATTAGTAATATTAAACAATAAATCCTCTTGCTGTTCTGAAGAGATGGCAAATTCAGAAAGAGTCCTTCTGTGGGTGTGGCTCAGTGTCTCAGTCTCTCTGTGGCTCAGGCCCAGCGTGCCAGGCCTGGCATGCAGACTGGGGGCCCCCAGGTGATTCTCCTGATGTCCTGGACCGTCTAGAAGCTGAACAGTCCCAGAAAAAGAAGGCACAATCCAGGGAAAACCTTTCTTGCCATAGCTAACCAGGAAAAACAGTGAAAAAAGCAAAGAAAAACGCCCTCTCTCTCTCTCTCTGCAAAAGCTGAGAACTCAGAGAGCACTGCCACCAGCTCGGAGATAGCTGAGCTCTCATCTCTGTGTTTTGAATACAGAGCAAAAAAATTCCACCATTAGCCCCTACTCTCTCTCTCTCTGGGTCTAGCTTAAAGCTAGAAGACCCATTTCTGAGCAAAAAGGTAGATGATCAGGATACCTGCATCATGAAGTCACCCCAGGGCACTGGGGCACACACCCGTGGGCTTTTCTCTCTCAGATTTTCAGAGAGTGCAGCCTCCCTTTTATCCTGAACTCCAGGCCGCATGTTGCTTTCTTCCTTTCCCCATTGGCTGAGGTACTAGGAAATTACAGCCTTCTGCCTACTCCATATGCCCCCTTGAATCTGTCATTTTACCCCAAAGTTCAGAAGTTTAGGCTTGTGGAGACCTTTGTCTATCTCAGGAGCCAACCTGTCTGGGCTCTGCAACAAACTTGCTGCCCAAAGTATGTAGAAACATTGTGATAGCTGCATGTTATAGTTTTGGCATTCGCAAATATTAAAGTGGATGCTAAGTGTTGTGCATTTTAATATAATGTTAACTTTTGCAGAAGTAGCTAGAGTTGTGAAATGATAACTAATGCTTTTATTTTTGTAGCTAACTGGCAATAATTAAAATAACTCAGACATATTTGTGAAGTAGCTGATTTTGATTTAGAGTACTTGTGGTTAACTTGCAAAAACTGAAATAACTAAACCATCTGCATGGTCAGATCATTTGAGGAACGGGCGTGATGAGGTCCCCTGCTGCTGACACTGACTATCAACAACTGTCACCTGCTGAAACCATGGAACAGGGGGCCGTTGTGAGGAGGCGACACATGACCTTCAAAACAACATACAAGATTACTGCACATGCTCTAAGAAGGTGGATCAGAGGAGGGACCATTCTAAAAAGTTCCTGGAACATGTAAATGAGTTTAAAAAATATTTGAATATGTATAATCATTTATGTATTTGACGAATGCAATAGAAAGGGTATGTAAGAAGAGTTGCTATGGTTAGCCGGTGTGCATCTGGCTATGGCTACGCACTCAGCACTGTTAGTTTTGCTTTATTGATTTTATCCCCTATTGTCCTTTATGAATTTTTTTAAAAAATTCAACTGAAGAGGAGGCTTAATTTCTCACTGCCATTAAGACACATTTCACAGATGTTAACACCCATACTTTCACCCACCAAAATATTTTAAAAACATTAGCACATATCTTTCCTATCAGTAGCATTTCATACCTGCTGTTCTTCAACCTTCAGCAACCCCACAGCAGAAGGGTCCACTGAGAGACCGAGCAAGGTAGGCAGCCGCTTAATTTCCACCATTTCCTGGGCAGCTATACCAAAAGTCCACTGGTGCCCTTTTGGATCCTTGAAATACCCTCTCCTGAGATAGTCTATGCCAAGGATGCACAGAGCCTCTGGGCCAGTCACAGTGGGGTGCTTTTGCCACTCATTACGAGTCAGGCTAAGATCAGCCTCCAGTATAGTCAACTGATAGGATCCCCTTGTCACTCCAGAAATACAGATGGATTCTGCCCTTGCATTGCTTGATGGCATTAGGGTACACTATGCACCAGTGTCTACTAAAGCCTTGTACTCCTGTGGGGCTGCTGTGCCAGGCCATAGGATCCACACAGTCCAGTAAACCTAGTTATCCCTCTCCTCCACCTGGCTGGAGGCAGGGCCCCTGTGAATACTGATCACAAGATTCCTCGCTTACTTCCTGAAGAAATGGACTAGAACTTCTTTCGATGGAGTCAGTAGCATAATCGGCTCTTCCATTCTGCCTGGGAAGCTGTCCACTGGAGACTGGAGCAGAAACTTTCCTGGAAGATGCCCCATTTATGACTTTTACCCTGCAATTTCTGCACCCGTGTCTCTAGGATCAAGGTAGGGTTTTGTTGGAGGTTAGGATTTCTCCTTTTTTTTTTTCCTTTCAGGAAATTTTGTCTCCTTTGTTGCCTAAGAGATGATAAAGTCATGTACCAAAGAGACAAAAGAAGTGGCCAAGGTGGGGAAAAGGGTGCTGGCTACTCTCTTAGCTGGGGGGTTTTCTCTTGGGAAGGGCAGGGATACCATGAGATTTTGGCTGGGGAATGAGGGGCTGGGCTCAGCTCCTCTCTCGCTCTTGGATCAGAGGGGAATGGTCGAGTTGCTACTACTGCAGGGAGAATTCACTGCCACCATGGAGTCCAGCCCCTGTACTACTTCTTCCTTACTGTAAGTGAGCCTTTGCTTGTAAGGGCAGCCATTGAACTGGGACCTTATTAACATGTGATTGTAGTGGAAAGGACCCTCATCATTGTGAAAACATGTATTTTATGACTGGCTTTTTGCAAATATTAAAATGAATATCATACGTGTTATGTTAGAAAGTTATTCTGTATTCATTTTCTTAAGTAGTGTGTTAAATATAGTTTTAGGTTATAACATAATGTTAAAATAGAAACTATGCTATGTAAGATACTTTTTTTAAAGAGACGAACAAGGTACTTGCACCAAGATAGCAGCCACAGGACACCTAAATCTTTCGGAGAAAAAGAATTTATTGCGCCTCTATCAGAAGAAACTAACTTCTTCCTGCCTCGCTCAGCCATGAAGATGCCGTCAGGATTCAGAGGAAGAAGTTGACACTGACCAGACAAAATCCTTTGTTTGAATGGAGTTTATGCATAATGTATGAGATGTATGAATATGCAACAGGCTATTGCTTTTAAGGGTTAATCCTCTGTTAATGGGGGTCCTTTTTTGGGCTTATTTTGCCCAGAAAAAGGTACCTGGACTGCCCGTAACTCTTTGTTTTTAGTGTCTCGTATTGTCCTAACTGTAATTGTCCAAATTTTTATTACTCTAATTATATTACTATCTTTACAACCATTTTATTACTATTAAACTTTTAAAAATTTAAAAACAAGTGATTGGCATTTTTCACACCATTGACTCAGCTGCCTCAGGGGAAAACCTGGGACCCTGAACCCCTCCTCCTTCCCTGAGGGCACATCTCACAGCTGTGTGCAGCAGCTGCTTGCAGAAACCTGGCTGCTGCACACAGCTGTGCTGTTTTTTGCCACTGCTTTTTTGCTGCACTATAACACCCCATGCCTGCCGGGACACCACGCGGCTTTAGCTATGGCTGCAGAGTTTCTGCTACATTGTGTTTGTCACCTTGGGTATGTCCACCTCTGCTGTTCCAACCACTGCTCCAAGGTTCCTGCTACAGTCCATTTTACTATCCAGAGGGGCACTGAGACCAGCTGTCCATGTGGGTTTGTAATGGAAGCACCTTTTCTATCTCTCTTGCCAGCTTTCCCGCCATTACCACGTGGAGAGGTGTGGCTGACCTCTCACCACAGCGCACCCCTACAGTCGCAGGGGAATCATTGCACCTGCCCTGCCCTGCCGGGAGCCAACACCACCCCTGCCAGTTGTGACCATAACTAGACCAAAGGGGAAAGTGCTTGACAGCTGAGAGGAGGCTGTTATCAGGTTTCTGGGGTTTTTTTGTTTGTTGTTGCTGTCATTGTTGTTGTTTACCTTGTTATATATATACATACTAGTAAAGAACTGTTATTCCTTTTCCCATATCTTTGCCTGAAAGCCCCATAATTTCAAAGTTATAATAAGAGAGAAGAGGTCATATTTTCCATTCCAAGGGAGGTTCCCACCTTCTTTAGCAGACACTTGTCTTTCAAACCAAGACAGTTTTCCATCCCACTTCCTCATGTAATCTCTCTGGTCCTACAGGTAAAACCACAGGGTACCCTGTGGTGTCTACCTTCTATATACTCTCTCTTGAGCAAAAGGACACCGGTTGTCAATTGCTGAGATACAGATGATACTGAAATAAACCAGATAGAAACTTTGTAACACAGTTTTGAGTATTAGAAATCAGGAATTCTTTATTGCAGCGCTGAGCACTACGGGGAACCTTCCTCCATTTGAGAGCCTTGAGTGTTGGGTGGATAGAGATTTTATCATATGTCACAGACACATTTTATGAAAAATCCTTTTGTTAGGATTTTTTCTCCTGAGAAGCTGAGAGGCCTCAGAAACAAAATGTAAATGATAATGATCTGCTGCTGTGGAATGCAACAGGTGCATCTTTGATTGGTCCATGTTGGTTGTTTCTAATTAATAGCCAATCACAGTCAGCTGGCTTGGACTCTCTGAGAGTCATGAGCTTTTGTTATTCCATTCTCTTGCTTGCTAGCCTTCTGATGAAATCCTTTCTTTTATTCTTTTAGTATAGTTTTAATATATCATTTTAATATAAAATATATCATAAAATAATAAATCAGTCTTCTGAAACATGGAGTCAAGATTCTCGTCTCTTCCCTCATCCTGGGACCCCTGCAAACTTCCACAATCATACACACGGGTTGCATACTCATTAGTTATCCCCACTTCCTTGACTTTATTTGACATAGTCACACCCCTTATTGGAAGTCCTTATATGGTTCTTTCGGGTCTGTCTTCAGCATCCAGTGTCCTTTTTAGGTGGCAGTTCCTAGACCCCTGCTTTTGAGTACACACAATACTGTTGTTTTGTATAACTTCTACTTTGTCCGCCTTACAGAGCTGAGCGGGCATCCTACTTGTGTTTTGCATGACTTCTGTTTGCCTAATTACATGCTTTATTTCTCCAAAGCTGTGCTGTTGTGTTCAATCGTCCTTATCAAGTAAGTAAAATGCTGTTCTGTTCTACTGTCCTTTTCACCGGCATGAATGAACTCAGAAATTAACTCAGAAGGTATACCTGAGTTTGTCAATGAGAAGCACTGTGAGAGCATTTTGATGAAGTATAATACCAGGGAAAATGCAGTCATGCGACTAATGCACAGCACAAAGTCCTGCAAGTTGTTATTCCTCATCAGAAATCACTCTATGGTCCTTCACTTTTACCTGTCTTGCAGGACGATTTATCTCTCATTGGACCTGTTCAAACACTTATTTATTAAGATGTAAACAATAAACACATGCTTTGCATGTTTAGAACTTAAAAGAGCTCACTGGACAAAAGCTGGTTACCAACGGAATAATGTTTTTGTACAGCTTGTGTTGCCTATCAAACCATACAGAAAATATAGACTCTACTATGAATACTATTTGATTCTCTGGTTCCCTGGATTCTGTTGATGCTTCTTCTCTCTTTCTCTCCACTGAAATATTAGATGGCTCCCACTCCCAGTAAAACTAATGTCTGAAAGCCATTTGGAATAGACAGCCACAACATGCAAACAGAAGTTTGTCCAGCTTGTTATGAAATAGATTTCACTGGACAAAGAATGATCAAAAGTTGGATTTTTCCCGAGCAGTGGAATATTTTAAAGAAGTTATTTCCCCACTGTTTCCTTTATAATTCTTAAATTTCTCAATTCCACCTCATTCTGTTTGTTTATTAATAGACCTGTCATGTGTAAAATGATTGCTTCAGAATGTTTAGACACATTTTAGCAAGAATGCTCCTCTGTTTGATAGATGAACATGAACACATATAAAGTACAAAGTTCTCATAACACACCATGAGCAATGTCAGAATTGGCACTGGAGGCTGTTAAGAGTAGTATATGAATGAGCAGAAAATGAGTGAGTTTACAAACACTTTGGCCTTCAGGAAACAATGGGAGATTTGATCTTTGATCTGTTTAAAGGGTATCCTGCAGCCTTGATGCAGGAGCACCAAAACTAAGTAGCTTCATCAAGAAAAAATGAGTACAGCACAAGGACTTCAAAAATTATTGCCTAAGAAGTCTCAGCTACAAAACTTTTTGTTAGCATCAAGAAAAACTACTTAAGCACAAATGTGAATTTCCTGAACTTAATCACCATGTGCATGCTCAACTCAGCTAGTATTGATGTCTTTAAGCAGAATTCCCTGTCCCTTTTTTTTTGATCTCTGTTGCACTTGGAAGCTGAAGGCATCATTCTCACCTTTAACCCCTCTTTTAAACACAAATTTTGGCAGTGGGGTTTTGAAGTTTATTTGTTTAAGAAATTGTTTAAAATGTTGTAATGGTTTGTTCCTATTCACCTCTGTTCAGTTTTCCTAATAGTCTCTCCCTAAAGTTATTTACCACCGGTTTTCCCGCCTTTCCCCATGTCAGTCCTGGTATTTCCAGGTCCTTCCCTGTCCATCCTCCAAACCCTGCCCCTGCAGCTTGTCTGTCATTATTTGCTACACCCATTTATCTAGAAGCTTCGTTGTCAGTTATGATATTTCCCTTCACTCATTCGTATTCACTCTTCCCTTCTCCTTCCCTATTGGTTTTATGTTTACGTATATGCTCCATACTCCTCCTATTTAGCCCTTGATTTGTTGTTAGGCTGTCTCCTCCCAGGGGACAGCCCCTCTTTAAAGTTGCTGGTTTTCTCTGTTTTGCACCTTTTTGCCTCTGCTTCCCCTTCGACCTGCTACGCTGTGGCACTGCTCCCTTCACGGGGAGGAATAAAGACAGTTCGGAGATGCAAGCAAGGGGTCCTTCCTTCTTTCCTTTGCCTCAATCTGTCGACGTGGGTCCACACTTATCGGCTGCTTCGGTCGGTACAGGACCTCAGCTTGTGGCTGAACTGCTACCCTCTGCCTGCTGGTGGCTGAGGCGGGGAGTGGCCACTCATGATGAGCGCCGAGGGGAAAGGGGGTCAGAACTTGCCGGCGACCAGTGTCACCCCCTCCTCCTGCGACCGAGGTGCAGGGTCAGCAAATAGATGTTATCAGGTGTGTTAAGCAGGTGTTGCTTAATTCTTATGGAAAGCTTTGGTATTTTAGGTCCTGCTTGGCAGTTAAGATGTGACTCAGGAGCTGCAGATGACATCTTTATTTGGCACACAATCGTGTGTTCTGTGCATCCTGAGCTGAACTTTGTTTAAAACAGAGGGACACATTCCCAAATGGCCAAGACACCACCAGAGACCCTCGAATAGGCCCACAAAGGGGCAGCAACAAGTATTACATAAGATTGCACTACCTCAATGACTGCATTAGTTGACTATGTATCTAATTGGCCGGTTTATGTAAATATTTTTGTATAAATTATTTTGATTTTTACTTCCTGGTGTGACGTATTGTCCCGGTCACGGGAGGCGACCAGCAGGCAGAGTCGCGGTACGGCCACTGGCTGGGGTCCCTAAACCGCCAGAGGCGTCCCTTAAGGGTCGACCTTACGCTGAAGGATTGTGGTAAAGGAAAAAAGGAAGGATTCTCTGCTTGCTTCTCTGAGCTGCTTTATTTCTTTACCCCGCAGAAACTGTGCCGAGGCAGCGCCGCTTGGTCTCTCTCTCTCTCGGCTGAAGCCGCGGCTGCGCAGGTGGCATGGGGGGAGTGGTGGCGCCAGTACCGCGGGGCACCGGTGCCGCGGCGCGGCAGGAGCTGTGGAGCGCGGGAGCCACTGCACCCGCGCCCCGCTGGGGCTTGAAGGGGGGGGGGGGCAGTGGCAGAGAGTTGGAAAAAGAGGAAAACTGCAGCTTTTATGCAGGAGGGGAGTGGAAACCTTGGAAGGGGCTGTCTGGCTAGCTAGATCAGTTGCAAAAAGGAAAAAAGGAAAAATCACACTTGACAGGGAACCTTCTAGGCAAAAGGGCAGGATCTTTAGGGATGGACAGGGAAGAATCTGGAATTATTCTAACTGCCATGGTGAGACATGGAACAAACAACCCCAGACATAGACCAAACATCTTAAAGCCACTAAAGTCACAGGTAGGGAGAGACTAAACATCAAACTCTCACTGGGACAAATTCCCCTTTTTTGTTTATTTTTCTGAGAGCGTTGTGGGGATGATGGCAGTGGCAGTTAACTAAACTCCAGATTCTTCCCACCACCGCTGAGGGGAAGAGTGTTTTTGGTTGGAGCTGGTAACACTTTTAACAAACAGTTTTGTACAAACGCCAACAACAACAGAAATTAGAAACAGAATTAAATCAACTAAACAAATGTCTTTGATGACAGATGACATCCATCCGGACAAACCCTATTCTTTCAAGATGTTAGAAAACCAGTCTCTGGTGTCCTTTTTATCTCTTGCACAAGGTCTTTCATCTTATTGATTGAGGCGTGGATGCTTTGGCTTTTGTCGGTGATGTTGAAGCAACACAGTCCCTCAAACTCTTGGCACCCATGCCTGTGTGCCAGCAATAAAAAATCAATGGCTGTCTGATTTTGTAAGTCACCTTCCTAGTCGCCTGCTCTTCTTCTAGGAGGTCACTGATCGCTGTTGATGTCAAGATGGCCTGTTTAACCACCCAGCACTCAAGATGTCCCGAGTCCCAGAGTGCTTTTGCTGCTGCTACTCACGGCAGAAATATAGACACAGCTGTTTTTGTTAGTTTGGACCAGGTTTCTACTTTAGGATTGCAGTTTTCATCAAATTGTATTGTGCTGCGTTTAACCTTTTGAGGGGTCGAATTATTAAATTTAGATTTCCAATTAACAATTTGAATCTAGTTTGGGGAAACCAGGGACAGCTGACCAAGAGTACAAGGACCTCCTATAAGATGAGAGGGGATCCCCGCCCAGGGTCCCTGCCCACAAACAAAGAAAATTCCTTTTGGGAGCCTCAGGAGTGCGAGGCGTCCACTGGAATAGGTGAGAGGTAACTGGATAATAGAGTTACACCACAAGGCTGCTTGGAATTCTTTATGATAAACCTTAACGGAAATATAAGTTTTGGGGTGAAAATGGGGCTCACAAGGGAAATGAATACAAAAAGGGGCCATTGTCGAACCCAACAACCTAAACTCCATGTGTTGTAGTGTGTTTTGTTAAGTTATTAGGTTGGTTTATTCCAATCCCCTTCTGTCTGAAAATGGTTCTGCCCCAGTTCTCCCTTCCCGCCTTTGGAGCTGTCTGTCTTCCTGGCTCCACCCCAGCCAACAATGTATCCCCTAAACTCCACCCTGGTTTCCCTGGAAACCCTTGTATTTTTTCTTCTGATCCCTCCCCGGTACCCCGCCAATCACTCTCACTCCCTACCCTTACTGCTAGAATGTTCCAGCAGGGGAGTTCGATGGTTGGCTGAGGGACTGGGGCCCCTCCCCAGAATGTTTCCTGTTGGTGTTACCCATGTGTCAATCCCTTGGACCCCACTCCCCACTGCACCCCCATTGGCCCAATGCCTGGCACCTCCCTACCCCTTAAAACTTGCTGTCACCCCCTCCCCCCTGTCTTCTCCTGTCGGTCCCTCCGGGGTTCAGTAAAGCCTGGATTAAGCCACAGTTGGAGTCCACCGTCTTCTTTCCGCTGGTTGCAGCCTTTACTAGACTCCGTCCTGCACAAGGTGTGCCTACAGCCGCAAGCTGGGCACTGCCTTAGGCGCTATCCCGAAGCCAGCTCTTGGGAGAAGTGCCCCCTCGTGCTGCTAGCAGTGCTGGAGCTAGCCGGACGCTGACAATTGAGAGCCACTGCTGCATCCATGGGCTCCTTTTCCAGTTGGGGCAAACCAGAGGACCACTTGTTCCACAAAACTATAGGACCGTTAATAGGGAGGTATTTCTTGAGATTCGGGGGAGGGCCCTGGCCTGCACCATCCACAAGGGACCGGAGATGTGAAGGATACTGATCCAATGAAAGTGGGACCCCCACTAGGCAGGTTGACATCGGGTCATCAGCTGAGGCCATTGATAGACATAGATGGTCTCGCTGCAGCAAATGAACAAGGGTCACCCAAACATTCTGCTTCAGTTGAGGGACAATCCACGCTTCAAAAATCTGGGACTGGAGGAGCACCAGGAGCAACGTGACCAGCTGTTTCCACATGTTGTCCGGTACGGATGTCACCTTGAACATAAAAGAAGGAAAACACATTAGGGAAACTTAACAATAACTTTCACCAGAAAACAAAGGAAAGAAATATGGGAGTTTCTTTTTCTTCTTTTGGCTGGAGGCTACAGCCACATCGGCTGGGTCCTCCAATGGTGACAGGGTGATGTTCCGTCGGTCTTGTTCATCTTCATGTTCTCTTTCTTCTCCCCCTTTTGATGGAACCGGGGGGGGCTTCTCCAGATAGGGACAGCCTCTTACAAAATATCCCTTCTGCTTACAGTGAAAGCAGCAATGTAGTCTTGACACTCGCGGTGAGGTAGAAGGTAGTTGAGCGTCTGCTACTGCTGTGGCAACTTTGTTTGGTGCTTCTACTTGGAGAAGTCTTGCTTTTCTGGGACTTTATACTTAAATTTAACAATGGTGGTGGCAATAAAGGAAGGCTGGGAATGACTGTCTGGCAGTCTTCATTAGTACCTTCGGTTACAATGGTAATCATGATGTCATCCTGGGCTTTTGATCTAGGAGTTTTCCTTTTCCCAACCTCTCTGACTTTGCCTACAAAATCTAGAAACACATCATTAAAGGGAAATACAGGGGGCAAAGCCAGGGTAATTTGAGGATGGGAAGAGGAGAAGCCAGAGCACAAATGAGAGTTTAGGGACAGGGGAAGAGAACAAGGGAAAAAGGGATTATGGGAAGTAGAAGGAGAACCAGAAGATGGGGACCAAGTCATGTGCTGTCCACCATCTTGTGACTCTAGGTAAGGGGGAAGGGAGCAAGGGAGAAAGGGATTATGGAAAGAAGAACCACAAAATGGAGGCAAGGCCATATGGCATCCCCCATTCTGTGACTCTGGGTGTGGCGAGGAATCTGGGGACAACCTACAGGTTTTTCTACAGGAAAAAGGGGCGAGGTAATGGGGCCTAGGGAAGGAGCTCTGGCAGGGTAGCTAGTCCTTCCAGAGCCAGAGGGGTACCGGGGGAGATGTGGGGAGCTAGGGAGACACACAATGTGGGGATGGCTGTGCACCTGCTGCAGGTGGTTTGCTCCCCTCAGCTCACCTGGTTTGGGATGCTGGGGGTTAGGAAGAAGGGGGACTGGAGCAGGGGTCTCAGGAGGAACTGAGGAAGATTTATTTCGATTTTCTTTCACTTTCTTTTCGATTTCCAATGTGATAGTTTTCAACTTTACAAAGAGAGGATAAAAATCACTTTTTGATTCACCATCTCCAAGTTTAACTCTGATCCTATCCCAAAATCCTAATGTTTATACCTCATCAAGGGTAGTAGCTGGAAAATGAAAGAAAATCTACTTAACAAATCTCCTAACTTTACCCTTAGATAAACAAAACCCTTCTCCCACCAGGGAATCCACAACTTGGTCAAAAACTTCCTTTTCCCTAGCAGACAGTCTTGCACCCATGGTGACAGAGACTGAAATAAACAGGGCAGGAGACTTTTTCTCCTTTTAATGCCTTTATTAAGTGGTCAGCTCAAGGCTGGGAAGCTCGACGGATCTGCAGTCCCCGTCGGATCTGCAGTCCCCGTCGTCTCTCCCAGGGTGACTCGGAGGAGGAGGAATATGCAGCTTTGTCCACTAGGGGCAGAGCTGGGGGTCCTGTCCTCACGAGAACGGTGGGCGTAACCCCGTCTTTCGCAACTTTTGAGTGGCTCCGGGCTCGGGGTCTTGGTTCCAGATGAGGTCTTTGCTCAGGGTGAGGGGCAACAAAGGTTCTCAGCATCTCTGCAGGCTCAGCACTCCGTTCCTCACATCCAGACATCACTCTAATCTCTTAATTCTGTATTGGCTCGTTGTTTTTGGGGTCTTTTTGGTAAGTTTGATGATGTTCCTTCCCATGGCATGTTGGTCTTGAAGTTGTTTTGCATCTTCTCTGATGCCCCTGCCATGTCTCCTCCACAAAACGTCTGGGGAGAAGAGCCATTAACTTAGCCCCGGGCAGGGCCTTACTGATACAAAAGGAGCAATTAGCTACAACGACCAGTGATTACAATAACAAACAGGTAGAACTCCACCTTGGCAACAACTAGTCCAACTGGTTTTGCAACTCTTTTTCTTCCCAAAAAAATTTGGCAGATTTTTTATTTATAACAGAGACTATTTGCTAGGGTTTTTTTTCCCACCCACTCTCCAAGGTAAAATGATAACTAAAGGAAAAACACCCAAGAATCATCAGTGGGGTGGGGGGGGGAGGGGGGGTTGAACGTTGTGCTCTACGCCTTCCCTAATCCCCAGGAGTCACCCCCACCCAACCTCAGGGTACCCCAATTGGGTCCGTCCCGGCCACTGGAATGCTCACAAAACCGAAGATTCTTGGAAACTAAAATCTCGGAGGTGGTCCTTAATCCAGGGGAAAGCTCCTCTCATGTCTGGAACGGAGAGGCTAACTTTCCTGCCTGCAGGGAGCCGCAGCAACGAAAAAGTGCGCAAATTTGCCGGTAGCGCTTGATGGTCCACGAACTTCACTTTGCAGGGGCATCCACGCACCCTGGAGAAAGTTCTTTCCGTGGATCTGTGCTCTCGCTGTCCCATGGCTGGGCGCCAAGCTGATGCATTGCCCTGGTTGTGGGGGGCAACCAGCATGCCTGCCAGGAGATTCCGTGCCCTGCCTTAGCTGCCGGTAGGCAGGGTTGTGGTACGGCCACTGGCTGGGGTTCCTAAACTGCCAGAGGCAGCCTTTAAGTGTGGACCTTACGCCGAACGATCGAGGTAAAGGAAAAAAGGAAGGACTCTGCTTGCTTCTCCGAGCCGTTTTATTTCTTTCCCAAGCAGAAACAGTGCCGGAGCGGCACCACTTGGAACCGGCAGCATGGTACAGGAGTTATTCTTTCCCGTGGCAGGAACAGGGCTGGAGCGAGGCAGATGATGCAACACCCGTGGGTAGCGGCAGTGGTAGCGGCGGAGAGGGCCGTCTCTCGCCCCTGCGGAGGGACCGCGTGGGCGGCGGCAGCAGTCGCACGGTCCCTGTCTCTCGGCTGGAGCCACAGCTGCCCAGGCAGTGCAGGGGGAGTGCCGGGGAGGGCGGACGCGAGAGGCAGCGGCTATGGCGGTGCAGGCAGGAGCGGCGGCATCGGCACCACGGGGCGCTGGTGCTGCGGGAGGGCGGCGGCACTGGGGCTCGAAGGGGGAGGCAGTGGCAGAGAGTTGGAAAAAGAGGAAAACTGCAGCTTTTATGCAGGACGAGGGTGGAAACTCTGCAAGGGGCTGTTTGGATAGCTAGACCAATTGCAAAAAGGAAAAATCACACTTGACAGGGAACCTTCCAGGCAAAAGGGCAGGATCTTTAGGGATGGACAGGGAAGAATCTGGAATTATTCTAACTGCCATGGTGAGACATGGAACAAACAACCCCAGACATAGACTAAGCATCTTAAAGCCACTAACGTCACAGGCAGGGAGAGACTAAACATCAAACTCTCACTGCCACACTGGTGTGCTTGATCTGTGGAAAATTTCCACCTTACACCCTGCGCAGAATAAAAAAATTTCTCCTTTCTGAACCTCTTTGTCTGTGTTCCGAGAGTTCCTAAAGTTCGGCAATATAAGTGTTCAAAAACAATGCAAATCAATTATGCTGTCACCAGCACATGGTGTAATACTGTCAAAAATAGATTAGAAACTGTTGTAAAATAGTTAATAACTGTTAAGCATATACTGTTAAAAGGTTTGGTTATTATATTGTAAAAGGGGTTAAAAGGATAGTTATAAAAAATACCATACTCAACTTACTATATTACACCTAAGTAAAGTGCACCCCCCCAAGCAAAAACGAGACAGCCTGGACAGAACTGTAAGAACCAATCAGTGCCTTAACCTTCATGCAAATGAAGGATCCCCACAGAAACCAATCTAAAGGAACAAAAAACAGTATAAAAGGGGGCATCCAAATCAGTGAGAGGATGCCGCTCGACCTTGAACATCGGGAACATTCCTGCTCAAAAGGAAGAAGATCCAGTGTGATAAACGAGTTCACTGGATGTAAGGATCATATAATTATTTTTATTATTATGCAAGCGAGAATAAGCAAAGTTCAGCGCTGGGCGGCCGGGAGTCTCTGCTCCTCTAGGCTCGCACCGTTCCTATCCCCAAAGTTCGCCTTTTATTGCCTTCTTCTCCTGGGTTCAGGGATGATGTGGTCTGTCTTTTGCGCTTGCTCGTTCAGTTGCTAGGGGGTCTTTTTCTGCCTTCTGGTGGTCGTGGGATGAAGGCTCCAAGTCTTCCTCTTTGACCGCTGAGTGAACTTTCCCTTATAAGGCATACCTATACAGTGGAATTTTCAGAATACTATACGCTTCCTGCAAGCCTAAGCAATTCTTACGAGTTTAAGGATTGTTGTTACAGCCTTCCTCTGTGACCGCTGGGTGAACTTTTCCTTATAAGGTATATCTTTACAATGGAATTCCCAAAGCACTATACGATTCCTGCAAGCCAAGCAACCATATGTGGCTACACATTTAAGAATCAAGCGGTTTTAGCTATAATTACTTAGCTATTGATTTAATTAATGAACAAACGTATTGCTACTTATTACAATCCCCCATTTATTTTTACCAATTTTGTTCATTAAATCTTTTTAGTTCCTTCCTAGCAAGCATTAAATGAGTTGCCTCATCAGTTAAGCTATGTGCACTAATTATAGATGCTAATTTCCTTAGCTTTTTTCATCTTATTCCAATTCATAACGAATAGAACTGCTGACAAAATAAAACCAAGCCAAATCAGAATCAAAAGAATAACAATGGGATGGCATATACTGTTTAGGACACCTGTGGTAGTAGGAGACCACCCGAACAGGGTATCCCACCACCTATGCTCTCCATCTTGCTTTACCCTCTCTATAACCCGGTGTATTTTTCCTACGTCATGATGAACAGTCACTAGGGTTTTCTGTCCGCTTTCCTTGATTTTCTCGAGGATTTTGATCAGGTCTTGATGGAGCATCAGTTGTCTCACTAGAGTGAAGTTCATCCCAATTGTGGTGGGTATTAGCTTGTGAAGCAGTGTGTAGTTGGATTGTAATAGGTGGTGAGAGGTGACTTTAGCTTCATAAGCGATATCACACCCTGTAATCTTAGTGAAGTTACAAGCACAGAAGTTTGAGTGATTCTTTGTATCCACCACAATATTATCTACAAGCACAGAATCACAAATAATTCTAAAACATGCACATCCATTGCCTATGTATATAAGAACTGTTTTAGAAGTCTCGTTAGGACGAATCTCAAAATGACAAATGTTTTGCTCCGTGTCTAAACAGATATCTTGAGCTATAATTACATTGCCTTCACAGATGAACCCCAATTGTTCTCGGATAAAACAAGATTCCAAATCAACAGTTTGCCATTTGTCATGAAACTGACGGGCCCATCCCCTATGTTCTATAGGATAGAGAACAGCTCCGTCATGGTTTATTCCTAATGCAATAACAGGAAAAACTTGATGTACAGAGGCATTGCGTATGATCAAGACAAAAGCAGTAGCTGTATTTGAAATAGCATTATAGGTAAAATTCACCAGTTTCCACCAGGATTGGAATTCTCTTTCAAAATCAGTGGCATTGTCCCAGATTATTTTCCGAATTTCTCTGGGGAAAGTGCCTTCCTTGCCGTCTCTTATAATCGAGGCAGAAACTGACTGCATCCACAATTGTGCCTGGATACAGCTTGTTGCAGTGTGTTTTGTTAAGTTATTAGGTTGGTTTGTTCCAATCCCCTTCTGTCTGAAAATGGTTCTGCCCCAGTTCTCCCTTCCCGCCTTTGGAGCTGTCTGTCTTCCTGGCTCCACCCCAGCCAACAATGTATCCCCTAAACTCCACCCTGGTTTCCCTGGAAACCCTTGTATCTTTTCTTCTGATCCCTCCCCAGTACCCCGCCAATCACTCTCACTCCCTACCCTTACTGCTAGAATGTTCCAGCAGGGGAGTTCAATGGTTGGCTGAGGGACCGGGGCCCCTCCCCAGAATGTTTCCTGTTGGTGTTACCCACGTGTCAATCCCTTGGACCCCACTCCCCACTGCACCCCCATTGGCCCAATGCCTGGCACCTCCCTACCCCTTAAAACTTGCTGTCACCCCCTCCCCCCTGTCTTCTCCTGTCGGTCCCTCCGGGATTCATTAAAGCCTGGATTAAGCCACAGTTGGAGTCCACCTTCTTCTTTCCGCTGATTGCAGCCTTTACTAGACTCCGTCCTGCACAAGGTGTGCCTACAGCCGCAAGCTGGGCACTGCCTTAGGCGCTATCCCGAAGCCAGCTCTTGGGAAAAGTGCCCCCTCGTGCTGCTGGCAGTGCTGGTAGCTAGCCGGACGCTGACAATTGAGTTGCACTGCTGCACAGCTGAGGGCTAAGGAAACATTATTTTGTGCAGCACTAAGTGCATCAATCACCAATTTGTGATCGTTCACATTTACTCTTTCCCAATTTGGCAAAATGTTTGACAGCATCCACTGGTGTGTCCCCAAGGCTAACAGAGATGACTTCAGTGGTTGCTGTAATTTGGACAGATCTCTAGTCGTAGCAGCCAAGTTCTTCATTAGTACTTCCAAATCAATGCTATTCAGAATTCCCAATCCTGTACCTAGAACACTGGTCACATCTCTAGGTTTCCTTGTTTTAAAAGAGCTGCGTTTCTGGAGCCAAATGGTCCAGCCTTCAAAGGATGTTTGCAAAAACGGAGAACAAGCTGGCTGGATGTCTGAAACATTGGTCTGCATCAGCAGTTCGACCTGTTTGAGAGACCATGCTGGATTGAATAATATTTGTTGTTGACTAGTTTTCCTGATTATATAAGGTCCAATTTTGAAAATTTTTGGGGTGAGTATGACTGGTGGTGCGGGTGGAGTGGTGATATTGTGAGGTTCAGCAGTGGTAGAGTGTGTTTTAGTATCTATTATAAATTTAAAAGAAAGGCCCTGTGTATCTTTCGACCAGAGACAGACTACCTCTGCAGTGTGAGTTAATGTGAAGTTTTGCCAGCAGTCTCGTGCGATTGGGTATGCACAATCTGCTATTTGTTTATCCTCCTGACCCATGGAAACACTGATTGCAATTGCGTTAGTATAGTCAGACCCATTAACCATTCAACATCCAATATTAATTTGTTCTCCCACTACTCCTTGAAGCTGCCAGGTTTTCTGCTTCTTCCATTCATGTCTAGCGTACGGCAGACTGTCATGCAGTACTAATGTTAGTAAACTTAAACCTGTGGTATTCCCCATAGATCCGGTAGATTGCAAAAAGGCCTGAGACCAGTCAGGGGTCAGGGTCCATTTATTTAGGGGGATCATGTTCTCTTTGTAAGGCTGATGAGGGTTTCCCCAGGCAGCCGGGAGGCTCAGGGTTATAATAATTAAGGTAGCTCGCCAAGCAGGGCAGGGTCCTAGCAACAAATTTCTTTCTCCTTTCGTAATCATACCTCTTTTACCTGGGGTTTTCCTGTGCTCCGTTCCTGTGGTCTGTTGCTCTCCCCCACTACTCCTTACCTCTCTGCCTCGCCTGCCAGCCCGGCTGCGTCGGTCTGCAGGGATCATTATCTTCTCGGCAGCAGGGGTAATCTTCAGGGGGTGCATTATTTGGGCTATCTCCTTAACTCCTGCCCCCACTCCTAAGGGCAGGCTGTCAGGCCTCCAGGCAAAGGGTCTCTTGCAAAGGACCTCTTTGATTTTATGACGGACTCTCTGCCGTCCCTAGCGAGCTTTACAGGGCCTGAGTCCCACACCTACCTAGGGTCCACCCTCTGCCTTTTATTCCCTTTCTTCTGTCTTCCTAGAGTTACATTGTTCTTCCCTACGTTCTCTACGTTTTTGTTGTTTATAGACTCAGGAATAGCGGCGAATCATGCTATTCCACTCGTCAGGCCTCACTTGCCACCCCAGAGGAACGTGGATTCCCTTCTTACACAAGGTAGTTAATATGACTGTCTGGTTTTGGCGTGTGATCCTATGCAATTGGTGTTGGAATTCCCATGCCAGGGCCCAATCTCTTCTCTGTTTTAGATTTTCAACTAGTGACGCTGCTTCTCTGTCGGGGATCTCCCGCTCTCCAGGGATCCTTATAAATTATCTTAAGGCTCTTAATGGATTTGCACTTCTCCAATCCCAATCACAAGTAAGACACCATGCACTCCCCACCAAATGTGACTGGAGAATCCACCATTTGTCTTTACAGCCCCTGCAAAAGATTTTTACCCACGCTCGACAAGAAGATTCCCGACATTTAAGACACTCGGTGTAATTGAATAATTCTCGCCTCACTTCAGCCACTACTGAAAGAGCAAGTGTCAGTTCATTCCAGGTTTTCCACGGCAGAGGGCACTTTAACTCCTGTTCCAGTTCCTGTAGGGGTTTTCTTACCAAGAGTCTCAATCGGTATAGCTCTCTGTCCCCTAATTCAGTCATTCACGTTTCCAGCTGGCGCAGGTTCCTGTGCTTTCCGAAGGGTTAGCCATAGATCTCCAGGGCGACTGGTCACCTCCCAAGGGGTGTCTGCAGTGATGGGTCCTTTCACTCGACTGGCATGTGTCCAGCCTTTTTCAGCAGTTCGGATGGCTGTTTCTGTGGTAAACAGGACAACATAGGGACCTTCCCAGTGGAGTGTTAGGGATGTCTCTTTCCAAGTCTTAATTAGGACCCTATATCTGGGTTTAAGCTTATGCATTATTATATCCAAAGGGGGTCTTTGTACCAATAGCCCTTTTCGTTTTGAATTCCTCCCTCCGTTTCATTAACTGTTGTATGTAACCCTGAATTTGACTATCTTGGATGCAAGGATGGTTCCCCGGGAGTTCTAAGTCGTAAGGCATTCCATAAAGCATTTCAAAGGGAGAGATTCCCACATCCGTCCTAGGTTGGGTTCCAATGTTTAGCAATGCCATGGGTAAACATCTGACCCAAGACATTTTAGTTTCTACCATGAGCTTGGTGAGTTGCTTCTTGATTTCTCCATTTGCCCTTTCCACCCTCCCTGAGCTTTGAGGGTGCCAAGGGGTGTGATATTGCCATTTAGTGCCTAAGGCCATGGTTACCTCTCTCAGTACTTTGTTTGCAAAATGGGGACCTCTATCAGAGTCTAATATTTCTACTAGTCCATACCTAGGGATTATTTCTTCCAGCAGGGTTTTAATCACCACATTTGCAGTAGCCTGCGATGTAGGATATGCTTCTACAAAGCGGGTTAGATGATCTACCAGTACCAATAAGTACTTGTATCTCCCTACTTTTGGTAGCTCGGTGAAATCTATTTCTACATGTGAAAAAGGTCGGTGTGCTAATTCCCTTCCTCCTGGAATCCTTTCTCGAGCCTGATGTCTGTTAACTCTTTGGCATGTTATACATCCCCTAACTACTTGTTTTGCTATATCGTAAATTCCTATACACATATACATAATAGTAAACTGATCTACTAAGGCTTGGGTTCCCCAATGAGTCTGGTCATGCAGCTGCTGCACTATTCTTCAGGCCATAGATTTTGGCAGTACCTCCCTATCATCTGGCAATTTTCGAATACCCCCATTCTCTTTTATTCCCATTTTTCTAATTTCTCCTTTTCCTGGGCTGTGAAGCTCAGGACTCGAACTTTCTCATCATCTCGCATTCTCCTTATCCCCTGATCCTGGAATTTTCTGAGAGCAGCTTCCTTTGCCTCTCTGTCTGCTGTGTTGTTTCCTCTGATCAAATGGGAGAGACCCTTTTGATGTCCTTTAACATGTACTATTGCTATTTTCTTTGGGCCTCTTAAAGCTTGTAGTACCTGAGTAATTAGTTCCTGATGTATTAATTCTCTTCCTGGGGAGTTTATTAACCCTCTTTCTTCCCAAATTTACCCAAAAGTATGTACCACTCCAAAGGTGTATTTTGAGTCCATGTAGATGGTCCCAACCTTAGCTTCCAAGAATTTTAGAGCCCGCAATACTGCATACAGCTCACAGGCCTGGGCTGACCAACTAGGACTCAAAGGTCCAGATTCTATTATTTCCAAATTTTCACCTCCCACAATCGCATATCCAGAGATTCGCTTTCCCTCGACAACTCTAGAGGACCCATCCACAAATAACCTTTCTCCCCCTTCCAGTTCTTCCTCTTCAAGGTTCGGCCTAATTTTTGTTTGTTTTTCTATGCTATGTAAGCAGTCATGAGTTAAATTCTCCTGTGGATCTCCAAACAAGAATTCAGCGGGCTTTTGCAGAGAGGTGGTTTCAAGTATCAACTGAGGGGATGACAGTAAAATGCCCTCGTATTTCAAAAGTCTTGAGTCTGTTATGCATTTTTCTGACTTTTGTTGCAATACTGCCCGTATGTTATGGGGGGTAAAGACTTTCAGTTCTCCTCCATAGGTAATTTTGAGAGCTTCTTCCACTAAGAGGGCTGTTGCCACTATAATCTGCAAACATGTTGGCCATCCTCTTCTTACGGGGTCTAGTATTTTAGAAATAAATGCTACTGGTTTTCGACTGCCGGCCCAGTCCTGAGCCAGTACCCCAAATGCTACTCCTGCCTCAGTGTTAAGGAACAAATAAAAGGGTCTCCTAACATCCGGGAGGCTTAGCACCGGGGCATTAGCCAATTCCTCTTTTAATTGTTCTAATGATTCATCATCCTTCTCAGTCCATTTCATCAAACCTTCAGCAGTTAATTTTTCATACAAAAATTTTACTTTACCACTAAAGTTTTCAATCCATTGTCTGCAGTATCCTACAAGACCCAATAGCTGCCTGATTTGTCTCTTATTTCTTGGGGGAGGAAGGGAGAGGATTCCCTTAACCCTCCCTGGGTCTAGTGTTTTAGTTCCTTTACTAAGTCAGTGTCCTAGGTACTTCACTTCTTCTTCTACGAATTGCAATTTACTTTTGGACACCTTCAGCCCCTGGATGCTTAAAAAGTTCAGAAGCGTAATGCTTTCTTCTCTAACTGATTCCTCACTTTTTCCAGCAATTAAAAGGTCATCTACTTATTGAACAATGGTTATTCCTTGGTTCGGGGTATAGGATTTCATTATTTGCTCTAGTGCCTGCCCAAACAAATTCAGGGATTCTGTGAATCCCTGTGGGAGCACTGTCCACCTTAGTTGTTGCTTTCGGTGGGTATCGGGATCTTCCCATTCAAATGCAAAATAATCTTCTTTCAAGAGGCACGCCCAAAAGGCGTCTTTCAAATCTATAACACTATACCAGTGATCATCTGGTTTCAATTGACTGAGCAATGTATGGGGGTTTGCTACTACAGGGAACCGGGCAATGGTTCTCTTATTTATTTCCCTTAGATCATGTACTAATCAGTATTTTCCGTCTGGTTTCTTTACAGGTAAGATGAGGGTGTTGAAGGGAGACATGCAAGGTTCCAAGAGCCCTTGTTGTATTAACCGTTCTACCTCTGGTTTTAGTCCCCTTCGCCCCTCATCCGACATGGGATATTGTTTTATCCTTACTGGGATTTCTGGGTTTTGAATGTTGACTGTGAAGGGCTCTATATTCAATCTTCCTGCTGTATCAGGGGTATACCAGACTTCTGGGTTGATTTTCTCTTCGTCAGTGACCCGTAAGGGGCACAACCTGACTTTCAGCTGTTTTTCTTCAATATTTATATTTACCCCTAATTCCACCATTAAATCTCTTCCTAATAAATTGTAATCAGCTTCGGGGACCAGTAGCAGTGATCCTATCCCTATTTTCTTCTCTGATTCTATTAAGACATCTTTAATTACAGGAACCTTGAAGGGTTCTCTGTGGAGAGCTTTGTAGATAATTGGCTAGCTGAGAAAGGCTACTTGGATGTGATACCGTTGGATAAGGATAGGGGAAACAAGCTGGGGATTAAGTAATAAGTGTCCAATCACTGACAGAGGTCATAGTGACCTTCGCTGAAACAGGAAGATGAGAAAGAAAATCGTTTGCCAGAAAATGAAGATAGCCTAAGTAGAGTAGCTATAAGAATGTAAACATAGAAACAAAATAATCATTAGAGCATAGAAGTAAGTGTAGTTGATCTAAGTGTGCTTTAACCAATAATGAGCTCAGCTTTTGCAATATGTATGAGCTTCATTGACACCAATATAAATATGTGTGAACTATCAATAAACTTTGAGATTTGCCATTCACGCATATTGTGTGCTGCAATTCTTCCGCCGTTCACGACAGTTCTCCTTTTGCCTCAATAACCTGTACTGTGGAAGGTGAAATCTTACATCCCGGAGGTAAAGATTGAACTGTTGATCTCTCGGCCCCTGTATCTACAAGGAAGGTTATGGGGGTTTGCTGGGGACCCACCTTAAGTTTTACCAAGGGCTCCGATGACATTTGGGTCCCCAATAGATAGAGCCCTTGACCCCCCCTAATCCTCTTTGAACATTTTCTCATCCCTAAGCCTCTTTCGACATTCCCTCTTCACATGTCCTTTTCCACCACAATAGTAGCACACTGCTCCTTCTCTCCCTCCAGTTGGAGGTCCTCCTAAATCCCGGGGACCTCTCCTCATGCTATTTTTTTCTCGTGGTGGAGGGTTGTTTCACTGTCCCTCCCTGACTGCCGTCACCATCATCCGAACTTGTCTTTTGTGTGCCTCGTCCTCCCGTCTAACATATACCTTCTGAGCCTCCCTGAGCAATTCATCAAGTCCTCTGTCCTGCCAATCCTCTAACTTTTCTAATTTCTTTCGAACATCCTCCCACGATTTGGCTACAAACTGTGTTTTAAGGAGCGCTTGCCCCATTGACGTCTCTGGGTCCACCCCTGAGTATAACTGAAAACTCTTCCTTAATCTTTCCAACCATTCAGTAGGGGTCTCATCTTTTCCTTGGCACTCTTTGAATGCCTTGCTTATATTTTGTCCCCGGGGCACAGCCTCTCATATGCCCTGGATTATGATGGTTCTTCAGTCCTGCATATGACCACGATGGTTGGGGTCCTGATTGTTCCAGTTGGGATTTTGCAAGGGCCATTTCACATCAGCCGCGGGACCTTGAACATGTTGGGTGTCCCAAATCCTCATTCTTGCCCTTCTAATCATCCCTCTCTCCTCTGTTGTAAATAGGATGCCTAGAATGGATTGCATCTCTACCCAAGTATATATGTTTGGCCCTAGGAACTGATCCACTCTTTCTGCTACTCCTATAGGGTCTTCTAATAATTTTCCCATCTCTTTCTTAAACTTGCGGACATCTCCCGAGTTCAAGGGGACAGTGACAAACCCCATCCCAGCTTGAGGTCCTCCTAATGCTATTTCCCTGAGAGGGAACAACCCACTGCTCTCTCCTTCCTCAATTACTGTCCTCATCTGACTCCGAGTACGCCTTCTGCAATCCAAGGAGTCCGTGACCTGCTGTCTATTAGGGGCCGATACCAGGGGTGTGTTTGGGGGGGGTTCAAGGGGAGCTGGTGGTATATATGGGGGAGGATAAATAGGGACATATTCCTCCGGTCGAGACTTTTTCTTTTTGTCTTCCTCCCCTTGACTTCCCTTAAGGGGGAACAACCTAGCCGTTTGCTCATTACTACCTACCAACCATAATTTAGCATATGCACTCTCCTCCGGGTTCACTGGCTCTTTAGAATTCACATAAATGTTCAGGGCTTGACAGACCCAATCCTTGAAGGATCCAAAAATGGGCCAGTATATACTTCCTGAATCCAGATTCTTACCTCCCCATACTACCATGCAATAATTTATCATTTTTGCCTTATCCTTCCCCTTTCTGGAGGGAAAGTCATCCCAATACTTGATCATTAATCCTAACGGACTGTCCTTAGGTATTGGGGGTAACTGGGGACCCTCCCCCATGGGATCAGAAGGCTTGCTTTTCTTCTGCCCCATCTTCCAAGGTACCTCCACACACACACACACACACACACACAAAACCCCTTGGTCATGGCTCACTCCCTCGCAGGCTACAAGAACCGCACTACTAGAGGGTCCCTCACACATCGTCTGCAGGTGGACGTCTCATTCACCATTCCCTGGTGATAGTGGAGCCCTGGAAAATGTTAAAAATAGTCTTTGAAAATATTAGGCCTTGTGTTTTCTCAGATCACTGCACCTGCGTAAGCAGTATGATAAATGATATAATTGTTAGATGTGATGATTGTTTAGTAGTTAAATGTAATTATTATATAACCATAAGAAGAATCGTGAGAAACTATGTTGGAAATTTAAAGGGGGCTATGTTTAGCTGAAATCTGTGTATACAATAGAACAATATAAGTTTGATAATTATCATGAAAGTTATATAACGATAGAGTATAAAACACGTTCACCTTGAATGTATGGTTGGAATCAGATTTGGGTGGAAATCACCCCGATTCCCAGAGCTCTTCAATAACAAGCACCGCATATAATCGCTTCTGTGATTATGTGTTTTTGAACTTTCCCTTATAAGGCATATCTATACAGTGGAATTTTCAGAACACTATACGCTTCCTGCAAGCCTAAGCAATTCTTGCGAGCTTAAGGATTGTTGTTACAGCCTTCCTCTGTGACCGCTGGGTGAACTTTTCCTTATAAGGTATATCTTTACAATGGAATTCCCAAAGCACTATAGTAGAGGAAATGTATTGTATTTAAATATCTGCATAGAGGCTTTACCCCAGAGGTCCCGGTTGCCCTTGATGGGCTTCAGCTGTGATGTCCTTAATTGGGCTGCAGCTGTGACCAATGAAGGTAACTGGGATAAAAAGGGGGCGGGTTAGCCAGTCAGGGAGAGCCTTGGAGGTGTTTTGACTTGAGGGAGTACAGCATGCAGAAGAAGGAGTCTGTGCTGTGAAGATCTGTAGCTATGAGAACACACCAAAGAGGTATGGACTTTAGAAATCTGATAATATCATTATGGGACTCTAGAGAATAATAGGATAACTACAATTGGTGACCCCGATGTGATAGTTAACAGAAGTTAAGACAGCTGAGAGCTGTGGCGGCCAAGAGCTGTGACAGAACATAGCCTTGGGTCAAGGAGCTGTGAAAGAGTATGGCCTTTGAGCAAGGAGCTATGTGGGTTGTACATGGCCTGTGAGTCATGAGACAATATGTGGGTTGTACATGGCCTGTGAGTCATGGGAAAATATAGTATTGTACTTGAACATCTGTACAACTGTTAACTTGAGTAAAAGAAAAGGGGGAAATATAGTAGAGGAAATGTATTGTATTTGAATATCTGTATAGAGGCTTTGCCCCAGAGGTCCCAGTGTCCCTTGATGGGCTGCAGCTGCAATGTCCTTAATTGGGCTGCAGCTGTAACCAATGAAGATAACTGGGATAAAAGGGGGTGGGATAGCCAGTCAGGGAGAGCCTTGGAGGAGCCCTGACCTGAGAGAGAACAGCATGCAGAAGAAGGAGTCTGTGCTGTGAAGATCTGCAGCTATGAGAACAACAGCAGTATGGGACTCTAGAGAAATAGAACAACAACAAAGCACTATATGATTCCTGCAAGCCAAGCAAACATATGTGGCTGCACATTTAAGACTCAAGTGGTTTTAACCATTTAGTTATTGCTTTTATATAGTGTAATTATTTAGCTATTGATTTAATTAATGGACAAATATATTGCTACTTATTACAATGGGAAGGACCATAAATTCCACAAGGAATTCCAGTGAGTGACACAAGGAAAAGACAAAGCGAGGGGGCGGGGGGTGTACATTAGAAGGGAGTCTTAGGTATTAGGCATTTTGAGAAGTTTGTACTTCTCAAGTATGTCAGCCAGTGGGGAAACAAAGAGGGACCTGAGGTCAGGAAATTAGGATAAAAAGGAGTCTGCGTCCTCCAAAAATTTGAGAGACCCATGGGGAATGCAGCAGTTCATAGAGAACTGTTGCTTGTAAGGTGGACTCACATTGGAGAAGTTTGTGGAGAACTGTTTCCCATGGGAGACACCCCATGGTGCAGCAAGGGAATGACTCCTCTCCTTGAGCAGCAGGAGAAATAACAAGTGAACTCACCATAACCCCCATTCCCTGTCTCCCTGCAAAACTGGGGGAAGAAGTAGAGCTGGGAAGGAGGGAGGAGTATTTTTAAGGTTTTATTTTACTTCTCATTATCCTGCTCTGATTTTTTTGGCAATAAATTCAATTTATATCTCTAATTTGAGCCTGTTTTGCCCATGATGGTATTTGGTGAGGGATCTCCTCTGATCCTTATCTCAACTCATGAACCCTTTGTTATATTTTCTCTCCCCTGTCCAGCTGCAGAGTAGAGAGAGAGGGTGGCTTTGGTGGGTGCCTGGCATCCAGTCAGCATGAACCCACTACAATCCTATTGCTGTTTCCAGTAAATTGTTCCTATCTCAACTTGTGATCTTTACCTTTTGTGCCTGAAAGGGAAGAGTGTGGTGGCTAACGGCTGTCCTGGAGGCCTCACAGTCATAAATAACCCTAATTATAACTGGACAAGTCTATGTCATTAGGAAAAAGAGGTAAACATCCCTAGAAGGAAGGCACTGAGAATCCAGGGGATTCAAATTCAAACAGCAGATGCCAGCCAATCCCTGACAAGCACAGATGCAGGCAGCCATTGGTCAGTGAGCTGGGTAGTAACCAAATTCAGCCAATTGAGATCACCCGTGCAGGTTTTTGAAAACCCTATAAAAAAAAGCTGCATTTAGTAAAATTTGCTATTGCTGCATGAACCTCGAGTGTCATGTCATGTGCATTTCAACAGCGACAAGTGGTGATCTCAATGTGATTGGTACGCCAGGCTGCGGGCATAGCAGTGGAGAGGCAGCCCGGAGAGCTGCTAGCAGTGGGTAGAGCTGCGAGAGTCTGGACCACTGTATCTAGAAAAGTATTCGCTGGGTACATGGAGACCCGAGTCCTGACAGAAGAAGCCGTGAAGCAGGTATGGACCCTCTTTTTATGCAAACAAGGGATAAAGTATGAAGAACAGGCTCTGCAAGCCTTGCTGTCATGGTGCAAGAGCCATGGACTAGACACCACCGCAGAAGCTGATTTTAATGTGTGAAAAAGGGAGCAGGCTAGTGGATTAATAATTGAGTCGGCCCCCCTGAGACAATGAAACCAATAAAGACATTTTGACAACCTGTTGGTTGGTGCTGAACACTTTAAAACAGACAAAAGCTGAGTGGAGTGCAAAAGCCACAGCTGAGGCTCCGCAGGCACTGCCCACCGGAACGTCCAAAAAGGACAGAGGGTGGGGCGGAGCGGTGGGGGGAGTGAATGCCACCTTGGGCACGCGGGCGGAAAGGAGGGGCGAGAAGCCAAGGGGGAAGTGGCTATTATCTGAGCTCCTATCCCCGTGGTACCATCCCGCTGTGTCGCTGGAGCTCCTCTGCCGCCGCAGGCATCGGGTGCATCTGCACGGTGCCCCGGATGGCCCGCGCTGCGGCTGTCGGAGCCATCGTTTTGTTCTATGCCCTGTATCGCCGTTAACATGCTCAGCATGCCCCTTCCTGTGGCTGATTGGACAGCCCAGCCACTGCTTAGCACGCCTGTCGTGAATGGCGGAAGAAATGCTTCACACAATATGCGTGAATTGCAAATCTCGAAGTTTATTGAAACCCCACACATATTTATATTGGTGTTAATGAAGCTTATACATATTGCAAAAGCTGAACTCATTATTGGTTAAAGCACACTTAGATCAACCACACCTACTTCTATCTTCTAACAATTATTTTGCTTCTATGTTTGCATTCTTCTAATTTCTCTACCTTGGGATATCTACATTTTCTGGCAAGCGATTTTTCTCCCCCGTCTTCCCGTTTCAGAGAAGGTCACTGTGACCTTCGTCAGTGACTGGACACTGGTTGCTCAGTTCCCAGCTTGTTTCTCTTACCCTTATCCATCAGTATCACATCGGAATGTCCTTTCTCAGCTAACCAATTATCCAAAAAGCTCTCTACATCTCCCCTGTTTTTCTGTTGAACAAGCATGGTTTGATTAAATGCGGTAGTTATCTTTCGCACCATATTCTGTAAGCATATACAAAAACAAGGCAAGACTAATACTAACAGCAAAGCTACAATAGCTACTACAATGCTAATCTTAACAATAGAACGTAACCATGATCCTAAGTTTAAAGATTTGAGCCATCCATCAATACCAAGGCCTGATTCCACCTGTAAGTTCCCAGTTAACCTCTGTAACTCAGAGAGCTGTGAGTGTACAGATTGTGCATGATCAGAGAGATTCATGCAACACATGCCCTCAAATTCATCACATCCATGGCCTTGTGCAAGTAAGAGAAAATCAATTGCAGCTCTATTTTGAAGCGTCGCATGGCGAATAGAATCTACATCAAGCAAAAGACTGGAAATTGCTAAAGAAGTTGCATTTGTTTGTTTAGCAAGCCAACACCCTAACTTATTTAAAATAGCATGAGCACCTGCTGCTGATACCCCTGGAGCTAAGAAAGATGCTGCAACTATGGCCGCTGGGGACCAAAACTTTACATCGTCTCGGCAGTCTGCTGCAAATCCATGAGCCATTCGCCTGCCTCTACGATGGCGGCGGCTCATGTTTAGTATCATGGACATGTTAGGTGTAAGTAGAGACAGTCGTCCAAGTGTACATGGTCCCCTGTGCAGCATTGATGGGATACCGGCCCAAGCACGGTCTCCACATATCAGGAAATATCCTGCTGGCAATTGAATAGGGTCATTTGATGAGACTGACACTCTCTTGGTTGTATAATTGCACCAGGCCGATGCATTCCGGTAGACAGCCATGCTAGAAGTCACAACATTAGAGTGGTTCTTGAGTGACAGCAGGCTTCTATGGTTAAAATGAATGCATGCATCTGCCATCACTGACCCTAACAACTCTAACTCTTGGGGCTCCTGTGGTGCTATAGGAAAGCGGGAAATCCACTGATCCCAATTGTCCACACTCATCCTAGCATTGCTGACCTTACAAGTTGGCACATGTAAAAGGCACGGCCAGGGATCTGCTGGTAGTCCAACCAAACAAGTTGTGAAAGGATTGCCAGGAGAAGACAATGACATGCAAATAGTCTCCTGTTTAGTTAGGTTTGCCAGGGTGACTCATATGTTAGTTTTGGGCTGAGGTGGGGCCCATGCCTGATGGTCTACACTGTCCCCAAAAGAAGCAAAAGTTGATAAAGCAACAACATAAAGTTTCCATCCCATCTTGATTTTCTCAGGCACCCTTTTGGGCCACTCGGCCATCATGCCTGTCACAAACTCTTAAGAACGTCTCTTTCTCCTCAGCTTCAGCTTCCTTAAGTTCTTCAGACAATCCTCTCACACTTGGTTGGGACCCTGACTTCCCAAAATAGGACTTATCACGCTCGACTGTGCTAGAGGAATATTTCTACTACACAAGTGGAAAAAATATACTGTAGCCAAAATACCACTTTTGAAATGAACAAATAGTTTAGATGCTTGATCTGTGTGAAGCCTTTGTTTCAGTGAAGTCTGATGTATCAACAAAGTCCTTCAGCATCTTGGTTAGACACAGGAAACAGAGAAAAATGACTCAGAACTAACTCACCTATAAAATATTAAGAAATACAAATCAGATGACGTGTTTTAGATCAGATACTTGAGACAAATAAGCAGTGTAGAATAACTCATGTGCTTGTGGATCTCCTTATGCAAAGCCAGTGAAGAACTTAACACATGAGAGACAAGCTACAGCTCACACTGGTTATTTTCAGAGGGAAAAAAATATAAGAAGTGATGGAGAAGTTACAAGTTGAGTCAGGTGCTTAGAGTATTGCGGGTTTGCTTTAAATTGAACAGGTACAAGAAATATGTTTCTAAGTGCAAAGGGACGTTAATGCTGTGGTATGATTTTTAAACCCATATTCTCTTCCAGATTAAAATGTAAATTAAATGAGAGAATATTTTAAATGACATATTGTGTTCTCACTTGGACAAAGAAAAGGGATAACAACTAAGTACAAAATACTCTTTGTTCGATGTTACAGGAAAAGCTAAGCAACAGTTTTCTTGTAAACTGAAATCATTATTCAAACAATAGAATGAATGTTTTCTAGGCCTCAAACCTCAGTGTTTATGTTTTATGTTTTAAAAGCCAATTGATGCTTGAACAGTAGGGATGAATATATTCTTTTTGGTAATTATTTATCAGAATTGTCCACAATAATAATAATAATAATAATAATAATATGGTTGGAAGTCTATTATATATTTTAGTATCTGTTTTGAGTGGGAGTTTTGTTGTTTTTGTTGTTTGGAGGGAGTTTTTTTTTTTTTTTTTTGTGCAAACTAACATTCAGGTTAAATCATAATTCTAAATGTTACATGACATCCAGTCCAGTTTTCTAAACATATAAATATGTACAATGAGTAACAGTTGTTTGGATTTTCTTCCTGCATCTGTGTAAGCAGTTATAGCATCCGATAAGGGCTTTAGTGATCTTTTTGGGCATTGAATCCAACCCCACTGTCCTATCACGACCTTTTTTGAGCAAATCAGCTAAACTTTCAATTTTCTGAAAAAGGGTTTTATGTTGTTGAAGTGGAGGAGATATCCATTCCAAGGCCCATATCTCCCCCGTTTTTCTGTTATGCTGAGTAAGTGCACCCAGTAAAAATTTTTGTCCACACCAAACTGTCAGCTGTACAGGGAGATCAAGATCACGTCTCCGAACACTGCCCTGTGTAACACAGTCTAATATCTGCTGCAGTGTCTCAAGGATGAAGAGCAATAGTAAAGAAGCAGTCCTTCAGATCAATAATCAAAAGTGGCCAGTCCCTTGGCAACATAGCCAGGTTAGGTAAAACAAATAATCGCATCATTGTAGCTGAGGAACGTCCTAAAAGCAAAACTCCCTTAGGTAATCCATCAATAATGAGTGGTCCTTTTACCCCAGTTGGAACCTTTTCCGGGTGAATAGTCATCAAAGTCACTGTCCGCCGCCGCGGCCAGGTCCACTCCGAGGCTCCCCGGTGGCGGGCTGGAGGCCGGTTGAGCCGAGGAGGTGACAGCTTCTACTGGTGTCCGGGCGCAGGGAGCTGGTGGCCGGGAAGCAGAACTGCGCTGGGCAGCCGCGGGGCGGGCGGACTCACCGGAGCCCGCTTCCCCACGGGGGGTGGGAGGCCCGTCCTGCCGCCCCCCCCCTCAGCTCGGGGGTCGGGGCGGCTGCGGAGCGGAGCGGGACGGGAGGCGGCCGCGCTGCAGCTGTTAAGTCGCCCAGGGCCGGGGCCGGCACGAGCCTCTCCGGCGGGGCGGCTGCGGACCCGGAGCGGGAGGAGGCGGAGGCGGTGTAGGGCTTAACACTGGGACAGGCGGCGCGGACGGCACGGCTGGAGTACGCGCGGGGGGGGGGCTGCTGCCCGAAGCAGGAGCTGATATCTGCAGGGAGCTGCTGTCTGGAGCGGGAACTCGTGTCGGCAGGAAGCCGCCGCTTAACGTAGATGCCGGTGCCGGCAGGGGACCGCCGTATGAGGCAGGAACCGCAGTCGGCGAGGGGGTGCCACTTAGAACAGGCGCTGATGTCGGCGGGGCTGTGTTGCTTAGAGCAGGCGCCGATGGGGGTGGGGAACTGCCGTTCAGAGCAGGAGCTAGTGTCGGCGGGGACCCAAACCAGTCTCTGTAACTCCTGTTTCTTTCACGGGCTACGCTAGTCTGCTGGGCAGCTCTTTCCTCTGCCTGGTATTTCAAGAATTCAGCATGCACGACTTGCCATAAATTTCCCAACTTTCTCACGGCTTTATCAGCATCTATGACCGCCTGCCACAACTAATCCCCAAATATACGGCAGTCTGATAACCTATGCACTGTGCAAGGAGTCCGAAAAAGTCTTTGAGCATACGCATGAGCTAACAACCCATGAAGCTCTTTCTGCAAAAACCTGTAACCTTACGCTTATATAATAAGCTAGGAAATAAATTATATGCTGCTTGCCTGTCTTTATCCGTGTTGAACGATAATAGCGCGCTTCTTGCAGCCCTTTTCCAGCTTCGGCAGCACGTGTCAGCCGGGCTCTGCTATCAGGTCACCCGGAGCCGGCACCGTCCCTTTTTCAGCGGTGCTTATTGCCGTCCTCGGCTGCGATAGGACCTGACCCCACTCACGCCGCCGACCGTGGCTATTCCCGCAGAAAGACGTCCGGGGTCACCATTTGTTGTGAACGGCGGAAGAAATGCTTCACACAATATGCGTGAATTGCAAATCTCGAAGTTTATTGAAACCCCACACATATTTATATTGGTGTTAATGAAGCTTATACATATTGCAAAAGCTGAGCTCATTATTGGTTAAAGCACACTTAGATCAACCACACCTACTTCTATCTTCTAACAATTATTTTGCTTCTATGTTTGCATTCTTCTAATTTCTCTACCTTGGGATATCTACATTTTCTGGCAAGCGATTTTTCTCCCCCGTCTTCCCGTTTCAGAGAAGGTCACTGTGACCTTCGTCAGTGACTGGACACTGGTTGCTCAGTTCCCAGCTTGTTTCTCTTACCCTTATCCATCAGTATCACATCGGAATGTCCTTTCTCAGCTAACCAATTATCCAAAAAGCTCTCTACACACGCCCACCTACAGCTTCAGTGCACAGGTGGCAGTCGAAAGACAAGCGGCCCTCGAAGCTGAAAGTGCCGGTTCAGAGATGCCGGCACGTGGAACTGCAAAAGACCACATCCTAACAGACAGGGCTCAAAAAGCCTGAAGGATGTGGCGGCAACCAGCGCTGCTGTCATGCCCGAGGGGCTGGAGGGCCCTGCCGGCCACGGGCAGCCGCGGAGAGCAGCGGAGTGGAGCCGGGCCACCTGCCAGCGAAAGCCTCTGTGGGGCAGGCGCTGAACCGCATTGCATAGCAACCACCGTCTGCAGCTGGAGCCCTACACAGCACTCTGAGCCAACTACAGCCGTGCAGAGCTGCTAAACACTGTTGATATTACTGTAAACCTGGAATTAACAGACAACTACCCAAATTTGATTATGACTTACACAACGGTAATGAAAGTCTGCTTTGTGGAATTGTTGCTATCTCTCTTGGACTTTTTACTTCTTTTTATGTAGCTACACTGCATGAGAATGACCTGTGGTTTTCCAATATCAAAAGAAATTTCATTCAGAACTGAGTGTGGACTTTATTGTTCCTACTACAAACAGATGATTCAGGCTGCTTCCATGCAGCAAGGTTTACATGGTTTAGTATATAACAATAAAACTGAATCTGTGAGGACAATTAACATATTTGAAAAAATGAATATTTATCAGGAAGTTATTTTCAGCATTCTGTGTAAAATTCTTCCAATTCAGTATTACTTAGTGCTGTTTATATCTACACTTTGTTTGGGCTTCAAAGAGTTTATGTCATTGTTCTATATATAACAAGCTAGCTTCTTAGTAGAACATAGCTTTCAGAGTTATTAACAGCTTACTGATATATTACAAACAGTAAAACTGAAATACATTATCTAAAATACAAAAACAATGAATAGCTTGCAGAACTTTCACAATGATTTCTTTTCAGGTTTACAATAAACATGATCTCTTCCCTCAAACTTTCTTATAGCTCTAAAATTTATATAACAATTGTTAGTACATTATCTAGAGCAACAGCCTAAACATAAGAACATTTTAAACAAAGCTTCTTACTATAGGAATTTAAAGAGCAGTTTCAGAACATTTATCACAGACCACAGTTCTAAAGTATTTTTGTGTTTAAAGAATCTCAAGTGATGCCATTAAATCAGCATAAAATACTATAAAATACCAGGACAGCAAACCAATTAGTCATACCAAATAGTCAATATAGTCACTATTAGTCATACCAAACCTAGCAAATATCTAATGAATTTTCCTAGTATCCACATCTGCCTTTTGCGAGTAGTAATTCAATAAATAATCACTATACATAAACAAAGTATGGTCTGTGACTCTCCAAAACTTAGAATTGTCTTCAAGGTGTTTTGCTTTGTTTAACAGAATATGTTATGTGTGAGGTAGAAAGTTTTGTATCTTACAGACTGCCTTAAAAATAAGAGATACTGCAGCCCCACAAAATCAGATCAACAGAAGCACTCCTCATCCACTAGTAATAATTAACAAAGTCTGAACTTACATTTTTTATCTCAAAGCTTTGAACATATATCCATCCACATGATACCACTGTAATTAACTACAATGGACACACAGGTTTGAATAAATATTATTTTCAAAAAAAATTACTAGAGCATGATAAGACAATATAAAACATTGATTGTAGTGTCTAAAGACAGTGCATATAGTTAAATATTCCCTTTGTGTTCACAACTTTAAATTATAATGAACAACAAGTTTTACAAATAAAAGTACTAAAGGTATTATAAATAAAAGTACTAAAAGTTTTCATGAACTCCACAGATTTTAGAAAAGTGTCTGAAAACTAGGTCTGCAGAAAGAAAAGTATTTCATTAACAGATTTCAGTTGCAGTTTTCTGACTAGATATTTGCCACCTGACACTTCTGTTTATAATGTCTACAAAATCATTTTCATGCTGAAAATCACTGAAAACTACCTTTCATATTTATTCATAGCTAAGCACTCATGCCAACTCCTTTTGAGGTCAACAGCAAGTTTCTGAATATAACAAGAATAGGATTAAACTTAAAAGGTATGTTACTGCTGTCACTGAAATACTGATTTGCACGTTTTATTATTTTTAAACTAAAATATTACTTTGGCTTTGAATGTTGAGTTTTTGCAACTAAGTGTGCAAATGCAATAATCACAGAACTGAGGTAATTTGAAAATACAGAAAAGTTAAAAACTATGCATGGGAAAGTAATAACAGAAGCTTCTAATTAACAAAAATAGTTTGTCCTGCAGCATTGAAGTCATGTCCTTGTACTTTTTCTGAAAAAATATATTGATTGAAGATGTGTCATCAACTCAAAAAACAATTTTAAAAATAATTAGAGTTACTGATTTAGCCCATGTGCACTGTAAATTAACACTTTCATTTTTTATTTTGCTGACTGACATGTTATTTTGCACACAATGGTACAGGCACATATAGTTATTCATAGCCCACCTCCTTCAAAATCTGCTCTTCTAAAAAGATTTGAGCACACAAAAGCAGTGCATCTTACCTTTGAAAAGATTATCAGCGCATCCAGAGAGGGATGTTGCTAACTCTGACTCAATTTCAAAATTCTTAACAAAAAGAAAAAGTTCATTATTTGCACCACTGCCACTGAGCAATAATGTTAAGTATACTGATGATGCACTTGCAAAAATTTAGTAACAACTGACAAAATTGAAATCTAAAATCTATATTTCACCTTGTTTCTTAAATGCCTTATATGTATTCCTTTGGTTATTTGTAAGTTGTTTATGTTAAGAAACTTTCTCAGCAGATATTAATAGAAATTTGTAAAATATCTTGTTGATTTTGTTCAGTGGTGCTTATTGTTTTATTAGATGTATTGTTTTGTTGACCATAATGAAGATGCATGTTGTGTTAGACACTCTTCTGAATTTAGTAAATTGAAATATGTTCAAGTCATAGCTGCTAAAACAAAGAAGGGGGAGTGTGGGGAAGGTATATACCCCTCACAAAAGCCTTGAATAGTCTTAAAATTCTCAATCACATTCAACATGACTTAACAGGCCGACAGTTATTGGATGCAAGATGTCAGCAATTGGGGGACAGTTTGCCCATTGCTTTACTTAGACCTGAAGAGTCAAACAGTTTGAAGACATTACTAGCAAAAGGATTGTCCTAGGGTGACGTTATAATGCTTGTGTCCCCAATCGTGTGTTCTGTTTATGCTGGATATTATATTCTGTGCCTTCAAGACTGTCTCTGAGAGCAAAGGTGGGGAGAAGAAGAAGCACAGAGTTTTGTTATCAGCCTGCTCTCACTCTTCCACTGTGGTGTCTGGGCACGTATGGGCAGAATATGGCACTCCATTATTTTTTTAGTTAGTTTAGCTAGCTGAGGCAGAGAAGAAGTTCCCTGGACTGTTTTTCTTTCCTTTTTTTTTTTTTTTGGAACTGTTCGAATCTGCTCTGGACTGGGACCCAGGGAAACACTGAGAGCTTGCACTTTGTAGCCCACCGGGGCCTACTCTGGGCAGCAGCCTTTCTCAGCGCTGGAGGGACTGATAACAGAGCAACCACCCACCGGAGAGATTTTCTGAATTTGTTGTCTCTTCAGAGTGATGAATGAGTTTTGTCATCTGGTATTGTTCATTTTTTGTGCTGGGGAGTGCTTTGCCTGTAAAATAAACAGGGTTTTTTCCCCTTCTCTCCAAGGAAATTCTTTGCAAACCAGGTGGGGAGAGGGGCCATGTGGGTTGGCTTTCTGGAGGGGGGCCCTTTTAGAGGTTTTCTCCCAAATTTGCCCTAAACCAGGACAAGGATGTATAAATTTTAATTATACACCTGGACATGTCCTGTAAGACCAAATTGAGACAAGACAACAAAGTGTTATCTCTGACAGTTTTTTTCAATGTTATCTCTTGCAATTTTGAATGTTACCTTTGATAGTTTTTTGAGTTAACTTGTTTGTAAATTTCTGAAGTTTGAACAGTTCAACCATAGATGTGAATAGTGTGTGGTGTACCACCCTGCAAAACTGTGCTCACTTTTATAGCTCCTGGACATGCTTGGTAAAATCTCTTGATGGTATGTGAGATAGACCAATGGCTGGTAAGACTAGACTTGTCGAGTTAAGTGAAGAGCTTCATTTGACCTAAGCTTATAATTTGTATCATCATAATAATTTTGCACATTGTGCCATGTTTGTCATTCTGTTTGCAAAGCGCCTGCAGAGGATGACAAACACTGTCTTTGTATTTAAAAACAAAAAGGGGGAAATGTGGTGGCTAACGGCTGGCTTGGAGGCCTCACAGTCATAAATAACCCTAATTATAACTGAACAAATCTATGACGTTAGGGAAAAAGAGGTAAACATCCCTAGAAGGAAGGCACTGAGAAGCCGGGGGATTCAAGTTCAAACAGCAGATGCCAGCCAATCCCTGACAAGCACAGATGCAGGCAGCCATTGGTCAATGAGCTGGGTAGTAACCAAATTCAGCCAATTGAGATCACCCATGCAGGTTTTTGACAACCCTATTTAAAAAAAGCTGCATTTAGTAAAATTTGCTATTGTCGCATGAACCTCGAGTGTCATGTCGTGTCTGTCTCAACAGCAACAGAAGGGGGCTGTTAAGAAAGGGTCATCCAAAATGACTGTCAATGTACTTGCCTCAGAAACACAAGAAGGCAATCAGCTGTCTTCCACATAGAGGAACTGAGATCACCTCCTTTGATCCTGGTGAGGGGATGTCTTGTCTGGCATTGCAAAGGTCAGACAGTGAACACTCCAGTGAGGAACATAAATGGAGGGTCCCTGCCTTCAACTGTCACCAAATTACCAAAACTGGGTAAAATAAAACTCCTTAACACCAATTTAGTGTTAAAGAGGTAATCATTTATTCAGGTGCCTGGAGTGGCATGGGGGAATAACTCCTCCTAATATGCCCCCCGATTTCTACAAGTGTGTTGCATATATACAGGCACTACATCCATACTATAATTTGCCCATTACCATAAAACCCTCCCCATGATCCCTAAGTTCCTGAACTCAGTCCTTGTTTTGTCTGTACTTGCATTTCTGAGCCAGATGTCTTCTCTTTGTCTTCCAATGTCCTTGCCTGGATACCAATTTCTGCATGCCTTGTTTCTCTGCTAAAGGTCCCCAGACACAGTGTTTTCTCTGCTAAAAGTTCATAGTCACAGTGTCTCTGCTAACAGCTCACAGTCACGATAGAAATTGAATTAACCTTTTTGGCATTACAGCCAGGAGGAAGAAATGGATGCCAGGATATACTGGACTGTATGGATGCCATGGCCTGGCATGCCAGATCCACAGAAGTATAAGGCTTTAGCAGATACTGGTGCACAGTGCACAGTAATGCCATGAGGGTACAGGGATACAGAACCTATCTGGATCTCTGGAGTGAGAGGGATGCAAAGAAATGTCTGTATTATAGGCTGAGGTGAGCTTAACTGGGGACAAGTGGGAAAAGCACCCTGTTGGGACTGGACCAGAGGCCCCTCGTACTCTTGGCATCGACTACCTCAGGATAGAGTACTTCAAGGACCCAGAAGGGTACTGATGAGCTTTTGTCTCCAGCATGAACTCAGAGAAGATCAAACAGCTATCTATCCTGCCTGGGTCCTCAGGAGATTCCTTCCTTTTGAAATTGTGAAAAATGTGTATTTTATGATTGGCTTTTCGCAAATATTAAAATGAATATTATATGTGTTATGTTAGAAAGTTATGCTGTATTAATTTTCTTAAGTAGTGTGTTAAATATAGTTTTAGGTTATAACATAAGGTTAAAATAGAAACTATGCTATGTAAGATACTTTTTTTAAAGAAATGACTCGCAGCGAGATAGCAGCCACAGGACACCTAAATCTTTCAGAGAAAAACAATTTATTGCTCTCTTATTGGAAGAAACTAACTTCTTCCTGCCTCGTTTAGGCCTGAAAACGCTGTTAGGATTAAGAGGAAGAAGTTGACAATGACCAGACAGAATCCTGTGTTTGAATGGAATTTATGCATCATGTATGAGATGTATGAATATGCAACAGGCTATTGTTTTTAAGGGTTAATCCTCTGTTAACATGTGTCCTTTTTCAGGCTTATTTTGCCCAGAAAAAGGTACCCAGACATCCATAACTCTTTGTTTCTATTGTCTCATATTGTCCTAATCCCAATTGTCCAAATTATTATTACTCTAATTATATTACTATTTTTATAACCATTTTATAACTATTAAACTTTTTAAAATTTTAAAAACAAGTGATTGGCATTTTTCACAAAATTGTTTTAAGTTGAAGAACAGAACAGTGCACCAGCAGCAATATCACACAAACCAAGACTCCCTGGCTCCCATCCACAAATTGATTCATCAACTGGAAACCCAAGAAGTGATCAGCAGAAGTCACTGACCTTTTAATAGTCCTATAGGTCCAGTGCAAAAGTCTGATGGAGGATGGAGGTTAAGAGTACGCTATCATGGCCTGAATGACATAACACCACCATTGAGTGCTACTGTAGTAGACATGTTAGAGCCCCAATATGGAGACAAAGGCAGTCAAGTGGTGTGCTGCAACTGACATTGCCGATGCATTTTTCTCAACTCCTTTGGCAGCAGAGTGCAGACCACAGTTTGCTTTCATGTGGAAGGGTGTCAAATACACCTGGAATTGACTTCCCCAGGGGTGGAAATGTGGCCCAAGCATCTGTCATGGATGGATCCAGACTGCCCTGGAAATGGGTGATACCCCTGAACATCTACAGTGTAGCAATGATATCATTGTGTGGGGCAAGAAGGCAGAAGTGTTTGAGAAAGGAAAAAAAACTAATTCAGTGTGGCAGTTTCAGTTCAAAACCATTTCAGAAACTTCTGAACCTGAAGTTCTGAAACTTCAGGTTTCAGAAGAATCTGAATCTGAAGTTTCAGATTCTTCTGAAAGCTGTTTTTACCATAAAAAGAAGCAAGGTCAAAGGGCTTGAACAGGAGATTCAGTTCTTGGGAATAAAATGGCAGGATGGACACTGTCATGACCCGATAGATGTGGTCAACAAGATAGCAACTATATCTCCACCAACTAACAAGAAAGAAACACAATCTTTCCTGGGCCTTGTGGGGTTCTAGAGAATGTACATTCCAGAATATAGCCAGCTTGTGAGCCCCCTCTATCCAGTGACTGGAAAGGAAACCCATTTTGAGCGGGCCTTGAGCAACAACAGTCCTTTGAGCAGATCAAACAGGAAATAGTTTGTGCGGTAGCTCTTGGGCCTGTTCAGACAGAACCAGACATGCAAAATATACTCTACACTGCAGCTGGGGAGCAGAGTCTCACCTGGAGTCTCTGGCAAAGGACATCAGGAGACACCTGAGGTCGACCACTAGGGTTTTGGAGCCAGAAGCCAACTATACTCCAACTGAAAAAGAGATATTAGCAACATATGAGGGAGTTCAAGCTGCAGTTGTTGGGACAGAAGCGTGTCTACTCTTGGCACTGTGATTGCCTGTGCTACACTGGATGTTCAAAGAAAACATCCCCTCAACACATCACACAACCAACTCTATAAGTGGGTACCCCGCAACAAGCTCAAATTGGGAAACCCAGTCACCCAGGAATCCTGGAAGATATTAATGAGAAAAAATGTAAGCAAATTTACTACCCTGGATTTCAAGAAAGCAAACTTCAGGCTACTCAGGGAGATACTTAGCAGAGTATCCAGGGAATCTGCTTTTGAGGGCTTAGGGGTCCAAGTGCTGGTCAGTTTTTAAGAAGTACCTTTTAGAAGCACAGGAGCAGGCAATTCCAGTGTGCCATAAGTCAAGCAAGTGGGGCAAAAGACCAGCTTAGCTGAACAGGGAACTCCTCATGAAACTGCCTTGGTTTAAGACAATTTATGGGGTGGAGCCTGGGAAACAAGCTACATCCCCTTTAGTTTTAACCATTCTCCTTTCACCAATAAGGAGAGAGAACTGTGAGAGGATAAAAATGGAAAAAAAACCAGTTTACTAAAAAACAAAACAGCAACAATCAAGATAACAGTAATAAGCACTAGATACAAAGGTGCTGAATCCCATGGACTCCTTGGGAACAAGGAAAACAAGATGGCGGAGAAGCTCCTCCCCCAATACAGCAATCTCTGTAGAAGATCACATAGCTCAGGGGACAAAGACAAGATCGTGGAGAAGCCCCCTTCTCCCAAACATGGGGTGGAGAGAAAGAACAAAGGGGAAAAAAACAACACAGCAACCAAACCTCCGCAATTATAAAACTTCCTCTTCCCCCAAACAACAACCAATGGGGAACAAGGACAAAACAAAAGAAACTTGGAGAATTATTCCTGTCCAAAACCAGTTAAATGCTCCACGCCACCCAATAGAATCTCTCCCGGTGGCGGCAGCTCTGTTGACAGTGGCGGCTGGAACTGGATCAGCAGCTAGAACTCATGGAGGGATTTTGATGACTCCTTGGCAAAAGCAGCAGGCACTGGAGCAGTATTTGGAACTTGTGGAGGGATAGAGAGAGGGGAAGGTCCAATTTTCCAGTCATGGCCGTCCCAGGCAGCAGCAGCAAAAAAGAAAGGAAAAGAAGTTCAAAGAAACATCCTCCCTGGCTCCAAAAAAGGGGGTTGCCCACAACTGTGGCCAAAAAAGGTGGTGCAAAATTTGCTTCAAAACAGTTTAGGTTTGCAAAATGCAGTTTTCTCTGAGACCTGCGCTAGGCAGCTCCCTTGGTAACTCAGAGAGAAACAAGAAAGAGCTTCTGACTCCACTCCAAAGCCCCAGGGAGAACAGAAGAGCCCCCTATGTGCCTGTTCCCTTTCTTTTAAAGGGACCCTGGGCCAACTGCCTCCATGAACTGGGGGTAAAACACCCCAGTTCTGCTTCCGGCTCCCAGGTCTTAAAGGGACAGAGATAATCTTGGCAGGTCAACATAGGAAAGATATGGAGTACAATACAAATTTTTTGGGTTACCCAGGACAAGAACTCAAAAAGAAAAAGAAATTGTGTTATCTTGGGAAGCAAAGTCAGGCTTTGCATGACGATTTCAGAGATGTTGTTTAAATATAAAAGGAGAAGACAAAAAAGGCCAAAGATCAACTACAGTTGAAATTGACCAGTGTTATGTCAGACAAGAGAGGCTTTTTTAGAGTATGGTAATGACATGAGGAGGTCTAAGAAAAATATTGAACCAATACTTGTTGAAGATGGTCACCTGAAAAATAGGGACGAAGAAAAAGCAGAGGTGTTCAATGATTTGTTTTCATCAGATTCAGACCTTGGGCTGCCAGGTCCCCTAAGTTGGAGGATCATGAGTGTGGTAACTGTGACTGATTCAAAGAAATCAAATGAACAGCCTGATTCTGTTAAACAAGCATTCCTTTATTGCAGCACACTGGTCACTCAGGGCATCCTTCTTCCATTCAAGTGCCATGAGTGTTGGGTGAACAGAGATTTTATCATACACACTGATTACATATTCATTAGCTATCCCCACTTGACTTTATTTGACATAGTGACATCCCTTATTGGAAGTCCTTATATGGTTCTTTGAAGGTCTATCTTCAACATCTGGTGTCCTTTTAAGGTGTCTGTTCCTTGACCCCTGCTTTTGAGTACATACAATATCATTGTTTTGCATAACTTCTACTTTGTCAGCCTTACAGAGCTGAGCAGGCATCCTGCTTGTGTTTTGCACAACTTCTGTTTGCCTAAGTTACATCCTTTATTTTTTTCTCCAAAGCTGTGCTGTTGTGTTCTACTGTCCTTGATAAGAGTAAATGTTGTTCTGTTCTACTGTCCTTATCAAGTGAGTCAAATGCTGATCTCTTCTACTGTCCTTATCAGATTTTCCATTTGTGCACACTGAAATTGTAAGGGACCAGCTGTACTAGATGAATGTTTACAAGTCCATGTGGCCTGATGGAATTCATCCCAGAATTCTGAAGGAGCTAGCAGATGCGCCAGCAAGACCATGCTTCATCATCTAACAAAGGTTTTGGGAGCTTGGGAAGGTCCCTGCTGACTGGAAGTTAGCCAATGCTATTCAAATTTACAAGAAGGGTATGAGAGAAGACCCAGTAAACTACAGACCTGTTATTGCTGATCAGCACTACCACAGCATCAAGGCTGTCTCTCCAAACCTCCCACCTCTAAAGGCCAGTAAACTGGGGATGGGGAAGAGGTTGGGAAGTTTCATAGCCAGGGCACCTGCTGGTGAGTACAGGCTGCTTTTGTGTGCAGGCTTGTTTTTCTTTATAAAACGGCCTTTATCTCGACCCATGAGTTTTTAATTTAATTTTCTTCTCTCTTTCCCACTGAGGAGGTGAATGAGAGAAAGACTTTGTGGGCACCTTGTGGCCAGCCAAGGTTAACCTACCACAATGACCAACTTGATTATCTTCTATGATGACTCTCTTGGTAGATGAGGGGAGATGTGTTGGTTTAAGACAATTTTAAGAGGTGGAGACTCTGGAATAAGTTACCTTCCCTTAGTCTTAAACAACCCCTTTTCACCAATAAGGAGAAATTAATACAAATAGATGTAAGTGAAAAAATAAGTTTACTAAGAAGTGAAACAGCAACAGGCAAAAAATAACAGTAAATAACCACCAGATACAAAATTGCTAAATCTTGCAGACCTTCCGGGAACAAAGAGGAACTTGAAATGGCAGTGACCCCCTTCCCCACCTAAGATGGTGTCCCCTACAGGCAACAACACATAGGGAGACAAAGGGAAAATGGCAGCAGCCCTCCCCTCCAAGATGGCGCTCTCTGCAGGCGAACACACAGTCTGGGAGACAAAAGGGAGATGGCAGAAAAAACCCTTCCAGGAAGGTGGGAGCTTATGAAGCAGTTCTACTGGCAGATGGGAATTGCTGGTGTTGCCCAGGGAGCTCTGGCCCTGCAGTGTCAGCCTCTGGTTCGTTGGGTGCTGGTGCTGCTGTCTTGCTGCCTCCTTCTGCCACCCACTGAACTCCACTGGTGTTGGTGCTGCTGTTCCTGAGACGCTGGCATGTTGGGGGGGAAAAGGTCTCCCCAAGCATCAAAAACTGCACCCCTCAGCCCTGACTGGCCCCGGCTCTGCACCACCAACAGGTGTTGCAAAATTCACTCTGAAACAGTTTTTGATTGTGAAATGCAGCTTTTTAGGTTGCTACTGTTGCAAATCCAGAAAGAAAGTGTGAGTCTCTGCCTCCCAGATAAAACAAAAGCAAAAGAGCAAGATCCAAGAGGCAAGAGATGTCTGCCTGGGTGCTCTAACCTTTTAAAAGGAACCAGCACTAGCCAGTCCTGCAGTTCCATTTCTGTCCATGCCAATGAGTCTTAAAGAGACAGTAGCAGTTTTGGGCACAGATAGCTATGGAATATTATAACATTTTGGGTTACCCAGGACAGGAGAGCAGTGAATATCATCTCCCAGAAGATCCTCATGGAGAAGCTGCTGATGTATATGGACTGGATGAGTGTCGCAGACATCTTTCATGAAAAATCCTTTCTTAGGATTTTTCCTTGTGACAAGCTGCAGTGTCAGCAACCAAAGTAAACAATGGTTATCTGCTGCTGTGGAATGCAACAGGTAGAGCCGTGATTAGTCTCCTGTAGGTGTTTAGATTTCTTGACCACTCATGGCAGAGCTGGCTCTTGCTCTCTGTCTGAGACACAGATCTTTGTTATTCATTCTTTTCTATTCTTAGCTTAGCTAGCTTCTCAAGAAACCTTTTCTTTTCTATTGCTTTTTAGTATAGTCTAATGTAACATATATCATAAAATAATAAATCAAGCCTTCTGATCATAGAGTCAACATTCTCGTCTCTTCTTCATCCTGAAAACCCTTGTGACCACAGTCACAGATGAGCAGATAGTGAGGTGGATCAAAAGCTGAATGAACAGCTGTGCCCAGAGGATGGTGATCAGTGGAACAAAGCCTAGTTGGAGGCCAGTGACTAGCAGTGGACCCCAGAGGTCAATACTGGGTCCAGTCTTGTTTAATGTCTCCATTAATGGTCTGGATGATGGGTCAGAGTGTACCTTCAGCAAATTTGCAGACACCAAACTGTGACTGTCTAATAGGACCTCGATAGGCTGCAAAAATGGGCTGTGAGGATCCTCAAATTCATGCAGTTCAACAAGAAGTGCAAAATCCTGCACCTGGGATAGGAACAATGAAATGCTAAAGTACATGCTGAGGGTGACCCAACTGAAAAGCAACTTGGCAGAAAAGACCCTGGGGGTCCTGGTGGACACCAGGTTGAACATGAGCCAGTAATGTGCCCTTGGCAAATGGTATCCTGAGCTGCATTAGAAGGAGTGTTGTCAGCAGGTCAAGGAAGAGGATCTTTCCCCTTTACTCAGTACTGGTAAGGCGACACCCATATTACTGTGTCCAATTCTGATCTCCCCAGAGACATGAGTATACTGGAGGCAGTTCAGTGCAGGCCCACAAAGATGCCTGAGGGATTGGAGCATCTCACCTATGAGGAAAGGCTGAGAGAGCTAGGAGTCTTTAGCTTAAAAAAGAGAAGCCTCAGGGATTATTTAATATCTATAAATAGCGGTAGAGAGAGTGCAGAAATGACAGAGCAAGGGTTTTATCAGTAGTTCCCAGTGACAGGACCAGTGGCAATGGGCACAGACTGAAACATAGGAGGTTCTGTCTGAATATCAGTGTACTTGGTTTACATGACATTTTTCGTAAGACAGTGCTAATACATACAGTCCTCAAAATTTTCTTTTTTTTTTGCATACAACAGAAAAATATAAACTGTAATTTGATGAAGATTTCATAATAAGGCAGTGATCTTGGCAGAAGACTTTTTTCTTCAATCTCCAAAGGGAGATAATTTCAGAGGAAAAGTCTCATCTGGAAATAGGAAGAAGTATTGTTGGTGGATGTGGTGGGTTTACCTTGGCTGGCTGCCAGATGCCCACCAAACAATTCTTTCACTCCCCCTCCTCAACAGGACAGGGGGAGATAATGGAATGAAAAAGCTCATGGGTTGAGATAATGACAGGGAGATCACTTACCAGTTACCATCAAGGGCAAAACAGGCTTGACTTGTGGAAAATTAATTTAATTTACTGACAATTCAAACAGATTTTGATATAGAGAAACAAAACCAATATTAGAACAACCTCTCCCCCCCATTTTTCATAAGGCTCAACCTCCACCTTCTCCCTGAGCAACACAGGAGGAATGGGCGTTTGTGGTCAGTCCATAATAGTTTCTCCCTGCTGTTCCTTCCTCCTCACACTTTTCCCCTGTTCCAGCATGGGTCATCCCTATGAGCTGTAGTTCTTCATGAAAAAAATTTGCTCCAGCATGGTTTCTCCACAGGCTGCAGTTCCCACTAGAAACCTGCTCTTGCATGGACTCCTCTCCATAGTCCACAGTTCTTTCAGGGTATATCCACCTGCTCGAGCATGGGGTCATCCAAGGGCTGCAGGGAATTCCTGCTCCACCATGGTCGTCTCCATAGGCTGCAGAGAAAAGCCTACTTCACCATGTTCTCTTCCAAAACTTCAATAGGCTGCTGGGGCATATCTGCTCTGGTGACTGGAGTACTTCCTCCCCCTTCTTCTCTGACCTTGATGACTGCAGGGTTTTTTCTAACACTTTATTTTCTTAATTTCTCACTGCTGTGCAGTGTTTTTTTTCTTTCTTAAATATTTTTTCACAGAGGCATCACCAGCTTCACTGTTTGACTCAGCTGTGGCCTGCAGTGGATCCATTCCCAAGCCATCTGTGTCTGGAATGGGGAAGCCCCATTTCTCTTCTCACACCTGAAAGGCCACCCTTGTAAACCACCACCCCCCACCAAGACTTTGTTGTATAAAGTCAATACACAGTATTTCTAGGGGAAAAATTATTACATGCCATTTAAAGACCTTCAGGGAAGGATGAATGTGAATGAAAAATGCACCCCTTAGAATAATCACAGACTTTATACATTGTTCATTTTATCATGTGAAAAACCCTGGATATATGTTACATCCTACCAGAGGGGAGATCTGGGATTCTAACAAGACAGGTTTTGGGAAAATATGCAAAAATGTTAGTCCTTTGATTATATATTCTGCAAGGCTGAAAAAATGCTATAGAGATTATCCCCTATAATGCAAGGCAATTACTTAGGTACTGAGTTCCAAGCACTTCTGAGAGTTCACCTGTGTAACCTCAGTTATGATGGTGAACGCTGGTCAAAAAAACAAAACCAGTGGGGCCTATAAGATAGCTCTTGTCAGAAATGGTCACCAAGATAATAAGGATTCCTTAGCTAAACCCAGAGGCTCATAGTGTTGCCTTTTGAGCTCCTAAAATCAAGAGCCAGACAAGGTTAGGCAATAAAATGTGGGTTGCCATTTAATATAGGGTCCTTCCAGGTGCACATTATGCCCAAATACATGCCGAAATGCATTGAAAATGCACGAGTCCAAGAACATGGAATACAGGGCAGGTACAATTTTATAAGTTTAGAAAATTAGCATAATTGACAAGAATCCCCAATTAGAAGCATAGGTAGGGAAGTAAGTCCTCCTCTTGGTTCAAGCCCTTCTGAAGCCCCCCTCCTTGATAGTTGTTTATGTCTAATACATGGGAAGGTGTTTTGGGAAGATGTCTTGCCCTTGATTCCCATAAGGAGCAAGATTAGAACAGGTCTTCAGGATTTTTTTGTCTAATAGGAAAAGTACTGGAGTTAGGAAACCATGCAATAATAGTCTACAGAGCTATGAATATATATATGAAGAATATATAAAAGCAAAAATCATTTTGGTGTCAATAGGTCCCAGTTTCCAAAATCAGTGGTCATCAACACAGTAAAATGCAGTGCCAAGTCAAGTCCCAAGAAAAAATAGCTGAGTTCAGAGACAGCTAACAAACCCAGAGCCAGCGGGGTTGCTATACCCAGATAATTAGGCTAGTAATATTTTTTGCTTCTGTTTGTAAACAAATGTATTTTTTAAGAGCAGCGTTTTGTCTCTTAAATGGAAGCTATATCGTCATAGAAACACATGCCTACAACTCCTTCCAGTAGATTAAAGCGAGATGTGGTTTGAGCATATGAAGCCACAGAATCAAAATCTCCAATTGTGGAACATCATAAACTTCCAGGTTTTGCCCTAGAAAGATCTACCATAGAGTTTTCCCCACCTAGGCTGAGAGGACTTCCCCCATGGTGTTCTGCAGCACTATTGCCAAACTACATTAGCTTGCTTCCCCCATTGGCCAGTTGAACCTCCCCCCCCCAATTGTTCATCCTTCATCCTCCCTACAGGTTGCTGCCCTTTGCCCTGCCCTTTGCACCGCCCCTGTGTCCTCAGGTCATTGGCCGCTGACCCCATACTTAAGCCTGTGTATACCACATGGTCTCATCTTTGTCCCAGATCCCTTTGGTGTGGTGGATGCAATAAACCTTCACTGGAATACATCATACAACGACTGTTGCAGTGTGATTTCCTGTTACACCTATCCCAACCCCCTCAGGTGTGCCAACCTTCCCCCTCCCCCTTTTGCCCTCCTGCTAAGAGCTTGTCAATCAATCTTAACCTTCCAGCAAGGGGGTCGTGTGGTTGGCAAATGCTCCTCTGGTCTGGGTTCATTGGCCTGTCCTAGCATCTATATCCCTTGACCCTTCCCCTCCTCACACCTGGTTGGCCCTTACCTGTCCCTTCCCCTCCCCCTGTCGCTGGGGCTTAAAAGGACACGAGACCATGTGGCTGGGAGTTCTATTGTGAGCTGTTACCACATTCAGAGGTCTACCATGCTGAAATAAAACTCTGGATTAAGACTCTACAATAGAACTCGCTCCTTTTCTCTTCACCATCGCCTGAACCTTTTCCACCAGAGGTAAACTGAGTTCCTACTTTGCCTGGATTTGTTCTGAGTGCCTAGCTGCAGCATCCAGCCGGCCAAAGGTATCTCTGGGGTAAAACGCCACAGCTGCTGCCTTTGGTCTAGCAGGGAGGGCTAGACGAAGCCAGGCACCCCACATCCGGAAACTTCGGGATTAATATTCTATGAACGACCCTTCCTGTCTTTCCTCCACTGAGCTATCTGTGGCATGTGTGTGTGTGCATGGACTTTAAATGGCTGTTCTCATGGCCTTACTCTGAGTGGTTTCTGAAGGGGATGCTTTGAGGGAGGTGGCAGCATTTCTACCATCCTGCCATGTGGCAACACCTAATTGTACTTATAGAGGAAACTCTGAGTGCTTTAAAACAAATGAGAAAACGTTAATTGACTTCTGCAAGATCAGAATTGAACTTCAGTCACGCACAAAATATACTAAAGCAAATAGGCTTGTACAATGGGCTTGTACACATTTCAGGCAGGCTGATGGACTTTATTTCTAAATATTTTTAGATTTTTTTTTTTTGAGTGCACCTAAACTCTGAGGAAAGAACATAATCTCCAAACGCTCTGTTAAATGTTTTCTCCCTCCCTGTACCCTATTCCACTTCAATTTTTAGTAATCATTTGTGACAATTATTCAGTCTTCAAGGATGAAAATAACTGTGTTAGTGGGAACCTCTCTTCTGTAACATGATGTTAATTCATTTCCCAGGATGAAGCTGAGCACAGCTGACATGTACTAATTTGATATTTCTTCTGTATTTCTGGGCATTTTGTTTAATAGTGATAGCAAATGGATGAATAATGCTGTTTCTTCTCAGTTAAGTATTCACAGCTTAGACACCATTACTTTTGTGATTCCCAGAAGATGCAGAGAACAGACACCCCAGTGACCACGGCTCCCTCTAGGAAGCTGCTGCAGATCCTGGCTCAGAAGTTCTTGTCCTTTGATTTACTTGATTAGCTTGATTTACTGAGTGGCATAAAACAATCCACAATCTCTGAACACTACAAGCAAAGAAAAAGAACTTCTGTTAGTAACTCTGTACTTTCAATGAATAGAGATGCTAATTTCTGAAGGAAATAAGCTCATTAAATCATAGGCTCAGCTGTTTCTGTTTCCTGTATCTATCTCATGTTCTAACATGCAGACTGCCAAAATGCAGAACATTCAGGTTCTACTCACTGTCTTTCTGTAGCCAATAATTATGTTAACCTCTAAGGCATGACATAGCCTTGTACCTAGAATTTATGGGAGTAGGTTATAGTAGAGGAAATGTATTTGAATATGTGCATAGAGGCTTTGCCCAGAGGTCCCGGTTGCCCTTGATGGGCTGCAGCTGTAACCAATGAAGATGACTGGGATAAAAGGGGGCGGGATAGCCAGTTAGGGGGAGCCTTGGAGGAGCCCTGACCTGAGAGAGAACAACATGCAGCAGAAGGAGTCAGTGAAGATCTGCAGCCATGAGAATACACCAAAGAGGTATAGACTTTAGAAATCTGATAGAACAACAATATGGGACTCTAGAAATAATAGAACAACAACAATTGGTGACCCCGACATGATAGTTAACAGAAGATAAGAGAGCCGAGAGCTGTGGCGGCCAAGAGCTGTGACAAGATAAGACAGCCAAGGGCTGTAGCGGCCAAGAGCTGCAACAGAACATAGCCTTTGGGTCAGGGAGCTGTGAAAGAGTATGGCCTTTGAGCAAGGAGCTATGGGGGTTGTACATGGCCTGTGAGTCATGAGACAATACGTGGGTTGTACATGGCCTGTGAGTCATGGAGAAATGTATGTATTGTAATTGAACATCTGTACAACTGTTAACTTGAGTAAAAGAAAAGGGGGAAATATAGTAGAGGAAATGTATTTAAATATCTGTATAGAGGCTTTGCCCCAGAGGTCCCAGTTGCCCTTGATGGGCTGCAGCTGTAACCAATGAAGATGACTGGGATAAAAGGGGGTGGGATAGCCAGTCAGGGAGAGCCTTGGAGGAGCCCTGACCTGAGAGAGAACAGCATGCTGCCGAAGGAGTCAGTGAAGATCTGCAGCCATGAGAATACACCAAAGAGGTATGGACTTTAGAAATCTGATAGAACAACAATATGGGACTCTAGAAATAATAGAACAACAACAGTAGGTCATAGGTGCATGGTCAGCTTTTTTTTTCAATAAGGTAGTAAATGATAGTACATCTGCATTAGAAGTTTATTAGAATTCCTCTCTGACTCCAGTGTCATTCAGTGCATCCCTTTAAGGGAATATTATACCCCTCTTATCTATCTCTTGGTGAGGAACTCCAGATCCTAGGGCTAGCATGTGAAAGGAAGCAGCAAAGTCTGACACTGCAGAAAATTCCTGGGAAGCATGGAAGAACTTAGATTGCACACTAAGAACAGGAAAGGCATCTTGTTTCTTCAAAGCCTGCAAACCTTGAGGAAACTAACAAACTGTCAGGCTGACGGATTTATTACAGGCCTGCAACCGGGTTGCATGCAAAGGACTGAACAAAGATTCTCACACTAAATGTATAAGTACTGTCTTAACTCTGCAGTAAGCAGATTCATTTTGCTCTCAGCTTGTGAGTCTGGAATTCACACTGTTAGGAAAATTAATCCACAAACATCATAGGCTTATGTACAAAAAGGAGACAGAGGAGTCCTTTTACTTTATTTGAATAAAGGGAGATGACATGGGGCATTCCCCTGGGGTCTCTCAAATTTTTGAGGGGTTGCAGCCTCCCTTTTTATCCCAATTTCCCGGCTGCATTTCCCTTCTCTCTTTCCCCATTGGCTGAGGTACTTGAGAGGTACAGACTTCCTGATATGTCTGATACCGAAGATTTCCCTCTAATGTATAACCCTCCCTTTTAATTTTTAATTGATATGGAATTTAGGGGTTTTTCTTCCCCATTGTTTCTTTCATCTCTTAATGTCTAATTTCATTTATCAGCAAACCTAAAGTTTATTTGTAAAAGCAAATATCTTTTTCCATTCATCAATCAGTGGAATCCATCCCATTGTTTCTTTCATCTCCCAGTGCTAGTTTTATCTACCAGCAGACCCACAGCTTGTTTGTAAAGACAAATCCGCTATTGCTTTCAATACGCTACAATCATGCACTCCAAGCACTGTACTGAGTGAGAGCAACACCGGAAAGAACCAACTATGCCCTTCCTCTTCATGTCCTAGTGTCTGAAAAGGAAACCTGAAGCACAGCACATCCCCAAAGATCCTAAATCAGGGTAATTGGGGTCCTGAAGATTCAACTATGAAATCTGGAATGACAGACACTTTTCCATAAATCCTGACAGTAGCTTAGACAAGTAGTTTCCAAAGTGGGGTGCACACATCCTGGAGGGTGTACAAGATGATCCATTGAAATGCATGAAGAAAATAATAAAACTTCTATTTATATTCAATTTTTTATCTAAAAAATAATACAGAAATTAAGCTTAGCACTAGTATCCTCTCTCAGTATGTCCATACAACAGATGTTCATGTCACATACAGTATGGAAGGTATCCTGCGGCTGGGTGTTCAAAAACTCACAGGGGTTGACAATGGGGCCCTTACTCACTCGCTTTGAGTCTATTGCAACATATTGTAGTTTATGTGTGTCTGGTTAAGTAGGTTTATGGATAATATTTTCTAGTTTTAACTAAACTAACCCTAGTTAGTGGACAGGTGGCTTTAAAAGATTCCTGGAAAGAAATCATAGATTGAAGATAACAGTTATGATGCAAGCAGAAGTGAATAAGAAAATATCAGACCTGATACTTCACCTACTCCTAGTGTAAGCTCTTTGTCAGCTGCATTATGAGTTAAAACAATGACAATCTAACCAGGTTTAATCAGTGATTTTTAAAGTCATGTGATAGTCCAGTAATTCAGAAAATTTCATTAATTTTAATGACAAAACTTTGGAACTCTATTTTGAGGTTTCCTAATGTGGTGGTTTGACAGGAAATGTGTTTTTTGGGATGCTGTGTTTTTGGCGAATGGATAGTCAGACTTTAATATTGGCATTTAACCTGGCCATTAGGACATGGGTCCGCCTCTGAGAACATGGGGTTAAAAGCAGAGCTCTCCCCTGGGAGGGCCCTCTTGGGTTTCCGGCAGGAAAGAGTTCGGGTCTCTCCCCCGGCCCAGCTGCTGGCTGGGCAGGGGGAGGGGAAAGCCATGTGGCCGGGAGAGGTAGGCCTGAGCCCAGGGGTGGAAGGGTGGAAGAGAGAGAGAGAGACACCGGGAGCCATCGGGCAGCCCCCCCGAGAGACACAGAGAGAGGGAGAGCCGCTGCCTGGGACTGTAACCTTGAAGCTTGATAAACATGGGCCTGTGCCGGCAGCACGGCTGGGAGGAGAAGAAGGGGGGGGTTCAGCCGGCCACTTGTAGGAGCTTTTAACCCCTTGTTGGAGAATGAGAACTTTACAGATCATTGACCTCTCCTGGAAGATAGAGTGGAAGATGAGGAAGGAAATGTGCAAGTGTGAGAGAGGTCTGGGTGAGTGAGAGATAGTCGAAGAGTAGAGAAGAATCCTAGTGGGAAGAGATGATGGAGTAGCTTTTGCTGGACTCTTTTTGTATAGCCATGGACAGACCCATGTTCCTTGTGACACAGAGACTGCATTCTAGGGGGAGGCAATGGCCTCAGAACCAAGAGGGTTCAGTGTTGATGCCCCTCGGCCCCAGGGGGTGAAAAAATATGGGGGGGACAGGTGTCCCAGAGGAGAGATTGTGGGGACAGGTGTCCCAAAGGAGAGACTGTGCCTTTTTTGGATCGGGACAGAGCATCCTTAAAAGACAACCCTAGAAGCAGCTCTGGTCCGTGTTCAGTGGTGAGAGCGCTGGACATGAAAAGGAAGAAGTCATGACGGCAGATGTACTCCGGGCGGTGCCACGAGTGACACAGAAACACATGAGGCTTCGACTGTGTTTCCAGGGGAAGCCCATGGTACAAGAAGGACTCCTCTCCTCTTGATGAACTGAGGATTGATTGTTTGAAGGGTGATGCTGGACCGAGAGTTGGTGATTTGAGGAATAAATGTATTGGGTTGGAAATTTGGTGGGGGGAGGAGGAAATGCATTTGTGAGGTTTTCATTTTCCCTGTGTGTGTGTTCCTTTTTATTTGTAGTTGTAGAGTAGTTAATAAAGTTCTGGTTTTTTTTTTCCCTTAGTAGGAGCCTGCTTTGCTTATTCCTGGTCACATCTCACAGCAGAAACCAGGGAGAAGGTATCTTCATGGGGGCACTGGCATTGTGCCAGTGTCAAACCATGACACCTACTTAATAGCAAAAGACAAAAAGCCACGTACCACTGGGGAAACACTTGCTCTTCCTGTTGCACAAAAAAATGGCTTAAATAATGCACAGGAAACAATATGGCAACAAACTAAAATGCAGTTCTTTGTCAGCACATGCTTTTGGAAGATTCATAGATAACATTGCTAAAGATTTGAAGAAACAAGTATTATAAGAAATTGCACTGTGTGGGAGGCTTGCTATACAGTTGAATAAAAGTACAGATGTTGCTAACATGGCCCATCTTATGGTATTAGATTCCATTTCAGTAATGAAAAGCACGATGAATGACGTTTTTTGTGAACCACTGTGTCGCAGACATCCTTCATGAAAAATCCTTTCTTAGGATTTTTCCTTGTGACAAGCTGCAGTTCAGCAACCAAAGTAAACAATGGTTATCTGCTGCTGTGGAATGCAACAGGTGATTGGTCTCCTGTGGGTGTTTGGATTTCTTGACCACTCATGGCAGAGCTGGCTCTTGCTCTGTCTGAGACACAGATCTTTGTTATTCATTCTTTTCTATTCTTAGCTTAGCTAGCATCTCAAGAAACCTTTTCCTTTCTATTGCTTTTTAGTATAGTCTTAATGTAACATATATCATAAAATAATAAATCAAGCCTTCTGATCATGGAGTCAACATTCTCGTCTCTTCTTCATCCTGAAAACCCTTGTGACCACAGTCACAATTGGTGACCCCCGACTGAGGAGGACAATCATCACTTGGTGAGACCACCAGAGGAGCATTGCTGCACTGGGTAAACCCTGAATGTGTGGCATTGATGGTTGCTTCACAAGTGACCACAGAAGTGGATTCTAGCCAGGAGCTGAAGAACTGAAGATCCGAATTTGGACAGAGTTCACAGCAAGGCTGACCACAAAGGGAACCTTCTGAAAAGCCTCCAGGAAGATGTTCGGAGAGCTCAGCAGCACCGTGCAGATAGCCAGAGAGTCCTGGACACTGTCACAAGGTACTGTTGGTTTTTCCCCTCCTAAAGATGAGGTCAGTCGCAGTTTGTGGCTGCTCATCTGGAGGACTCCTCCCCTAGAGGATGAGGTTCCATTCTCCCCTTCAGAGGAGAAACTTATTGCCCTCTGGCAAAAATGGGGTGAGGAGGACAGAATTCTCCTGTTGGAGGCAGATCTCTATGAGTTCTTTCGATGGGCGAAGCTCTTTGGGTTTTTTACGGATGTGCTATATGCCCTCGATGTGTTTGTCTGGGAGTGTATGGGCTCCATTTTCCAATTCTTTTTATACCGGGGGTTCGGATGCCCCTCGATTTATCCAACCTTTTTGAAGCTCTTTCTAGTCTTGAAACGGAGAGCAGCTGTTTTTCCTTGGATTGCTAACTGCAAGGGGCAAGCCCCGTTCCCCCCAATTCCGGGGGAAGACCCTTTGGAGGGGGACGCTCTGCTGCTTTCCAGCCCCCCTGAACCACAGTGGGGGGGCGAAGTTTCGCCCGCAGCCGAAGTTTTTTTTACTGCGTCTTCGGAGCATGCTCAGACGGAGCCGTTTGTTCCCCCCTCCCGTTGCTCTCAGGGGGGATGGGAGTGGGCGGTGCCGCCCCGGCCAGCGCCACGGGCACCGCCCCGGCCAGCGCCATGGGCACCGCCCCGGCCAGCGCCGCGGGCGCCGCCCCAACCCGCCCCGCGGGTGCGGGCGGTTCCCCCCGCGGCCCGTCCCGCGGCCGCCCCTCCGGGGGAGCCTGTGGGCGCTCCGGCCGCGGTTCCGCCGGCTTCCCTGCCTGCATCTATCTCAGAGACACCGCTTCCCGCGGCTGCGCCGATGTTGCTGGGCAACAGCGATCCACCGCTCCCCCCGGCCGTCCCGCCGCCTTCTGCGACTGCGGTTCCGCGGCCGATGTCAGAGTCCGGCGCAGAAGAAGCTGCCGACCCCGTGCCGCCCCCGCCGCCCCCGCCGCCTCCCCAGGCGGCCCCGCTGCCCGCCCCTGCGGGGACTCCGTTCTCCATGTCCGCGTCAGAGGCTGCCTTGGAGCCGGCGGCAGCAGCAGAGGCGCCTCCTGCATCCAGCGTGACTTCCTCCCCGAGTTTTTCGGGTTGTCCCGGGGCTGCCCCTACGGGGGGAGCTGGGACAGGGGAAGAGGGCGTCAGCCTGTCCTTCCGTGGAGGAGGCATGGCCCGACAGCTGGCTGTGGGCGCAGCCCGGCTGTCTGTTTTCAAGATCAGCATTCTTGGCGGGTTGGGGGGTGTTTGGTCCGGGGTTTCCCCCTGGGGGATGCGAATCTCTCTGCCGCCCCTCGCGCGCCCCAGCGGCGAGGGGGAGGTGGGTCCCGAAAATTCTGCCCCTGGTCCCCAGCCCAGAGGGGGTGGAGGTGGTGCCGGGAGGCAGATGGGAGGAACACCTGGTGCATTTGCATTGCAGAGGCAGAGGGCACAGCAGGAAGCGAGCATCGCTTGTCTGCTGTGGGGAAAGGACATCCCCAGACCCGAGACGAAGTTTCTCGGGACAGTTTCTGTCTTCCCATTGCCGGCATGCCTCGGTGATTTTGGGGAAAGGAAGCGTTTGGTCACCCCGTCTGCCATTGTACTGGCAGCAGGGTGCGGGTCTGTGCCAATGCAGAGCCTGCCTCGGGGGCTGGGCCTGGGCTGTCTGGCTTGGTTGCTTGGGCCAGGGCCACCTCCCGGCCTCCTGTTGAGTTTGGGGGCTTTGCTTCCCCCTTCTGGTCCTGGGCCACCTTTCAGTGGGCCAGGTCTGGGGTTCCTGATCCTTCCACATGGGCCAGGGCCCCCAAGGGCCTCTCTCTGGCTCCTCTGCTGCTGCTCTTTCCGACAAGACAAACAAACAAAAAAAAAAAAAAAAAAAAAAAAAAAAAAAAAAAAAAAAAAAAAAAAAAAAAAAAAAAATTAAATTGAATAAAAAAGGGTGAAAGAGCTGGCAGCAGCTCAGCAGCTCAGAGGCATTGAGGAGCCAGGGATTGGCTTCAGCCCAAGTTGTTCAATAAAGGGCTGTGGCAAGACATTTCAGAAATTTTCTCAAAATTGTTTGAAGACTGTCAATGGACTTTTGATAAATATTGATGGACCTTTCTGTAGCAAGCCTGTTTCAGGACCAAAAGAAACTTTCAGATATGGCAAAGAGGAACATCTTCAAGCCATGGACTTTTCCTGAAACTCAGCTGCTTGGACTTGAATTTTCTTTGCATTGTTTTTGCATTTTCTTATATTATAGAATTGTTTTAGTAATATGATAGAATTTTATGTTCTACAGGTGAAGAAATTCCCAGTGCATTCCACAGGAGCACTTGAGTGGAGTTTGATTGGCAACAGATAACCTGTCAAGTGTTTGTCTTTTTCTTCGGCATGAGTACAGCAGAGAAAATTACAAACACTTTGTCCTTTTAATTTAACTAAATAAAAAAAGGTGACATGTCGCAGACATCCTTCATGAAAAATCCTTTCTTAGGATTTTTCCTTGTGACAAGCTGCAGTTCAGCAACCAAAGTAAACAATGGTTATCTGCTGCTGTGGAATGCAACAGGTGATTGGTCTCCTGTGGGTGTTTGGATTTCTTGACCACTCATGGCAGAGCTGGCTCTTGCTCTGTCTGAGACACAGATCTTTGTTATTCATTCTTTTCTATTCTTAGCTTAGCTAGCATCTCAAGAAACCTTTTCCTTTCTATTGCTTTTTAGTATAGTCTTAATGTAACATATATCATAAAATAATAAATCAAGCCTTCTGATCATGGAGTCAACATTCTCGTCTCTTCTTCATCCTGAAAACCCTTGTGACCACAGTCACACCACTGTGCTGTTTTTGGCTGAAATAGACCTATTTTTTTTTCCCCAGTGGCTGCTATGGGGCTGTGTTTTTGATTTGTACTGGAAACTGTTGCTGACACAGGGATGTCTTTGTTACTGCTGGGCAGGGCTTACACAGAGCCAAGGCATTTGCTGCTTTTCACAATGGTCCACCAGTGAGTAGGCTGGGGATGCATAGGAAGTTGGAAGGGGGTGCAACTGGAATAGCTGATCCAAACTGACCAAAGGGATATTCCACACCATGTGACATCATGCTCAGCATGTAAAGCTTGTGAAAGAAGAAGAAAGGGAGGGACATTCTGAGTTATGACTTTTTTTTTCTTCTCAAGTCCCCATTATGTGCGACAGACCCCTGCTTTCCTGGAGGTGGCTGAACACTTGCTTTCCCATGGGAAGTAGTGAACGAATTCGTTATTTTGTTTTGCTTGTGTGCATGGCTTTTGCTTTACCTATTGAACTGTCTTTATCTCAACTCATGAATTTTCTTACTTTTCTGATTTTCTCTCCCATCCCAGTGGGGCATAGTGAGTGAGCAGCTGCCTAGTGTTGAGCTGCTATCTGGGGTGCAACCATGACCGCACTAAAGGAAAGCTGTACCAGAGGAGATATAGTCTCAACAGTAAATGCCTTCATAAATAAAAGCAATGTTTCATGGAAAAACTGTATAAATATAACCACTGATAGAGGGACTGTTTTGGCTGGAATAAAAAAGGATTCCACAGAAGTTGATTGCACCACACATTAAATTCGTCCACTGCCTCATTCATAGGCAAGCTATTGCAAAACAGAAGTTCAAGTCAGAAGTGCACAAAATGCTACAAGATGTCATCAATATAGTTAATTTTATAAAAATCTGAGACTTAAGTAGTAGAATCTTTACAGTACTTTGCAAAGATATGGGGGGTGTCCATGAAAATCTTTTGAACTGTGCAGGTTTGCTGGTTATTTCATGGCAAGTGCATAAGAGTTGCTGAACATAAGCATGATTTACACATTTTTCTTTTACTAGAAGTCAAGTGTTCCAAATTTGCTGACCTTATGTGTGATGACAAGTGGCTGTCAGTAGTGTACTACACAGAAGATATTTTTGAAAAAATCAACACAATCTGTCTTTTCACAGTGAAATATAATAACTGCTTTTGAAAGACACTAGTACTATGGAGGGAGTATTTTGAAAATAAATGTCTGAAAATGTTTCCATCTTTATGTGATTTTGTTGCCCTGTCCTAGGTAACTCCAAAAATGTGTATTGCATTCCATATCCCAAAATTATAACTGTCCCTTTAAAAACCTGGGGTCCCGAAACAGAACTGGGGTGTCTGGCCCCAGGTTAAGGAAGGTGGGAGGTACCAGCATCCCTTTAAGTGATGGGATATTCAGGCAGATGCTGCTGTAGCTGGTTTGTGATAGGCAAACCAACCAGCCTCTGGGTTGACTGACAGGGGACTCTCCCAGTCATATCTCTCCCAAGGCTGCAGGCATTTCACTGGCCAGAACCTGAAGGGATGTAGAATTCAAACCAATGAAAATATCCAGACTGGGTTTTCCAAATGCCCTGTATAAGGAAGGGTTTGGGAAATAAAAGCTCTCTGCTGCCACATGAACATCAGGGTTGAGTGGTCTTTGTATCCTGCCCACTTCCCTCCCCCACGTGTGTTCACAGGCAGAGGGTCTCATTCTTTTTCATTCCTGCCAGGAAGCAGAGGCTCTCTCATTTTTCCCAGACCTTTGAAATAGTTGGCAACACCTTTTTGGTCACAGTTCCCAGGAGCAACTCCTTTCTCTGGAGACAGGTCTGCAGGGTGGAGGCTGCCATTCTTTGGTGCTTGGCAGGACAGGTTCTTCCTCTGCCTGCGATGCACCAACAACTCAGAGCTGCAGTGCCAATACCAAATGGGTCCAGACAGCCAAAAAAAAAAGCAGAGAAATTGACACTGCAAGTTCACTGCTGCCTCTGTTCCGGGTTTCCAATCGCTGCCTGAGCTCCAGCTGCCGTTGTTGACGGAGCTGCTGCAGTCAGGAGAGAGAGACCCTGTCAGGTGGCATGACTTGAGGGGCATTTGACTGGTTTTGGACTCCAAGTTTTTCTTTTGTTTTGTCCTTGTCCCTGTTGGTTGTTGTTTGGGGGAAGAGGGAATTTTTGTAATAGCAGAGGTTTGGTTGCTGTATTGTTTATCTCGCCTTGTTCTCTCTCTCCACACGTGGTTGGGAGAAGGGGCCTTATTCACCATTTTACCTTTGTCTCTTGGACCAGACGGTTGTCTCTGGAGGGTGCCATCTTGGGGGGTGTGTAGCAATGGGGAACAAAGAGACCCAGACCCCATTATGCATCCAAAGGAGATCCTTTATTGTAGAAATTACCCCCCTTTTATACCTTTAGTTTCCACTGGACAGAACCAGAACTTAACAGAAGAAGGGCACCCATTGGCTGGCTCAGCTGCAGTCTCCTGTCCATGCATCCTATAACCCAATCAGCTTCCCATTCATATGCTGTCCACATGTTCCTCCTCATAACTGCCTCTCATCCCCCAACTGACTTCCAACCATCTAGCCTGCAGCCATGCTTTCCCCACATAGCCCTCTGGTGAACATAAGCCTTAACAATTATAACCCTATATCCCACATTTCCCCCCCTTTTTTTTTAATTAAGCAATGAAAACTTACTAAGAACAACCTAGACAACTCCTAAAACATTAATAACAGTCACAACAATAATAACTATAACAACTTTTCAAAAACTGTAACATATGCTTATAACATAGCAACTACATCAGGAACGTGTGACAAAAGGTTGCACACACCGTGATGGAACCCACCCCACATGGTGGCCTGTGGAGATGCAGGCATAACCTCTTCCCCATGTTAATAAGTCCAGAGGTCCTTTCCACTGTCTAGTTAGTAAGTCCTTTACCATTACTGGAGGTCTTAGATGAGCTTTTGTGTTGAAGGAATACTGTCTCTCACATGCAGTCTTGTCTCATCTTGTCCTGATTTTTAAAATTGAGGACATACAGGGCTTTAGCTAGTCTGTCGTGAGGGCACTGTAACTCTTTTTTTTTAAATACAAAGGCAGTGCCTGTTATTCCTTCTGAGGGGCTCCTTGCAGACAGGATGACAAACACAGTACAATGTACAGAATAATTATGGTGACATAAATAATAAGCCTAGTTCGAATAAGGCTCTTCACTCAACTCAACAACAGCTTGCTCTGTGGGAGAGTGGGGAATGCCCATCTTGTGGGACATACCCCATTGCTGTAAGAAGTTACGAACTTGCTCCAAGGTGTAGGCAGGTCTATTGTCTGTTTTGATGGTGTTGGGAAGGCCCAGAGTGGCAAAACAGGTGAAGCAATGCCAGATAGCATCACAGGCTTTTTCTCTGGTGTGAGCAGTTGCCATTAGAAAATAAGTGTAGATAGATACAGGAACATATTTTAAATTACTAAACTCTGGGATATGGGTAACATTAGTTTGCCAAATTGAGTTAGCAGTTAAACCTCAAGGGTTAGTGCCTTCTGCTAAAGGAGCAGGAGTAACTTTAGGACAGGCGGGATAAGACAACAGGATAACATGGTTTGAGTAAAAGTATTTGGTACCACACCTGTCATCACAGTGATATCTGCATAGTTGTTATATTTGAGGAGAGCTACAGGACTCTTATGAGTACTGCAAAGGTATAGAATCTCACAATACGTTTCTGGTTTCTTTCTGTATCAATTGTGAGTTAGATGACTTTTATTTCTTTAAAAAACTGAAGAACATGGTGTCTGTTAACTAGAGACAACTGTCCTAGGGTGACGTTATGATGCTTGTATCCCCATTCATGTGTTCTGTTAATGTTGGATATTATGTTCTGTACCTTTAAGACTGGCTCTGAAGAGGGAAAGTTTTGTTTTGGTTTTCTTATCAGCCTGGCGGGACACAGAGACTGCAGCTTTTGCTTTTTTTGCTTTTGCTTTTGGCTTTGCTCTCTCTCGCTCTTGCTTGCTTCGCTTCTGCTTGCTTTTGCTCATTAGCTAGTTTAGTTAAACTGTCCAAATTTCTTCCTGGACTGTTTCTCCTTTCCTTTTTCTGACCATTTTGAATCTGCTCCGGACTGGGACCTGGGAAACACCGAGAGTTTTCACCTTGTGGCCTGCAGCAGCTGCCCCAGCGCCGGAGGGACTGAGAACTGAGTGACCACCCCCCCAACAGAGACTTTCTGAATTTGTCACCTTTTTCAGAGTGGTGTCATCCGGTATTGTTCATTTTGTGTGCTGGGGGGTGCTGTGCCTATTAAATAAACAGGTTCTTTCCACCTCTCTCCGAGGAATCCTTCCCGAACCAGTTGGGGGGAGGGGCCGTGGGTGTTTGCTTACTGGAGGGGCCCTAATTTGGAAATTCTCCTCCAAATTTGCCCTAAACCAAGACACAACAAAAATATCCTCCATAAAAAATTGCAAATGACATTTAATTTAGAAGTATTTTCTTATTCAATAAAGCACTGTAAATGTGCTGAATTTGAGGTGGCTTTATTCTCAGCCTTGTGGTTCCTCATATAATTTGGGGGCAAAAACAAGCCAAATATGGTTCTAGATACTTGCTATAGATACATATTATAATATTGGCTCTTCACAAATATTAAAATGAATACTATATGTGTTATGTTGGAAAGTTATGCTGTATTAATCTCTTTTAAGTAGTGTGGTAAATATGGTTTTTAGGCTACAGCATAATATTAAAATAGAAACTATGTGATGTAAGATACTTTTTGTAACTAGCTCAAGGAATGTAAAAGATAATCAAGAAATTCTTCGCATTATCCTATCTGGATAGAGATAACAGCAACAAGATACCGAGACTTCAAGAAAAGAATTATTGCCTCCTCATCGGGAAAGCTCAGACTTTGAGGAACCAAGAAGATTGATTTACAAGATGAGGGGGGGAAGCTAAAATTAAACAGAAACACCCTAGTTTGAATGGAATGTTTGAATCATATATGAGATATATGAATATGCAATAGGCTATTGCTTTTAAGAGATAATCCTTTGTTAGCAAGATGTGCTTCGTGGCAGAGTGCCAGGCACCTGGACGTCCGTAATTCTTTGCTTTTTATTGTCTCTTATTGTCCTAATTTTTATTACTATTTTCATTACTATATTCATTACTAATAAACTTCTAAAATTTTAACAAAAGTCAATGGTGTTTTTCACAATACTAAAGGGCTTTTTTTTTAAAGAAAGCTGTTCTTGTTCTGAGGGCTTGAGCATATTCTTGCCCCATCTATCCCTGGAGGGAATGGTGATGTACAGCTGCTGCCCACTTCTTCTTGTGCTATTCCATGTGGTCTAGCAAGGCTGAAGTGATTTGTAGCTAAATGCAGAAAGAACACTCTTACTTGTGTTGTCTTAGCTGTTTAAAAGAGGCTAAAATTGACATAACATGTAATTAATTTGTTGGCAGGTGTATTGTTTTTTACACTAGAAAAAAGTCCTGCTAAAGCACTTCACCTGTTATTTCTAGAGCCACTAGACAGATTATCTGAATTTAAAACCCCACAAAGAGGGAAATACCTAAGCCGATAAACTCTGTAAGTTGCTCTTAATGTGCTCTTTTTAAAGAGTTTGGGCCCTTCTTTCAGCTGGCTGGAGAAGAGCTGTTTTTTCTCTTAAGTCACCCTATTGAACAGTTTAAACACTACACCTGATGTCTTCGTTCAGATTCCTCCAAAACATGAAAGTATTTATAACAGCAATTCTAGAAGAATATCTCAAGTCAGGATCATCATTGGGTTGAAGGTCTTACAGCACAAAACATTTATTTGGAAAAATTATGTTTATCAGATGATGTTAGGATGTAAGTCTGCAATTCTCAGACTCTCAAGTTAGATCTGTGGCTAAACTGGAGCTTCATCAGTGGTGGAGGCAGCAACAGATTTCATATGCAGAAATTAATCCAAAGGCAAGTAATAGAAATGCGTATGTCATCAGCAGTTTTGCAGACACACTGAAAAACCCCTAGCTTTCAATATAAAAATTGTCTATGAAAGAGTCTAACTTGAATTTGTCTCCATGGTTTATAATTCTACATGTGATGCTGGATCATGTGTGTGTTGTCTTGGCATCTTAGCTTGTGTTCCCATTTCTTTTTCCTTCAGGAAATGACTCTGGAGCAGTTTGATTTCTTGATCATAGTCCTGCCATTCTAGCTTCTAGTCACAAACTGAAATACTACTAAAGCTTTGAGAGAAAACAAAACCCTATAGGTCTCTAGTTGAGGCAATGACTCGCAGGGACATATAGATTAACAGTCTACACAGTCTTTGCTGCTGTGTGAGGTAAGAATAACCATTCTAACACATGTAAAGTGTCTTTACCATCAACAAACTATTGAAACAGGACAGCAAAAGGTTGAAACTTGCCAGCAATCATAGCAATGCACTAGAATCTCACCTCCAATGTTGTCTCTGGAGGTGAGGTCCAGCCCTGCAGCAACACTTTGCATACAAGGGGGGTTAACCCCTCTCCATCCCTTTTCCAGGGCATTCCCTTTTAAAATGATTGATGGAACTGCAGTTAAAACAACCCCCTGCCCACGTGTCCAAAACCTGGAAGTGAGCAGCAGGAGATTAAGCAGGAAAGGTATAATCTGTTCCTGGTCTCAAGTCCAGGCTGGAGTTGTTGAGCTCTCTCCCATCTTCCCAGAAGTACCGTGGGTGCTGCAAGATCTTGAACTCCTCATTATCCTCACTGGCAAAGCCTGACCCTGGAGCAGCATGCAGAAAGCCAGCGTGTGGCAGTGGGGTTTGGAAGATTATATGTTTAGTCTCTCCCTAAAGTTGTTTACCACCTGTCTTCCTGCCTTCTCCCGGTGGCAGTTATGATAATTCCAGATTCTTCCCTGTCTATCCTCTAAAATCCTGCCCCTGCAGCCTGTCATAGTTTGCTATACCCATTTGTAATATATGTTGGGAAATAATTCATGCTATAAAAGAATGTATTTTATAAAGATTGTGAAATCCAAACGAGTCTCTGACCACAAGCAGCCCAAGAGGCAGACATCTATTCGAATTCCAAGATTCCTGGAGGTGGCAGGAGAACAATCAGCAGTTAACTTACCTCAATTGTCCAGCTCTGCACAGTGAAAAAACCAGCTATGAATATGCAGAGTTACAAAAGAAACTGGGACTCCTCTGCCTCAGGAATAATAAACTGTATAAAACAACCCCACAAGAAGCGACTCTCATGAATGGGGAAGGGTCCGATGCGATAGAGGTCGGATCCAGGTTCACCCAGCGCCGAACCCGGGCTCGACGCTGTCTCTTTGGCTGTGGTGGTTTTGAGAACCGTATTTTGGTCGGGGGAAAAAGATAAATAAAATCTTTTCACATTTTTGATAATTTAGCTTCTCAATTGATCATTTATAACAATTCTGGTGACCCTGACGTCATTTGAATTTGGGGTTCGGGGACCCCTCTCCGATCAGGAGGCACCCTGCTGATTTCAACGGCCTGACGGGATTGGGAGTCAGCAAAACCAATCAAACACTGAACTGAAGCCAGAACCACAGCCAAAGAGGGATAAAAACGGGCCCAGAGCTCTCGGGAAACTCGGAGCGATCCGAAAGGGAATCTCCGAGGCCGCAGTGCTTTTTTTTTTCACTTGGAATATTGACGTGCCTGAAGAATCCACACAGGAAAAGGAACCATGAGCACCGTGTGGTTGGGTGAAGTGTAATTGAGTGTGTGTGTGAGACGTGATTCTATCACGAAGCAATTGTGGGCCCCAAGATCGCAGTTCCACTCTCCCACAAGGGAAGTGGTCGGTCAGTGTGGGATCTCAGCACATCGTTCCCGATGTCCAGAGATGCCAGGAGAACCCTTGGGGGTCTCGAAAATCCTGGAATGTTGCCAAGAGTGTTTGGTGGCTTGATTTTGATCCATCCACAGAAGTAACAAGAGTCTGAGGACAAGAGAATCACTTTAGAGTGAAGGGTGTAAAAGGGACACATTTAGAGGGTGAAATATAGACTTTAAGGTTTTTGGTACAGGGGGGTTATGGAGACAAGATGGAGGGATCAGGGTGTGTCTCGTCCTTCTTCTTTCTTCTTCTTGTCCTCCATCTCCTGTGGTGATGTTGGCACTTGGGGATTGGTTTATGGTGAAGGTGCACTTGCTAACATGGGTGAAAAGTATTGGAAAATAAAGGTAAATATTATGTACGTAGATATTAGTATAAAAAGACATGACCGCCCCGTGGGTGGTCAGAGAGTGCCTGTGACTGCTTGCAGATCAGACCTCTGTTGGGCAGACAGAAAATTTTGTAGATAAGAAATAATAAACAATCTGAAGACCGAAAAGCTGAAGAGTCCAGACTCGTCCTTTGAAACGCGTACCACCCAAGAACCACTCTACCCGTGTCGGGGCAGAGACAGACAGCCGAACCCGACATTTGGCGTCCCTGGGTGGGCACCCGGTGGGCACCCAGTGGACACCCGGTGGGCACCCAGTGGGCACCCGGTGAGCTACTCGGCAGCGACCGGCGATCCAGCAGCATCCGGCAGCACTCGCTGAGCCACGGTGAGCTCTGGTGTGCACCTCTTGCACAGGGCAGCCTTGAAGCACCGAGTGGGCAGCTCCCGAGTTCTAGCAAAAGCACTTCGTCCACCATTGACCGTGGCGGAAAACACTCAGATCGCGAGAGCTTTTTCTTTGCCACCACACGCCATTGAAGTCATGTCAATCTTCGATGAAGAAGGGCTTCCTTTGAGAGAACATGTCAAAATACATACCACATGGGTAAAACACATAGGTCGAGATCGACCCACGCTCACATGCCAATTAACTTGTGGAGACAGAACAATAGAGGTCAGAGGCATGCTCGACACAGGAGCAGATGTCACAGTAATATCCTATATCTTTTGGCCTCGCAACTGGAGCTTGATTGCGCCCTTGGGATCTCTCTCAGGCATAGGGGGAGTTTCTCTGTGTCTGCAGAGTGAGAATGCCATCGTTGTCACGGGACCAGGAAACAAGACGGCGATCATTCGTCCTTTCGTTGTGCAGAAGCCAATCACAGTCTGGGGACAAGATCTCTTGGCACAATGGGGCACGAAGATCGAGGTGGATTTTTAGTAGGGGTCACTGCGGCACTCTCCACATTGAAGTTGACTTGGAAAACAGATGATCCAGTCTGGGTGGATCAGTGGCCCCTGGAGCAAAAAAAGTTGAGTGCATTGAAAACCCTGGTCCAAGAACAGTTGCAGAAGGGACACATCAAGCCAACAAACAGCCCTTGGAATTCTCCTGTGTTCGTCATCAAGAAGAAGCTGTCAGGCAAATGGAGGCTGTTGCACGATCTCAGGAAGATCAATGAAGTCCTCGAAGACATGGGACCGCTTCAGCTGGGTCTTCCATCTGTTTTGATGATTCCCAGAGATTGGCCGCTTGTGGTCATTGACCTCAAGGACTGTTTCTTCAGCATTCCACTTCATCCAGATGATGCTCCGAGGCTTGCCTTTTCAGTTCCAAGTATCAACAAGGAAACGCCTCTGCAGCGGTACCATTGGGTCGTTCTTCCTCAGGGCCTGAAAAACTCGCCGACAATCTGCCAATGGTACGTGGCACGAGCTTTGTCGCCAGCGCGGAAGAAGTTCCCGAAGGTGAGAATCATTCATTATATGGATGATTTGCTCATTGCGGCATCGACACAACAAGAGCTGCAAAAGGCTCGTGACTGTGTCATTGCAGAAGTGCAAAAGGCAGGTCTGGAAATCAGTGTTTCAAAGATTCAAGAGGTCGCGCCTTGGAAATATCTAGGGTGGAAAATCTCGGAGAAAACAATAAGGCCTCAAAAGATGGAAATCAGCACAAGAGTCAACAATCTACATGATTTACAACAACTTCTAGGGGAAATCAATTGGATTAAGTTGATTTTGGGAATCACAAACAGTGACATTCCAGCGTTGCTTGATCTCTTGAGAGGAGATGCAGACATTCGATCTCCCAGGACGCTCACAAAGGAAGCGAAGAGGGAGTTGGAAAAAGTTACAGATGCCATTCAGAAGAGACAGGCACATCGATTCGTTGAATCGTTGCCTTTCCAGTTAGCAGTGTTGGGAAAGAAAGCACAATTCCATGGTTTGATCTTCCAATGGGATGCGTCTCAGAGAGATCCTTTGATAATCATAGAGTGGATTTTCTTACCATATAGGCCTTCAAAGACAATTCTGACAGATTTGGAGATGGCAGCACAGATCATCATAAAGGGGAGAACAAGATTGCTGACAATGGCGGGACGAGAATTTTCAAAGATTTATCTGCCTTTGAAAAAAGATTATTTCGATTGGGCGATGCAGAAATCAAAAGATTTGTTAATTGCGTTGTTAGCTTTTCCAGGAGCTTGCACCATCAACTTTCCACAACATAGAATGTTGCAATCGCAAATATGCTACAGAGCAAAGCCAAAAATAAGTGAAGAACATCTGGACAGGATCACAGTGTTCACTGATGGCTCAGGGAAGACACACAAGTCAGTGATCACGTGGATGAACTCAACGACAGGGGAATGGGAATCAAACGTGAAGACAGTTCAAGGCTCTCCACAAATTGTGGAGTTGGCAGCTGTTGTCCGAGCATTTCAGTTGTTCCAACAACCGCTCAATTTGGTCACAGACTCTGCATACGTTGCAGGTGTGGTCAAGCGATTGGAAGGTTCGCTCTTGAAAGAAGTCAGCAACGAAGTTTTATATTCCTATCTAGTGAGCATGAAAACAGTGCTAGAAAGCAGGAAAGAAGAATATTTCATCACTCACATCAGAGCTCACACAACACTTCCAGGATTTCTAGCGAAAGGGAATGCTCAGGCAGACAGATTGACAATGCCCATTTCACAAACACTTCCGGACATTTTTGAGCAAGCACGACTGAGTCATGCATTTTTTCATCAGAATGCGCAGACGCTGATGGAATCCTTTCGTCTCACAAAAACTCAGGCGAGGGAAATCATTAGTGCTTGTCCAGATTGTCAACTCGTGCAACCACCTGCTTCAACAGGAGCAGTCAATCCACGAGGACTGCAAAGTCTTCAGCTGTGGCAAACAGATGTCACAAAATATCCATCCTTTGGGAGACTCAAAAATGTTCATGTTTCAGTAGATACATTCTCAGGGGCAGTCTTTGCTTCAGCACATGCAGGGGAAACAGCAGAACATGCTTGTCGACATTTTTTACAAGCGTTTGCATCATTAGGTGTGCCTCAAGAAATAAAAACAGATAATGGTCCAACATATACAGGCAGGGTGCTTGACAGATTCCTGAAAAGATGGGGTGTCAGACACACATTTGGCATTCCACATTCACCCACAGGTCAGGCAATCATTGAAAGAACACATCACACCCTGAAATCCCTTTTGGACAGGCAGAAAAGGGGGGAGCCAGAGGCGACACCACACATGAAATTAAACAAAGCATTGTATGTGTTGAATTTTCTTAACAGCTCGTCTTCTGAACCCAATCCACCAATCGTGAGGCATTTTTCAAACAGCTCTCAGGCAAAACTAAGGGAGAATCCTTTAGTTTTGATCAGAAACCCAGAGACAGGACAAATAGAGGGTCCTTTCAAACTAATCACTTGGGGCAAGGGTTTCGCTTGTGTTTCCACAGGGCGAGGGCTGAAGTGGGTGTCAGTGCGACACGTGAAGCCATTTCGGACAAGAGAGCAGGAGAGCACAGATCCCAGAGGCAGAGAAACAAGTATGCAGACGGAGGAAGAAACTCAAGTTGTGAACGACGACTCAGAAGAGGGATGAAAAGAATAAAAACTTTGGGGGTTTTTTCCTTTGTGGCTTTGAGTGGGAGCATGACAATGATTTTTCATAAGGGTGAAGTCGTGAGCTTCATGATGTTCATGCTTTCATCTGTTGCTTTAAGCAATGGAGCAAATCTACCTGTCAGTCAACCAAAACAAAATGTTTGGGAAGCGTTAGCCCAGGCAGCAAATTTAGAAAGTATCTGCCTGACACATTCGAAACCAGGGAAACCATTCACAGCATGCATGGTTGGGTTGCCAGTGGACAAATGGCCAATTCCAGGGCATTCTCCAATGGAGATTTCACAGGTCATCAAAGATCCTGTAAATGAATGGTGTGCTTGGACACATCTTTTACCTGTGGCTTCTACCGAACCGCAGGAACTGGAAATTGTCGGGTCCACAACAATGGAACTATGCATGAAATTCAAAATTTTGAATGTGTCAAGGACAAACAAAAGCGTTGATGTCACACCAAATCACAAATATTACAGAAACGCATCAGCTTGGTGCAACACACTGTGACGACAGCCAAAGGATCAATCCAGGTCCCAGTGCAATTGCCACGTGGGTTGTTTTTAATTTGTGGGGACAGAATTTGGCACGGCATTCCTGCAAATGCCAAGGGAGGTCCATGCAGCATTGGGAAGATTTCAATGTTGTCACCAGATTTGAAAGTATTGAGAGAGCAAAAACACAAAGAAAAAAGGTCCTTGCAACATTACAGTGCAGACTGTGATGATGAAGTGTACACTTGGGACAAGGCAAGGAGAATTGCGGCAGCAATTTTCTCACCTCAGACAGTATCGGGGGTGGCCTTGACTCAACTGGACCACTTGGGTTGTTGGTTGAGCAAGCATGCTCAATCAATCTCTCTCGCTTTGAGTGATATGTTAAAAGACGTAAGCAGTGTGAGAGAGGCAACTCTGCAAAATAGGGCAGCAATCGATTATCTATTGCTTGCTCATGGACATGGATGTGAAGAGTTTGAGGGAATGTGCTGCATGAATCTCTCGGATCATTCAAGATCAATTCATGAAAGTATTCAAAATATAAAAGACAGTATAAAGAAACTAGGCGAAGTCACTGGGTCATGGATTGATGATGTGGCGGGATTTTTTGATCTTTCTCCCTTATGGAGAGGGTTTTTAAAAATGGGATTTTATATTTTAATAATACTCTTAGTCCTCATGCTCATCGTCCCACGCATCTTTTTATGTGTGAGACGTGTCATGAGTCAAGTTGCCAAAGAAGTCTTCTTGGTGCAAACAGAAGGGGGAGATGTGGGATCTCAGCACATCGTTCCCGATGTCGAGAGATGCCAGGAGAACCCTTGGGGGGGGTCTCGAAAATCCTGGAATGTTGCCAAGAGTGTTTGGTGGCTTGATTTTGATCCATCCACAGAAGTAACAAGAGTTTGAGGACAAGAGAATCACTTTAGAGTGAAGGGTGTAAAAGGGACACATTTAGAGGGTGAAATATAGACTTTAAGGTTTTTGGTACAGGGAGGTTATGGAGACAAGATGGAGGGATCAGGGCGTGTCTTGTCCTTCTTCTTCCTTCTTCTTGTCCTCCATCTCCTGTGGTGATGTTGGCATTTGGGGATTGGTTTATGGTGAAGGTGCACTTGCTAACATGGGTGAAAAGCATTGGGAAATAAAGGTAAATATTATGTACGTAGATATTAGTATAAAAAGACATGACCGCCCCGTGGGTGGTCAGAGAGTGCCTGTGACTGCTTGCAGATCAGACCTCTGTTGGGCAGACAGAAAATTTTGTAGATAAGAAATAATAAACAATCTGAAGACCGAAAAGCTGAAGAGTCCAGACTCGTCCTTTGAAACGCATGCCACCCAAGAACCACTCTACCCGTGTCGGGGCAGAGACAGACAGCTGAACCCGACAGGTCAGGGGGGAAGCGAGCACTTTTTCTTATCACACGTGGGACCTGGGACTTGTAGGGAGTTCAGGGGGGTCGATCACAGTTAGGGTCAGGAGGGGAAAGAATGTTCCCAAAAGGTTTTGGGAACTGGTCGACCTTCTGATCTGGATACACAGGTAAGAGAGCTCGTTACCAGTCAAAAAGCCCACGGAACAGTTCTCTGTGCAGCCGAGTAGACTGGTAGTGTTTCACAGACTCAGGAAATCGGTACCAGACAAGACTTGGGACTCACGTCGAGAATCCCAGTCAAAAGGACTCAAGGTGAAAAAACTAGTGAACAGGGTTTTTGGGAAAATGAGACTGAAAAAGAGGAAGTGCCAGAAAAAGCCCCAGGGAAACCTTCCCCAGGATCCCAAAAGGGTTTTGCCTGAAATCCTGAGGGGAAGCCTGTTGGGATAGATGTTAAAACATTGGGAAGACAGCCCCAGGAGGGTGGAGAAATCCAAAGAAATGATTCATTTTTGTATAGAAAAGTGGGGAGGAAAAGAGATCGCAAAATACGTAGTCTGGCCAGTTTTTGGCACCTTTGAAGTATGGATGTGCGAGACCCTATACGACCATGTAGTTGATCACTGCCCACAGGATTTTGAGGAAATTGAGTATGCTGAGATGTGGAAATGCACTTGTTCGGGGTTGTGCCCGATCAGAACTCTCAGGCACTCAGCAACCCAGGGCAAGGAATGGGAACCGCTGGAAAACCTTCCACTTCCCTACCTTGTCCCTCCGCCCCAGCCCGCACTAGCCCAGGTACCTCAGGCGCCCGCACTGCTTCCAGAGGCATCACTCCCACAGGGACAGGCCAGAGCTGGCAGCAGCATCTCCCCTTCCACGTGAACAGGCATCAGCGCCTCCACTCCCAGGCCAGCAGTCCCAGCCCCCGCCACTTCCCAAAAGTGAGGAGAAACAGATCCTTCCCTCAAAGAAAGCTGACTCTCCTCTGGTCCATCGGACGAGGCAGAGAATGAGGAGGGCAACCACTGGTGATAGTGAGGACGAGGAGGAAAAGCCCAATCTCTTCCCTTTAAGGGAGGTACCGATGGCTCTGGGAGTTATCGGCTTCGTACACATGCCGATTGACACAGGAGACGTGAAAGCTTTCAAGAAGGAAATGGGAAAACTGATGGACAATCCATTGGGGGTGGCAGAAAGATTAGATTAATTCCTAGAGACCAGCACCTACACTTATGAAGATCTCATTGCGATCCTGAGATTGCTGTTCAACAACGAAGAGAGGGAAATGATCAGACAAGCCGCGATCAGAGACTGGGAACACAAGAATCCACAGGGGGAGCGAGGGGATCAGAGGTAGCCAGAGGTAGCTGTCTTGGAATGCCCAGACAGAGGAAGGTAGAAAATGATAAATCTTAGAAATATGATAATACAAAGTATCCGAGAAGCAGTGCTGAAAAGACAAAATATGAGCAAGGTACTCAAGGAATGTCAAAGAAAAGACAAAACACGCATGGAGTAGCTGGAAAGGCTCCAGAAAAGCCTAAGAATGTATTCTGGGACGGACCCCAAATCCCCGATTGGGGCGGTCTTGTTGAAAACCCAATTTGTGGCAAAATCATGAGAAGATATAAAGAAGAAATTAGAAAAGATAGATAGCAAGACAGAAAACTGCAGGAATTGCTCTGAGAAGCCCAGAAGATCTTACATGAGAAGAGATGAAGAAAAGCAGAAAATTCAGGCAAAAGTGTTAGTGGCTGCAGTAAGAGAAGCACAGAAACAAGAACAGGTCAGAGACTCGGCAAAAACAGCGCCGGTGAAGAAACAGAATCCTTCCCAAGGGAAGGGCTCAAACAACCAGAAAAAGGACTTTGAGTGCTGCTACTGCAAGCAAAAGGGACACATTGGGAGGAATTGTCCCAACAAAATCAAAGACGAAACAATGTTTCAGGAAGATTAGGGGTGTCAGGGACTTTTCAGTCTGGGGTCTGGAACACCGAAGGAGCCCTTGATAAAATTGAGAGTAAGACCCCACAGGCAGGAGATATGGTTTTTAGTAGATTCAGAGGCTGAACGGACCACAGTGCAGCAATTACCACGAGGGTGCTCTCTGAGCAATGACACAATGATGGTAATCGGAGCAAAAAAAGAACCGTTTAAAGTTCCGATCATAAAGAATGTCAAAATAGAAACAGAAAACAAAAAGTATATAAGAAATATGTTATTAATAAAAAAAGCAGATTTCAATTTGCTGAGAAAAGATTTAATAGTAACATTAGAAATCAGTTTAGCAGTGCAAGATTCCCAGCTCAAAGTGAAGTTGTATCAACTCACCACCCAGGACGAGGAGAAAATTGACCCAAAAGTTTAGTATGTCCAAGGGGAGACTGAGAGATTGGACATAGAACCAATTCACATTGAAATTGAAAGGCCAGAAGACCCCATTTGGGTCAAACAGTACCCCATCCCCATGGGAGGGAAGGAGGGGGTTGAAACCAGTAATTGATGAACTAGTGAAAAAAAGAACATTAGAGCCGTGCATGTCCCGGCACAACACCCCAATTTTGGCAGTGTGGAAAACAGATGGTAGCTACAGGCTAGTGCAAGATTTAAGAGCTGTGAATCAGAAGACTAAGACACTGTTCCCCACGGTCTAAAATCTTTACACTCTGCTGAATAACATCTCTCCCGAGGACACGTGGTACAGTGTGATTGACTTGAAAGATGCTTTCTGGACTTGTCCTTCAGTGAAAGACAGCAGAGATTACTTTGCATTTCAGTGGGAAGGCCCAGGAACGAACAGAAAGCAACAACTCAGATAGACATTGTTGCCTCAGGGCTTCGTAGATTCCCCAAACCTGTTTGGGCAAGCACTCGAACAAGTGCTGAGTCACTTTGTACCAGCAGAAAGAACGAAATTGCTACAGTATCTAGATGATTTGTTGATTGCAGGTCCGAGAGAGGAGGATGTAAAGACGAGTACCATTAAACTTTTAAACTTTCTTGGGGAAAAAGGATTAAAAGTGTCAAAGTCAAAGCTGCAGTTCACAGAGCTCGAGGTCAGATATTTGAGACATTGGTTAACCGAAGGGAAAAAGAAGTTAAATCCTGAAAGGGTGGCGGGGGTTATTGCCCTGCCACCCCCACGGACAAAAAGAGAAGTGAAGCAGTTGCTAGGGTTGTTAAGATATTGCCAGCAATAGATTGAAGGGTACAGTGAGAAGGTAAAGTTTTTATATGAAAAGCTCACAATGGACAGAATCAAATAGAAAAAGATGAAGATGAATTTAAAATAGTCAAAAAACCACTCATGGCAACACCAGTGCTGAGCCTCCCCGATGTGAAACAGCCATTTCAGCTGTTTGTAGATGTGAGCAGTCATACAGCCCACGGCGTGCTAACACAGGACTGGGCTAAGGCCAGGAAACTGGTCGGTTACTTGTCTAGGCTTTTAGACCCTGTAAGCAGGGGTTGGCCCACGTGCTTGCAAGCTATCGTAGCTGTGGTATTGTTGGTAGAAGAAGCAAAGAAAGTAACTTTTAGAGCGCCATTGGTAGTATTTGCACCCCATAACGTGCAGGGTATACTACAACAAAAAGCAGATAAATGGCTCACAGATGCTAAGTTGTTAAAATATGAAACCATTTTGATCCACTGGCCAGATTTGGAATTGCGGACAACCACAGCGCAAAATCCGGTTCAATTTTTGTTCGGGGAAGCCTCGGAAAAGCTTGTTCATGACTGTGTAGAAGCAGTAAAATTGCAGACCAAGATAAGACCAGATTTAGAAGAAGAAGAATTAGACGAAGAAGAAAAATAGTTTGTAGACGGCTCAAGCAGAGTAATCGAAGGGAAAAGGAAATCAGGATACGCAGTTGTAAACGGGAGAACAGGAAAGGTGATAGAAGCAGGTCCTTTGAATGCAAGATGGTCAACACGAGCTTGCGAAGTGTACGCAGTTCTGAGAGCTTTGAAAAGACTGAAAAGAATAAAAAGAATGATTTTCACAGATTCTAAGTATGCCTTTGGGGTGGTTCACACATTTGAGAAAATTTAAGAAGAAAAAGAGTAATCAACACACAAGGAGGGGGACTGATGCACAGAGAATTGATCAAGCAGATTTTGGAAGCTATAAAAGAGACAGAAGAAATTTCAGTTGTCCATGTGAAAGAGCATCAGGCAGAGATGCAGTTTCGAACCCGGGGAAACAATTTGGCAGACCAGGAGGCAAAAAGTGCGGCATTGATGACAGTAAGTACCCCGGAGATCGAAAGAATCGAGATCCCAGACCACCCTCCTCAACCCTCCCAAAAGGAGATTGAAAGTTATGAGAAAATAGAGAAAAAAATTTTTAAAAGTAAGTAAAAATTACCAGACGGGAGAGAACTAGTTTCCAAAGGCTTTACCAAGAAGATCTTGAAGAGACTGCAGCAGCGAACACATTGGGGGGCTCAGGCCCTCACAGAACAATTTCTGAAATTTTTCAAGTGCAGAAGAATTTATGAATTAGCCAAACAGGAAGTACAGAGATGCCTGATCTGCCAGAAAATTAACAAGACTAAAGCAAGACAGGCAATCCTGGAAAGTCGCCCCACTGCGTACCGACTTTTTAAAAAAATCCAAGTTGATTTTACTGAATTGCCAAAGGTAAAAAAGTTCAAATTTGTGCTTGTAATAGTAGATAAACTGACTCACTGGGTAGAAGCTTTTCCAAGCCCAAGAGCAACGGCTCAAACGGTGTCCAGAAAACATTTAGAGGAGATTGTGCCCCAATATGGGGTGGTACATTACATAGATTCAGACCAGGGAACTCATTTTACTTTAAAGATTATTATGCAGTTGACAAGCACTAAGGATTCGACGAAAATACCACACCCCGTGGCATCCCCAGAGCTCAGGACAAGTTGAAAAGGTGAATCAAACCTTGAAAGCGCAGTTGTCTAAATTGATATTAAGAACTCAGATGTCCTGGCTGAAGTATCTCCCTCTTGCCTTGCCTAATATCAAGACTATGCCTCACTCAGAAACTGGGCTCTCACCATTCGAGATGCTGTATAGAATGCCATATAAGCATGAGATGCCAGTGAAACACCCCAGATTAGAAGATAGCCAAATTCAACCATATTTAGTAGTGATAAATAAAAACCTACAAGAACTGAGGAAACAGGGGATAGTATCTCAGACCACCCCTCTGGGATTTGCTATCCACAAAATTCAACTGGGTGACAAAGTGCTTGTGAAAGTGTAAAAAGATATACCCCTCTCCCCTCACTGGGAAGGCCCCTTTCTTGTCCTTCTGACAACAGACACGGCCATTTGGACGGCAGAGAAAGGTTAAACACAGGCGTCCAGAGTGAAAAAGGTCGAGCATCAGAAGGAGGCTCCCGAGTGGAGGATCACCTCTTCTCCAGGTGACTTAAAGATCAAGCTTCGTTGTCCACATAAATGACCGACAGTGATCAGATAGGTTGTATACTGTCAGATTGTGTATGCTATCCGTTTGTACACTTCAAGTGTGAATATTGTCATGAAGTTTTTCTTGTGCATTGTAGGAGGGGGCAGAGTCCAAAGAGATTGTGCACTCAGTGTTTAGAAGAAGAGCTTAAGCTGACTGACTGCATTCTAACCCTAGCCACAAATTTAAGTATTATTAAATTAAACTCGCAAGAGTAGTTCCACATTTTCCAGAACGGGGTACGTAGAAAATTCAAATCAAATGCAGAGATATTGAATGTGGAGTGCCGAAAATCATTCAAAATACTGTGCAGCTCAGATGCTGTCAAGATATCGAGGTGGGGCGCCTTTAAGAGGAGGTATGCAGCACAGTCTGAGAATGTATTCCCTAAAAAGTACTCCTGCTGCTGCGAAGATGGTCTTCCTGGCCACTGGTGGCACCCCAGGGGGTGGAGGCAAAGGCAGAGAAGTGCGCCTAGTGAGAATCCTGATTGGCCGGAGCCTAGCCATGTGCGAGACGCTGAGTCTGCACATTGAGACCCCAATCCATGACGAGAATCAAACCCTCGTAGATAAGTGCAGTGAGTGTATGCAAATTGTCCCGATCAGACAAAGAGACAAAGAAATCTCAGCATACCAAGCCTCAGAGGAATGCATCAGAGAGCCAGGCAAGTACTGTTCGATAAACGTCACTCGAGTGAAATTGTACAAAATGAGCAAAGAAGTGTTGTGTTTAGATCCAAAAACTGAGATGAAGAATGGGTGGTCAGACAGGCTCAGCCACCGAATACTGAAAAAAAATGCCGAACCAATGTCAATCCCGGTTGGTAGCCAATATAATCAGACAATGTGGGTCGAGGGAAAGACAAAATCAATTTTTGTAGCATATCATCAAGTTAATCCATTGTGTTATGATAATTCAAAATTAAAATCTGTGTAATAAATAAAAAAATACTAAGTTAAAAAATATAAAATTTAATAACAAGCTCACCCTAAATAGAGAGCACATCATGCTAAATTTAGTACAGACAAACGATGACAAAGTGTATATGCAGTATAAGAAAGCTGTCTGTTTTGAAAAGAACAAAGATGGGATAGATCCTGAAGAAAAAATAAAAGAAATTACTCAAGACCTAAAAAGAAAAACGTCAAAGTTAAGAAAGAAAAAAATAAAGCAAAAAAAACCCAAAAACCTCTGAATAAACAGTACGAGCAGCTCAAAAAACAATATGCTGATGGGGGATTACCTTCCCCAGACCGAAACCTATTCATTGACGTAGTTCAAGAGATAGCAACTGAATTGAGACTGTCAAATTGTTAAATTTGTGGGGGGCTGAAATCAGCAACAAAATAGCCCTAGAAAAGTGAGAGTTTAGCTCCAGAACAACTTTTGAAGTGGGACAATCCACGAGTCTCAAAATTAGCACAGAGACCTGAAAGATAAGTGTTAGACCAGCGAGTAATTAAAATGATTTGCATCAGTCAAGAGGGAAAGGAATACACCAGAATGGTGGGGTATACCCCATGTATATCCACCCTGACGGTAAATTTGAATATTAAGAGCAAAATCTAGCAACCAGAACCTCCTATAGGATATTAGAATCAGAAAAACAAGACAAATTGTGAATAAAATAGTCAGATAAGACTTTGCTAAGTCAAGAGTCCCGGAGCTAACCCTTACCAGTCATTGAGGGGACTGAAAGAATATTGAGAAGAACAAAAAAAACCTAATATCAAGTAAAAAAACCCAGATAGAATTTATTAGATTTGTAAAAAAAGCGTACAGCGAATTACCTCCCAGATGGAAGGGACCATGCACTTTGGGCATGATCCAACCTGTATTCTTCACTCTTCCCCGGATGAAAAGTAACCTGCTAGGGGCCCCATTATATGAGACCCTGAACAGGGAAAAGAGAAGCTTGAAAAAAATAATACCCGTCATAAGCAGCAGGCAAACTTAAGAAGAAGAATGGCCATCGGCAAAGATAATTGATTCTTATGAGCCAGCCACGTGAGCTCAAGACAGAAACTATAGATATAAAACTCCAATCTATCTGCTGAACCAATTGATCAGGCTACAAGCAGTAGTAGAAATTGTGTCAAACCACACCTCAGAGGCCCTAGACTTATTAAGCTGGCAGCACACTCAGGTGCAGACTTTTGTGTACCAAAATCAAATAGCTTTAGACTATTTGTTAGCCAAGGAAGGGGGAGTGTGTAGAAAATTCTAGAAGTCAGAATGTTGCATTGAAATTAATAATTATAAAAAAAACCATAAAGGGTTTAGCAGCCAAAATAAAGAAGGTGGCCCATGTCCCAGTTCAAAAGTAAAATTCCATTTTGCAGTCATCTTAGGGAAACAGATTGTCTTGGTTTGGAAAGACAGGAGTCTGCTAAGGAAGGCAGGAGCCTCCCCTGAAATGGAGAATGTAAACCCTCCCCACCCCTCCGAATTGCTATAAATTTTAAATTAAGGGGGCTCTCAGGCAAAAATATGGGAGCAGGAAATAACAGTTCTTTAATAGGGAAGAAAAAAATAAAAGGACAAAATAAACAATGCAGTACACTAAAACAACACTGACAGAGTCAGAACCCAACCTGACACCCTGTGGGGTATTGGTAGCAGTCCAAGTGGAAATGTGGCTGCAGTCCTCCCGAAGTGTCAGGTGTGGTTCCGTTGGAGCAAGGGGGTCGTGTAGAGAAGGATTCTTCCTCCAAAGATCCAGTGGAAGAAGAGACAGCTGCTGTTCCTCTGGGGAATCCAGTGGAGAAAGCCGTGCTGGTGTTTCAAAAACCTCTGGATTATATCTGGGTAGCAATGCTTGGCTCCTCCTTCTGGGCGGAGCATCTCACAATGGGATCTTGTAGTTCTTATCAGTCATGCAGTGATATTCAATAGTCTGTTATCAGCAGATGTCCCCTCCCGAGGGAGGTGTGAATGTGGTCACTCAAAGAGAGAGATAAAGCAAACTGCCCACTTGACAAAAGATAATCTGCCATACAGATGGTAATTGAAAACATCTTGCATTGCAATCTTCAACACAGATTATTCGACAAAGCCTGGTAGAACAAAATAATGTTTTTTGTAATGTGTTCAGTAGCTAGAGTCTTATTCCTCCCATGTCTAATACCTTGCTTTATTAGACTGATACACTCCGTAGTACAGAGTATGCAGATAGCAGTAGTACCCGTGGACCCGGAGCTGGCTTCCAGAAACAACGTGTCCAAAATCATGAGCCCGGGAGAGGGAAAGTGTACAAGCAATGCTGCCGAAGTCCTGGCAAAATTTGAGAAACAAGTCAGACACAATGAGAACAATTATAATAGCTATCAAGGAATCCCACAAGGAGAGCAGGGCATGATGAGAGATTTAAATAAAGCTTTCTCTTTGTAGAAGATCCTTAGAAGTAAAGAGTAGATGTAGAAATTATATAAATAATAATTATATAAATTATAATAAAAACATAATATATTTATATTGAAGGGGAGGGATTGTAATATATATTAAAAATAATTCATACCATTAAAAATCTATTTTATAAAAATTATAAAATCCAAATGAATCTCTGGCCTCAAGCAGCCCAAGAAGCAGACGTCTATTCGAATTCTGAGATTCCTAGAGGCGGCAGGAGAACAATCGGCAGTTAACTTACCTCGATTTTCCAGCTCTGCACAGTGAAAAAATCCAGCTAGGAATATGCAGAGTTACAAAAGAAACTAAGACTCCTCTGCCTCAGGCATAATAAACTGTATAAAACAACCCTGCAAGAAGCAGCTCTCATGAACGGGGAAGGGTCCGATGCGATAGAATTCAGATCCAAGTTCACCCAGCACTGAACCCGGGCTCAACGCTGTCTCTTTTGCTGTAGTAGTTTTGAAGACCATATTTTAGTCACAAAAAAAGATAAATAAAATCTTGATAATTTAGCTTCTCGATTGATCATTTATGACACATTTATCTGGAAGATTCGTTGTCAGTTATGATATTTCCCTTCTCTCATTGGTATGTACCTTTCCCATTCCATTTTCTATTGGTATTATGTTTACATTTGTCCCCCCAGATCCCTCCTATCTAGCCCTTAATTTGTTAGACGGTGTCCTCCCAGAAATCCACCCCCCCGCAAAAAGCCCCTGTTTTTCTTTGTTTCCTGCTCTTTTGCCACTGTCCCGCTTTGAGCCGTGGCGCTCCCGCGCCCCACCAGCTCCCGTGCAGTGCTGCATCACCTGCCCTGCTCCCGCACGGCGCTGCAGCCCTGATGCCGCTCCCGCCATGGGAAAGAATAAAAGCAGCTTGGAGAAACAAGCAAAGAGTCCTTCCTTTTTCCTTTGTCCCAATCCTTAGACATGGGTCCACATTTATCAGCTGGTCCTAGCGGTCCGGGATCCCAGCCAGTGGCCGAAATGCGATCCTGCCTGCTGGTGGCTGAGGGGGGGCACGGCCGCTCCTGGCACGCATGCCCAAAGAGAAAGGAGATCGGAGCCCACGGGCGACCGGCGCCATGGCCCCTCCCACGATCCGGACGCAACGTCACCAGGGGCAAGATCTAGCTCTGCAGCCTCCAGGCTAGTTTGCTCGTGGGAATTCATGGCCTCCAGATGGGACATCATAGCAAATTCTAGCAGGAAAGTTGATGTGAAGCCATTGGCAGTTGGGTCCTCCGAGGAGGCAAGGGAGACGCACAAGGTCCTGGTAGCCAGAAGCAGCAGCTCTGGGGTCCAGTGCAAGGGCTGCATGGTGGTGCCGCAGGACAGTCCCACTGGCTTCTCTAGCCATGGCAGTGACATTCCCACCACCCCGCTTGAGCCATCCAGCGACAGTCGCGGCATAACCATGCCTGCGCTGGGGGAGCTGCCCTGCATGGACGGCAGCAGGCAGTCTGCACCAGCGGCGTCCAGCTGCACCGAGGTGCACACAAAGGGGCTGCCCGGTAGGGTCTCCTGCTCCCCGGCCTGTGAACCTCCCTGCTCATAGTTATGGTGAGCAGGAGCCTGGTGGCATCAAGCAGCATCCTGGCTGGCAAGCGGAGCGCCCGCTTGGCAGGGCGGCCGGGGCTGTTGTGTCCAAGGGTGTGCAGGGGCCCCGGGCTGTGATCCTTTATAAGCCGGGCGTTGGTTTGGCGCATATCGCCTTCCTTCACTGTGGTTTTCCCTGCACTTTTGGCAACACTGGATTAAAATGCCGCCATTTTGGACAAGAAGCAAACCCACTGCCAGCTCGCGGTGAGGGAACTCCACGCCAAGGGGATCAACTGCACAGGGATTTTCATCTGGGTAAGGATATTCCGTTAGGCATGGGTTAATCTTGGGGTAGCTTGATGCATCGTATACGGGTTCTGGTAGCACTGAGGGCTTGGGAGAATTAGCTTATGAAGCCGCATAATGGCTGTCATTCACGTGACTTCCTATAATGGCCACCATGATAGTCCCCCACACAGCGAGGAGCTCGCAAACTTCAGCATCGCTGTCCCTGGTGATATCAAAAACTCTCTGCCCTACTGCTTGCTAGGCTTCTAATTGAAGTGGCCCACCAAAGGGAACATATCTAACATGATTAGACACTCTGAAAAACAGAGTTCACTCTGTGAAAAATGTTTTTGTGATTTGTGTCAATTGGCAATGGAATCAGCAAATGCTTGTATCTGCTGTGTCGAAAGTAGACTCGTTCCCTGGGATAGCTACAAAGAACGGTTTTGAAACTTTCTGACTGAATAGCCAAATGAAGCATCGAAATAGAAGAAGTATAGTAGAGTAAAAGAGATGAGGTAGCAAGACGACTGATGCTTAGAATAAAATAGAGGAAGTTGTGGTAAAGCTAAGGGATATTGCCACAAGGCGACTAAATGCTTATGTATAATAAAAAGCTCGATGCACTTGACAAAATCATGTAGCAGACACCAGTGAAGGGCCTCCCTCCAGACGACCACAAGAAGGACAGGAAGCAAATGACCACCTGGAAGGATTATGAAATTGCTGATTCGGACTAACCAAGCACATTGGAAAATGCTTTGTAGGCTTAAAAACAGTATATATACTTTGCCGAACTTGTAAGTGGTGAGTGCCGTGAGTGGAGTGGTGACTCCCAGGCCACCCAGCGCTGCTTGCTTGCTTTAAAATAAAAGATATAAAAATGAAATTCAGTTTGGCTATCAAAATTTTATATCAACTCCTTAGAATTTTTAAAAGTTTAATAATAGGATAAAAAAGACAATATTTCCAGAGCTGGGGTGCTTTTGATGAATGGGAAAAGAGCACACAAAAAAACTCAAAATCATGTTCTCTAAATATGGTTACATTGCTGGGGTTACATGCATATTCATTAGCTTATACATTATTTAAATATTCCTGAGAGCTTTTGATTTTTCAGGGGCTCTTTGTTTAGGTTTCCCACCCTGACTTATCTCTATGACATGCTGAGATCAAGTCAATACATTTTAGACCTTCCCATGATTTCATCTTTGTTGTTTCACATTTTTCTGATAAGAGGAGGTAAGGAGCTCTTCCCCAGGCTCCTCCGGTGCTGTCTTGTGTCACTGTTATCACTTGGACAGGTCAGTCAGTGGATGGCCTTGCACTGTTCTTTTTAGTTACACAAAAGCTTTTTCACATTGTGAAGAACAAAATTCACTGCTTAGAGTTTTTAAAAGTTTAGTAATAGTAATAGTATTTACAGCACTGGGGTGCTCCTGGCCAACAGCCAAAGAACACACTGGTGTACACAGATAATGTTATCTTTATACTGTTACATGCTTAGGTACATGCATATTCATGTATTTCATGCATTATTCAAACATTCTTGTGAACTTTCTGATGTTTTGGGAACTCCTTTGTCTGACTTCTTCACACATGCTTATCTGCATGACATCCTGTGTGTCAGGTCAATATATTTTATTTCTTCTTGTGTCTCCATCCTGCTGTTTCACATCCTGATAAGGATTTAGTATGTCCTACTTAAATTTAACATGGTATTCTCTAATTGTCATCCAGTGCTCTGGTTTGTGTCATGGTTACCTTATTACTTGGACAGGTGGGTCAGTGGATGGCCTTACACTGTCTTTAGTTACACAAAAACTTTTTTTTCTTTACATCTTATGTTTTGCTAAGGTCCATAACACAGTACATTCATCACACTATTATTTCCATAAGTGATACATAGATATTATATTCTACTATTTCTACAAGCAACACAGTGCATACTTAAGCTGATATTATATTATATTATATTATATTATATTATATTATATTATATTATATTATATTATATTATATTATATTATATTATATTATATTATATTATATTAACAAGCAGCTAAAAAAAGTTATAATTTGTACAATATCTAAATACCTATGATCAATAACAACATGCAAAAGCTAGTACAAAAATGCGAAAGCTAATATTATCTGGTCATTTTTAACAACACCCAGTCCAGCAGGGGCTTTAATTTTGCATCAATGGTGGTTGGAGGTTGCTTGGAGTATAGTGATAATGAAATTATAGAATTGTCGATATTTTGTGGAGTCAGGAGGAACATTAATAAGACTTTTATACTGGACTTCCAGAGGGCAGACTTTGGCCTATTTTGGAGGCTTATTCAAAGAGTTTCTTGCGAAGCCGTCCTTAAAAGCAAAGGAGTTCAGGAAAAGTGGATGTGCTTCAAAACAGAGATCTTGGGGGCACATGACCAGACTGTCCCTGTGTGCCAAAAGATGAGGCGATGAGGCAAATGCCCAGCCTGGATTGGCAACAAGGTTTTGGAGGAACTTAAGAATAAAATGAGGATGTATCATCTTTGGAAGGAGGGTCAGGTCTCTTGGGAAATACTTAAGGGGGCTACTAGAGCATGTAGAAGAAATATTAGGGAAGACAAAGCTCAGTTTGAACTTAGAATGGTGACTTTGGTAAAGGATAATAAAATTGTTTTTACAAATATATTAACAGCAAAAGGAAGGATAAGATCACTCTTTGTCCTTTATTAGATGCAGGAGGGAACTTGGTAACTGTAGATGAGGAGAAAGCAGAGGTTCTTAATGCCTTTTTTGCCTCAGTTTTTAGTGGGAAGACGACTTGCCTTCAGGAAAACTGCCCTCTTGGGTTGGTCAATGGTATCAGGGAGCAGAATGGTCCCCCCATTATTCAGGAGGAGGCAGACAGAGAACTGCTGAGCCACTTGAATGTTCATAAATCTATGGGACCAGATGGGATCCATCCCAGGGTGATGAGGGAGCTGGCAGATGAGCTTGCAAAGCTGCTCTCCATCATTTACCAACAGTCTTGGTTCACTGGTGAAGTTCCAGATGACTGGAAGCTGGCCAATGTGACACCCATTTACAAAAAGGGTAGAAAGGAGGATCCTAGTAATTATAGATGAGTCAGCCTGACTTCAGTACCCGGTAAGATAATGAAGCAATTTATATTAAGTGCCATCACGCAGCACTTACAGGATGGCCAGGGTATCAGACCCAGCCAGCACGGGTTTAGGAGGGGTAGGTCATGTTTGACCAACCTGGTTTCCTTTTATGACCAAGTGACCTGCCTGGTGGATGCAGGAAAGGCTATGGATGTTGTTTATTTTGACTTCAGCAAGGCCTTTGACACTGTCTCCCACAGCATACTACTGGAAAAGCTGGCAGCCCATGGCTTGGACAGGAGCACTCTTTGCTGGGTTAAGAACTGGCTGGATGGCCAGGCCCAGAGAGTGGTGATGAACAGTGCTGCATCCAGCTGGAGACCGGTCACCAGTGGTGTCCCTCAGGGTTCTTTGCTGGGGCCTGTTTTGTTCAACATCTTCAGTGATGATATGGATGAGGCTATTGAGTCCTTCATTAGTAAGTTTGCAGATGACACCAAGTTGAGGGCATGTGTTGATCTGTTGGAAGGGAGAGAGGCTCTGCAGAGACACCTAGAACTGTTGGATGGATGGGCAGAGTCCAATGGGATGGAGTTTAATAAGTCCAAGTGCCGAGTCTTGCATTTTGGCAACAATAACCCCCTGCAACATTATAGGCTGGGGACAGTGTGGCTGGACAGTGCTCAGGCGGAAAAGGACCTGGGGGTACTGGTTGACAACAGACTGAACATGAGCCAGCAGTGTGCCCTGGTGGCCAATAAGGCCAACGGCATCCTGGCCTGCATCAGGAATAGTGTGGCCAGCAGGACCAGGGAGCTCATTCTTCCCCTGTACTCGGCACTGGTGAGGCCGCACCTTGAATACTGTGTCCAGTTCAGGGCCCCTCAGTTTAGGAAGGATGTTGAGATGCTTGAGCGCATCCAGAGAAGAGCAACAAGGCTGGGGAGGGGCTTGGAACACAAGCCCTATGAGGAATGACTGAGGGAGCTGGGGTTGTTTAGCCTGGTGAAAAGGAGACTCAGGTGACCTTATTGCTCTCTATACCTTCCTGAAAGGTGGTTGTAGTCAGATGGGGGTCGGTGTCTTTCTCCAGGCAACAAATGTCAGAATGAGAGGACACAGTCTCAAGCTGCATCAGGGGAAATATAGGTTGGATATTAGGAAGAAGTTTTTCACAGAAAGAGTGATAAAATATTGGAATGGCCTGCCCAGGGAGGTGGTGGAGTCACCAACCCTGGATGTGTTTAAAAAAAGACTGGATATGGCACTTTGTGCCATGGTTTAGTTAAGGTGTTTAGAGCATGGGTTGGACTTGATGATCTTGAAGGTCTCTTCCAACCTAGCCATTCTGTGATTCTGTCATTCTGTGATTCTGTGATCAGTAATATTAATTGTCTGCTGATGTAAGAGCCGCCGTACTTGGTCCAAGCTTCTCTGTTCCAGGGATATTCCACCTCCCATATTGCTTTCACTGGTTACACATCTGATAGGTGAGGTGTGGGCACTTTTGATTCCTTGGGTTCCTTCCTGAACTCTCCCGGAGTTGAGAGTTCTCGGATCCTTTTCCCGTGCTCTTCCCAGCTGGACAATTCCTTGGCTCAGTGGGAGTTGCTACTGAAGTGGTGCACACCCTGCACCACCTTTATAAGTCCCAATTCGGGCCAGCTATTTGTAGCAATGGGGAACAAAGAGACATGGACCCCCTTATGCATCCAAAGGAGATCCTTTATTGTAGAAATTACCCCCCTATATTCCTTTCATTTTCACCAGACAGACATAAGGGAAGAAGGAAATTGGATAGCTGAATTTCAACAGAACCTTCGCATAATTGGTGGATAAGATTGAAAAATGAGTGTCACAATTCAATAATCACAGCCAATGATGAATTTCTTCCAATTGGATTGACATATCTTTTTTCAGCTATGACAGCCATTAAAAGCAATTATTGAAATAAACTGAACTTAGAACCAGACCTTTGAATTGCTGTATGACAAAGTGGCAAACCAAGATTTAAAAATTATTAAAGCATATTTAATCACATTGCTCTCACTAAACAATATTATTTTTAGTAAGCATTATATTTCAGGAAGAGCAAAAAGGTTTCCTGCATATTAATAAATATTTTTTCAAATTTAAGTATTGTTTATCTCTACATCATTCTTTTTAATTAATATTTTTCTATATCTTTCATAATGTACATAATATTTTATAAAGAGAGAAATGTATATAATTTCTAAATAAATATATATATATATGCAGGTTGTGTGCTCAAAAAGTTTTTACTGATGCAGTGGGCAAACAAAAAATTTTGGAGAGCACTGGCATAGAAGTGATGAAGTCCTTTGAGTCTTGGAAGCAAGGACAGATGACAAAAGAAGACTAGAGAGATGCTGTTTGCCACTATAGGGAGAAAATTTGTGCAGCCAAATCTTGATTAGAGTTCAAGATGGCTTGTACTATGAAGGACACCAAAAAGGTCTTTTTAAAATATGTTATCAAGAAAAGGAGATAAGATTGGTCTGCTACTTGATGAGGTCATTCATCTCACAAATAGGGGCATAGACAAAAAAGAGATGTTTAATGTCTTCTTTGCTTCTGTCTTTATCACCAATGATGGATCCTGGGACCCCCAAAGCCCTGTATTGAAAGACTGTAACTGGGGGGATGATAAGGTCCCATCTGACTCTGAACTTGTTTGAGACTTGCTGCTCTAGCTGGATGCACATAAGTCTATAAGGCCTGATGGAATTCATCCCAGGGTTTTGAAAGAACTGGCTAATGGTATCATGGGAACCCCTCTCCATTATATTTCAAGTGTCTAGGGAGTCTGGAGAGGTCCCAGTTGACTGGAAGCTGGCAAATGTTGTCATTTTTCAAGAAGGGTAAGAAGGAAGACCCTGGTTATTACAAGCCTGTCAGTCCATTTACCAGGCATTCCAGTGCTGTTGAAAAGCACCTGAGAGACAGTGCAGTCATAGCCAGCAGGGGTTCACAAGGGGAAAGTCCTGCTTAACTAATTTAATTTTCTTTAATGTCAAAGTGTGGTGGTTTGACAGGAAATATGTTTTCTGGGATGCTGTGGTTAGGCCAATGGATGTTCAGATTTTAATATTGGCACCTAATGTGGCCATTGGGACATTGGATACGCCTCTGAGAACACGGGGTTAAAAGCAGGGCTCTCCCCTGGGAGGCTCTCTTGGGTTTCGGTCAGTGAAAGGTTCAGACCTCCCCTGCCTGGCTGTGGGCTGGGTGGGGGAGGGGAAGCCATGCGGCCGGGTGAGGTAGGCCTGGGCCCTGGACAGAAGGGAGGTGAAGGCCCCTGCAGGATGGAAGGGTGGAGGAGCACTGAGAGGCATCAGGCAGCCACCCACCCCCCCCCCCCCCCCGCTTCTCCCAGGAGAGACAGAGAGCGAGCTGGTGCCTGTGCTTGGCCGGCCGAGAAGGAGAAGGGGGGGTGCGAGAAGGTGCCCGGCAGGGCAGCCGTGGGAGTTCTGGACAGACAGACAGAGCCTCAGATTTTTAACCCTTTTCTTGGATGATGGAAACCTTACAAATGCTAATCCTCCTGGAGTTGAATGAGAAGAGAGATATAGAGGAGATAAGAGGAAATGGGCCACAAGAGAAATAGAGAAGAACTCAGGTGGAAGAGATGATGGAGTAGCTTATGCTGGACTCTTTTTGTGTAGCCATGGACAGAGCCATGTTTCCTTGTGATACAGGGACTGCATTCTAGGGGGAGGCAATGCCTCAGGACCAAGAGGGTTCGGTGTGGGTACCCCTCAGCCCCAGGGGGTGAAAAATATGGGGAGGACAGATGTCCCAAAGTTGAGACTGTGCCTTTTTGGAGTGGGACGAAGCATCCTTAAAAGTCGACCCTAGAAGCAGCTCTGGTCCATGTTCAGTGGTGAGAGCACTGGACATGAAAGGAAGAGGTCACCATTGGCACAAGAAGGACTCCTTCTCCTCTTGATGAACTGAGGATTGAGTATTCTGAAGGGTGGTGCCAGACCGAGAGTCGATGATTTGTGGGATGTATTGTATTGGGAATTTGGTGGGGAGGACGAGGAGATGTATTTGTGAAGTTTTCATTTTCCTTTTGTGTTTCTTTTTTTCCTTTCCCTTGTAGTTTAGTGAATATTTTTTTTCCCTAAGTGGGAGCCTGCTTTGCTTATTCCTGGTCACATCTCACAGCAGAAACCAGGGAGAGAGTATTCTCATGGGGGTACTGGCATTGTGCCAGTGTCAAACCATGACACAAAGTCACACATCTGGTTGATAAAGGGAGGCCAGTAGATGTGAGGTTTTTGGATTTTAGCAGCTTTTGATACTATGTCTCACATAGTATCTCCTTCTGCACAAAATGTCTAACACACAGCTAGACATGTCCATAATACATTGGATGAACAATTGGCTGACAAGTTGGGCTTGAAGGGTTAAAGTAAATGGGGCTACATCAGGCTGGTGGTCAGTCACCAGTGGGGTTTCCCTGTGTTCAATTTTAGGGCCAGTGCTTTTTAATGTTTTAAATTATCTGGACACAAGATTCAAATGTACATTAAGTAAGTTTGCTGAGGATACTAAATTAGGAGGAGCTGTGGATTCCTTCAGGGATAGAGAGGCCTTACAGAGAGATCTGGATAGACTAGAGAACTGGACAATCACCAACCATATGGAATTTTAAAAGAACAAGTGCTGGATTGTCTACCTGGAATCAGCTAATCCTGTTTATACATATAAATTGGGGGCAAGAGGCTGGAGAGCAGCCCCATGGAAAGAGATCTGGGTGTTTGAGTTGATGGCAAGTTGAATATGAGTCAACAGTTTGCCCTGGCAGCCAAAAGGGCCAACTGTGTCTTTGGATGCATTGAGCTCAGTATAGCTAGCTAGCTGGTTAAGGGAGGTGATTGTCCCAGTCTACACTGCATTGGTGTGGCCCTATCTCAAGTACTGTGTGCAATTTTGGGTGCCTCAATAAAGAAGGACATCAAACTATTAGAGTGTGTCCAGAAAAGGGTGACCAAGGTGGTGAAAGGTCTCAAGGGCAAGATTTCTGAGGGGTGGCTGGGGTTACTTGGTTTGTTCTACTTCAAGAAGGCTGGGGCGTGACCCCTCTCTGTTGACCAGTGATAGGACATGAGGAAATGGAATGAAGCTGCATCAGGGGAAGTTCAGATTGGACATTAGAAAAAGGTTCTTCACTGAGGCGGTGGTCGGTCACTGGAACAGGCTCCCCAGGGAAGTGACATCATGTCTGTCAGAGTTCAAGAAGCATCTGGACAATGGTCTTTGTCATATGGTTTAGTTTTAGGTAGTCCTGAGAGGAGCAGGGAGTTGGACTTGATCCTTATGGGTCCCTTCCAACTCAAGATAATCTATGATTCTATGATATGAATTGTTCTCTTGACACATTTTGTTAATAGATGAATGATTTATTCAGTTCAAGCAAGTGATAGGTATCAGACACTGAAATAGTTCATGCCTCAAACATTGATATAAAAGAGTTTTGCCTGTTATAACAAAAAATGTATAAAGAAGCTACATCCAAAGAAGCCACCCTGAAGATACCTTACTGGATCTTTGGACTAAAAGTTAAACCACATAGATAAGATGCTATTGTTCAGTTATCTCAGGCCTAGAGAAAAAAAAAAAAACAGGACTGAGGAAGAAGAATGCATCCACAAGAAAGCCAAATGCAGCAGAGATTCTTCCCTGACTGAGTTTGGGGTGGGAGAGACCACAGGCCACAGAAGCCAGGTTTACTCCCCCAGAGACCAGGCAGGGGGAGGAGGTTTTGGGTGTAACCTCTGGTTAGAGGCAGTGAACACCCATCCTCCCTTACACAAACTGGCCCAGCTGTGAAACCCCCAACCCCACAGGCCACATCCACAGGACATTCACGTGAGAGGCAGCTGAGGCGGTGTCATAATCCATCAAGACACCCCAAAGTGTCCCCCAGAGTCATTCCTAAGCCTTGCACCACAGGACTGCAGGTGATGCTGAAATAAACAGGGCAGGAGATCTTTTCTCCTTTTTAATGCCTTTATTAAAAGTGATCGGCTCAGGTGGGGACAACCGACGGGTCCGCGCTCACACCGCCGCTGCTCCCAGGAATGGCCCGGAGGAGGAGGAAGAGTGCAGCTTTGTCCACTGGTTTTCAGGCAGAGCTGGGGGTTCAGTCCTCACAAGAGCATCAGGAGATTCCCTATTTTTCAGTTTGACATTCAGGGTCCTCTGTCCAGCCGACATCTTTTTAGGTTAGGGTAAGGGGTAAAAAGGGTCTTAGTGGATACTAGATTCTGTTCCTCACATCTAGACATCACTTTGATTCGTGAATTTTGTGTTGGATCGGTGTTTTTTGGCTAGGTTTGGTGAGGGGTTTCTCCCGTTGCATGCTGGATCCGATGTCATTTTCATGCCAACTCGATGTCTCCTCCTCTTCACCATCAGGGTGCCATCCTCCAGGAAGCAGCAGGGTGCCACTGGACAAAAGGGGGAATTCTTAACCATCAATGACAGGCAGTTAACGAAAATGACAGGTGATTACAATAACAAACAGTTAGAACTCCACCCTGGCAGCAACTAGCCCAACCTGTGAACTCTGCAACCTTTTACAAAAATGGGCAGCTTTTCTACTCATAACAATGCAACAAACCCAGAGTCTGTTATGAGACAATGGCAAACTTCCCCCCCCCCCCCCCCCCCCCGGCCCCCGCCACCCCCGCGGGAGGTGCCTAGGTTTCCTGGGTTTCCTGACCTGGCCTGAGTGTCTATTAACCCAAACCCATTGGACCATTGGATTCTATGCTTTTTAGTGGGACCATCACCAGCAAGAAGACCAAAGACCAGCTGGAGAAGATCAATGAAACAACGTTGGGATCCACAGAGTGGTGATATTTTCCTTATTCTGTCCTAATTTCTCCTAATCCTTATCTCAACCCCATGAGGTTTAGTTTAACTGGTTGTCCTGGTTTGGAATGGGAGGAAATTCAGGGAAGTGATGCAAAGCTTTTTGTGTAACTGACAGTCTGTTGAACCACTGAGAAGCTGGACACGCTTCTGTGAAACACACGTTAGAGACGATAAAACCCAGGAACTCTCTGGTCGGTGAGGAGGCGGCGGGTCCCAGCCCCAGTCCCCTGTCTCGGCCAGGCCGCACCAGGCGGTCCTGCCATGGGCTGGGCCCCTTTCCCCCTCCCTCAGCCACCCACCACCCCCCTCCCCCATCAGTTCCGGTCTGGCCGGGCCAGGCTCCAGCAGTTGCTGGGCAGGAAGGCAGGGGAGGCTGCAGGGCCCAGGCCTGGAGCAGGTCTGGCCTCTGGCTGTGAAAATCTTATCATCAAATCCCCTCCCCCCAGTAATAAAGCCTCTCTGATTTGGCCTTATCATAAAGCAGAGCAATAGGGCTCAGGAGCTCAGTCCCTGAGTAGGGACCGGGTGCCCGAGGCTAGCTCGCTCATGCCAACGCCGCGGAGCTACCATCTAGTAAGCATGGTGATTATCAGCTCTATAGTGATTGCAAGCTCTTAGGATTTCAGCTCTGCTTGCTAGGCAGGGGTGCCCTGGGCTTGAGGCTGCAGCAGACGGAGAGAGAGGAGAAGGTGCAGGCTGTTCCACAAAGATGACTTTATTTGGGGAGGTCCGTGAAGGGTCTCTGCTCTTCTTCTTTTCTCCCCTAATGGGGTACAGTAGGCTTCTTTTATAGGGTTGGAAAAGATCCAAGCTTGACCAATAGGTAAGGGGTTAACATGACATTGCCTTATAGGGTTACAGAGATAGGTTAAGGGCAGAGGACAGGGAAACAGGAATTTTCTTTTGCTGTTTCAGCATTCCTATTGTTCATATTCTCCATGGTGCTTTTCCTAAATCTATGGGGTTTACTACACCCCAGCACAGCTGAGACCAGAGACCCCTGCAGCCCGTGCAGAAAACCAAAGACCAACCATGAGACGGATCCTGACACAGCCCAGCCGCAGCTCCCTGCCACAAGTTACCGGTGGGTCAGGTAGGCCTCAGGTGTGATGCTAACCTTTTCAGTGCTTCAATCCTCCCTTGAGTGGAAAAAAAAAGAACAAGATGCAAGCATGTAAAGGAACAGCATGAAGACATCAAGGTCAATGAGGAAGAAGTTAAGTCTCAGATGGGAGGGAGGAGAAGAGGCCTTGTTTTGGAGGAGAAATCCTCTTCTAAGCTATGGAGAAAGGACTCTTTTTCCTTATAACGCGTGAAACTACAGGGAGATGAAAGTGTTCAAATTGGTATCGAGCAAAGGCCTCCATGCTAAGATAAGCAGATGTTGAAATAGCTGTGATCTCATGAGAAGTTTGAACAGAAGAAGAGAGAAGAGTAGTCCTGTGCTTCCAGGAGAAGAAGATTTCTGTTCCCAGGAATGATTTTAGAGATAGATGATAAGAACTTTTGCCTTTGAACAGCTCATCTTTAAAACAATACCCCATAAGTCGACATGGCCCATCAACAAGCTGTGGGAAGGCTTGTGGCAATGGGAAGGATTTCGTGATGGCAGGGTTTCCCAGGCAGCTGCTACTTGAGATGAAATTGAGAACCACGAGAGAACTGTTTTTTCCTCTTGTGGTGAAGTCTCCACAACCTTAACTAGAGGGACTTCTCTCCCTCAGTGAACTGAAGAAAAACTATTTTAGAGGTGGTAAACTGACTGGAAATCTTGGGTGTGGTTTCTTTCTATTGTCAGTGTGAAAGAAACGGTTGGGGGGGGAGAAGTGTTCTGGAGAGTTTGTTTTGATTCTTACTACTTTTTTTCTTTCTAGTTACTTTTAATAAAATTTTCTTTATGCCCTTTTAAAGTTTTGAGCCTGCTTTGCCTTTCTTCTAATCCTATCTCACAGCAGGAAATGAGTGTATTGGTGATTGGCCAGCACAGAACCCGCCACATTCTTTGGTTCATTGGCCGGGAAAATCTCAAAATTGGTGAACCAAAACCACTACACTGTTTTTTTCCCCTCCTCTGCTCCAATTATAGCAGAGGAAGATGAGTAGATGATTTTTGTGAGTGCACTGGCATTTGGCCAGCAGTCAACCCACTACATTCTGTCACCCTCTTTCTGTCCCCCCACTTTCTTTCTTTCTTTCTTTCTTTCTTTCTTTCTTTCTTTCTTTCTTTCTTTCTTTCTTTCTTTCTTTCTTTCTTTCTTTCTTTCTTTCTTTCTTTCTTTCTTTCTTTCTTTCTTTCTTTCTTTCTTTCTTTCTTTCTTTTTCTTTCTTTCTCTTTCTTTCTTTCTTTCTTTCTTTCTTTCTTTCTTTCTTTCTTTCTTTCTTTCTTTCTTTCTTTCTTTCTTTCTTTCTTTCTTTCTTTCTTTCTTTCTTTCTTTCTTTCTTTCTTTCTTTCTTTCTTTCTTTCTTTCTTTCTTTCTTTTTCTCTCTCTCTCTCTCTCTTTCTTTCTTTTCCTTCCTTCCTTCCTTCCTTCCTTCCTTCCTTCCTTCCTTCCTTCCTTCCTTCCTTCCTTCCTTCTCCCTCTCATATCAAATAAAACCCATACTATTGTCACTGGCATATGGTCTCGTTTGCACCTTAATTCAGACAGAGGCATTTTTAAGATCATAACAATAGGAGAAATGAGTCTGAATGTCTTCACAAACAACTCCATCAGACAGGACCAATCAGGTTCTGGAAGAATGACTGTGAGGGTCTTTAGGAGAAATGGGTGTTGTCCTACAAATGGGTCTTAATGTATTCACAAACATCAAGCCAAGCAAGTTTGTTGCAGAACCCAGACAATTTGAACTTCTGAACTTGAGGGGGAAATGTGCAGGCTTTATAGACTTCTGAATATTAACTTTTCTGCCCAGGGTGGGCTTAAATCTCATTTTAATGGTTATATGATGCATGATGCAGGGGGAGGAGGAGGGGGATACATGTTCAAGGGGAAATATGTGGTAAGCGGCTTGGGAGGGCTGTACCTTCCTAGTACCTCAGCCAATGGGGAAAGGAAGAGGGAAACATGCGGCCGGGAGTTTAGGATAAAAGGAGGCTGTGTCCTTCAAAACTTCGAGATAGACCCCACCAGGGTAAGGCCTAGTGCCTCTATCCCTTTATTCGAATAAATTTGCAGGACTCCTCTGTCTCCTTTGTGGACACTGGCTTTTCACAGCATGGATTTTCTCCACATAAGGTCCCAGAAACTGTACAGCAGAGAACTGTGAAAAACACGTTCACTCTCCTGTGAAAATTTAAGCAGTTTAATAAAGGACAATAGGAAACAAGGACCATAGAGCAAAGGTTATTACGGCTGCCTGTTTCTTGGCACTCAGCCAAGGCCACACTTATCTTTGGAGATACCCCTTAGATACTTTTTCCATTACATCAGCCTGTTGCATATTCATAGACCCTTATGCATATCCATAAACTAGTTTACATTTTCCAGGAACTATTTTACATGGCCCCTCCTCGGTCCACCTTTTTAGAGCATGCGTGTTTCTTTGCTGTGGTTTTGGCTCCTTCTCTTTATCACTTCCAGTTTGGGCCTTGGTCCACACTGCCTTCAGACGGTGAGTGCTGATAGTTGGCATATGTCACCATGATATTTTCTGAAAAATCCCTTTGCCAGGATTTTTCTCCTGAGATGCTGAGAAGCCTCAGAAAAGGAAGGTAAACAATAATTATCTGATTGCTTGGAATGTGGTTTGGAGGTTGCTTACCAACAGGTGCATCTTTGATTGGTTCCATGTGAATTGTTTTTACTGAATGACCAATCCCAGTCCAGCTGTGTCAGACTCTCTGGTCAGTCACGGGTTTTTATTATCATTATTGGCTAGCCTTCTGATGTCTCCTTTCTCTTTCTTTAGTATAGTTTTAGTATATAATTTCATATAATATATTATAATATAATATAACATAATATCATATCATAAAATAATAAATCAGCCTTCTGAGAATTTGGAGTCAGATTCTCATCTCTCACCTTGTCCTGGGGACCCTCACAACACCACAACAGGCATATCTGTAGCAGGTGTCCTCATCCTATGTTCAGTGGATGTTATCCCATCCAAGCAGGCATTTTAACACAAGCATAGCTATTTCACTACTATGTCTAAGCTTAATTAACAACAGAAATAAAAATGATATCTTTATAACAAAGTTACTTTAACATCACACATATAAAATCCATTTTCATATTTGCAAAAAGCCAATATTATAATATGTATCTATAACAACAGCAATGACCAAAGTATAAATAACAAAAGACTAGATTTGTTGCTGTCATAGATCTAAATCAATTGATCCTGTTACTTCAAAGATTCTGGGCTTAACTGGGTGATAATACAAAGGGAACAGTTGCCTCTACCAAAATAACACTGTGAGAATGATAAAGAAAATATGAGCAAAATATTGCCAAATTTGATATTGAGTGGAATGGAACAAATGCTACCTTACAGGTTCATACACAGCTTTATATACCTTACAAAAAGAGTGTACTTATATGTAGCAGTGTGTGGCTACTGTGACGATCGTGTCTCTTTGTTGTTAAGCACGAGAGTCCATTTTATTTCCCTCCCCCACCTTGTCCCGGGGGGGGGGGGGCGGGGAGGAGAGGAGGAGGCGGAGGCCCAGGAGCTGGAGCAAAGCCCAGAGAGCAGAGAGGATGCAGACCCAGGGCCATGGGGTTTTATCAGGTGTCCCATGGGAGGAGTCTTAAGATCAGATTACAGCCTCCTCAGAATGGGAAGGTTACACACTTATGTACAGCTTCCCTCAGCTAACAATGATAGGAAGTTCACTGGATGTAAAAAAAAAGCAAGTGAATTTACAGCAGGAAGTAATCCCAGAAAGCAATTGTCATCACTTTGTAGTTCCAGCAACGTTGCTGGCGCAAGAATTATATTTATACTTTAAATCATCACAGTCTAATTTTATTTTATATTACTTTTAAACTTTGTGCTTTTGGAACACTTTTTTGTAGAGGGCATCATGTCATATTTTACCAACTTTCAAAGTATAAACTAATAGCTAAGAATGCTTGATTAAAATGCTTCTGTTTAATACAAGGAAGCAGACATTACAAATTTCAATAACACTTCTCCATTATGCTTCCTTTCTTCACTTTTTAATGCTGAACATCCATTATTATTTTTTATTTTTTAATTTTAGGATTTGGTTCAGAAGAAAAGCACGTTGCTTTACAGACTTGAATTCTATTCCTTCTACAGGCAGCCTTTCCCAAATCTTATTCAGCTCTCATTTAACCTTATTTTTACAATGATTTCATTAACCTCCTTACAGATATTAGAAATTTAGGCCTGAAGGCTGTCACTGCTTTATGAAAACCCAATGATGACTGATCTGGCATTGTTCACACTAAAACACCTATAATTTTTTTTTTATTCTTTTCATGTATGCATGCATGCAGGGTATTTCATACAACAAATGACCCGAAACAAATTCTTTCATACTTTCTTTCATCATGTAACCATGCAGAATTCTTCATCTTATCTGGCCTACTTAAATTATATGATCAAATTAAAATGCTATTACATTCAGCAAGCTAGAAAACTCTATATGACAGTGCAGTAGTACAGGTGACTTATTGAGGTACTATCTGGTAATCTATCACTGAAAACCAGAAGCTGGAATTGGGGAAGAGGAGTGATATTTGAACCTTTCCCTCGCATTAACTACCCCACACCTTATTACACTTCCCTCACTTAAAATTTGCATTTTGAAACAGCTTTGAGACATAAATTAGTCATTTTGCAATTTGGGAGTAAAGGACATTACTTTTTCCCTCAAGGTAGAATTTCTACTCTGTTCACATTCAAACTGCATTGATTATTTAAACAGGAGGGAGAAACTGAATGAAGATGGTACTGCATAAATGCCCTTCTTTGAGGGCAATGCAATCCTGCTCTTGGTTTCATCCCAGCCTCCTTCCTTCACATAGTACCAGTCCCAGCAGTAATCCAGTCCCCACAGGGCTGCTGCAGACCCAGGATTTGCTCCCTGACTGCAGCAGTGACCTAGGCCCCATGTCACTTATTCCAGTCTTGAACCCCTATGGAAATGCTGCCTTGCTGGGAAGGTGGCCTTACTTGTTTGCCCAAATTATACCATCACTCTTGAGGGAACTCAGCAATGTTGGAGCTTTTAACACTGCGGTCAAAGGCACCATGGAGAAGTCCACATCATAATCCTGAGGGAGGGGGACAGGATGGGACTGGAAATGAAGCGGCAGCACAACTAGCCTACCCAGGGCTTCCTCATTTCAGCAACTCATGGAGTGTGGCCTTCTCAGAGACCACTGTACTGGCGTCCTAGGGTGATGTTATGATGCTTGTATCCCCATTTGTCTGTTCTGTTTATGCGGGATATTATGTTCTGTGCCTTGAAGACTGGCTCTGAAGAGAGAAGTTTTGCTTTGGTTTGTTATCAGACTGCTCCCCCACAGCTGGCGGGACACAGAGACAGGGCAGTACATAGTGCGGCTTTTGCCGTTGGCTTTGCTTTTCACTTTGCTCTTGCTCTTGCTTCTGCTTTGCTCTTGCTTTTTGCTTCTGCTCATTAGTTAGTTTAGCTAAGCAGTCTGATTTTTCCCTGGACTGTTTTTCCTTTCCCTTTTTTGGAACCACTCGAGCCTGCTCCAGACTGGGACCTGGGAAACACCAAGTGTTTGCACCTTGTGGCCTGCAGCAGCCATCCCCAGTGCCAGAGGGACTGATAACAGAGCGACCACTCCCAAGAGAGACTTTCTGAATTTGTCATCTTCTTCAGAGCGGTGAAAGAGTGTTGTCAACCAGTATTGTTCATTTTGTGTGCTGGGGGGTGTTTTGCCTGTTAAATAAACAGGTTCTTTCCACTTCTCTCTGAGGAATCCTTCCCAAACTGGTTGGGGGTAGGGGCCGTGTGGGTTTGCTTTCTGGAGGGGCCCCCTTTGGAGGTTTTCTCCCAAATTTGCCCTAAACTAGGACAACTGGGCAGGAAGGCAACATCAAGTAAGAACCAGGTCATCCTGCTACCTTTGCTTAGTAACCGTTGACCCTGGATTCACCGAGGGATTCCAGGTGTACATGAGTTATTTGAGAAAGCAGATGTCACACCTGCCCTGGAAAAATGCCTGGCATGACTTTTTTCCACACCTGTCAGTGAGGGTATGTGAAAGTAGAGTTTTTGCTCCTTTAAGGGTATCTGTTCAAGGCCTTTTTCCATGCAAAAAGGAATTTAAGAAAAGGAGGAAGACATAAACAAGAACATAGAGGGACACAAACTTGATGGACAAATAATAAGGGAGTGTCTTGGGGTGATTTTCTGATGATACTTTATTCCTTATTCGTCTGCTTTATGCCCGGAAATGACTGCTGTAGCTTTAAGATGGACCTCGGGGTTGGGCAGGGAGCCTCGGGCTCCCATGGCTTTGGTTCAAATTTGTGGAGAGCTTTGTGGATAATTGGCTAGCTGAGAAAGGCCACTTTGATATGATACTGTTGGATAAGTTTCAAGGAGACAAGCTGGGGATTAAGTAGTCAGTGTCCAATCACTGACAAGAGTCATGGTGACCTTGCTGCAACATGAAGATGGGGGAGAGAATCTTTTGCCAGAAAAATGAAGATAGCCTTGGTAGAATAGCCACAGGAATGTAAACGTAGAAACAAAATAATCATTAGAGCATAGAAGTAGGTGTGGTTGATTCATGTGTGTTTTAACCAATAATGAGATCAGCTTTGTAATATGTATAAGCTTCATTAACACCAATATAAATATGTGTGAGTTATCAATAAACTTTGGGATTTGCTGTTCACTCATATTGAGTGCTGTTCTTCCTCCGCCGACCCGACACAAATTCTCTCTCGCCTAGGTGTGCTCCAGGCTGCGCAGACCAGGATGTTACATTGTTCCTTTTTTTGGAGTTGTTTTTGCTTGCTTAGCCAATAAGTTTCATTTTTTTCTTTCTCCACATTTTTCCCTGGACTACAGTAGAGATCCTTCAGTTGTTTTTTTGTTGTTTTTTTTCCCTTGAACTGCTTTCAGCTTAGTTTTTTTTCCCCCTCCACTCTCAGTAGCTTGCAGGGACTGCGCCGGATGGTCTGGGCCCCAGGAGAGACTGAGTCAGCAAAAGAAAAGACACCAAAACCCAGCAGCTTCACTTGCTGCGAGGAAGAGACTAAGGACAAAAAGATTCCCAACTATTCTGCCCGAGTGACTGCGTAAACTCCTGTTCCTCCCCTTCCCTGAGACTAAGGGGGCAGCTGCCATCTTTGCCTCCCAGCCACATGGCCTGGTGGGGGGTGGGGGTTAAGGTTTTGAAATTTCAATATCTAGCATTTGTTCAATCCTTTTCTGTGCTTTGCAGGCATCCTATTTTTGTTAATAAACAGTTTGGGGTTTTTTTCATTTTCACCCACTGGTATGCATTTCTCTCATTCACAAACGGGATTATTGAAGCCCTTCCCTTTAGAGGAAATGCTCATTCCAGGGCATTTTCTCCTAAAATTTGTCTCTAAACTGAGACAGGGAGGCAGTCGTGAGAATCAAACCTTGTCACGCACTAATTGGTAAAAATATGTAGAGTGTGAGAATGTTTATTTTTCATAAGATTATTTGACTAGGGACCTTGGAAAATTGGAATGATAAGAAAAGAGGAAGACAAACACAGAGACGTAAAACATCACCAATTACCATTAAAGACAATAACCAGCAACAAATCTCTCCAGTCACACTAATTGATGGGCTATCAAGCAACTACAGGTGCTACTTCCAGGAAGATCGGTCTGGACCTCATGTCCCTGGGTAAGCTGGCCTGGGCTCCAGCAGCCAGACAGAAGAAAGTTTTGGACCTGGAGCTCCCAGAGAAAGCAGCCACTCTTAACATTCCTTTGTTACCAGATGATAAATTGTCTGCACCTGGTGAGCTAACACAATGCTTGTTCTCCAAAAACCACTGGCCTATGGAACTGCTCAATGCCCATTGTGTAAGAAGGAGAACAGGAAGTGATGCCTTAAGGAGCTGGAACAGAGGCTAGATAGAGTCAAGAGGAATAAAGTGGATATTTATTGAAGTGCCTTCAAAGGCCACACCCTGGCAGTACTGGAGCCATAGTCGTGGCTCTGCCCGGATGGCTCCAAGATGGAAGCAAAAGAGGGCTTGGTCACAAGATCTCACATTTTTATAAGTTTTAGTCCATTTGCATATAGGAGTTATCTGTCCAATTAATAGCTTCAAATGATGAAGTTTCATCCTCCTTGCTTGCTTGCCCACCCTCCTCTTTTCACATTTATGCTTTGGGCCTGAAGTTTAAAGAGATTGTCCGTGAGTCCCCAGCTAGAATAGGATTGTTTTGTCTTCACCACCCTGTGAAAAGATCCTAGTAACACTTAATATAAAGCTAAAAGCTGCACACCAAAGCAGAACAGAAGAATTTAAAACCTACGTATCAGTTTTCCCCCTTTAGAGGCTCCACAAGGCCTCTACCTTGTCGAGTCTCTATTCTAAATATCTACTGGCAATGACAGATAATTATCTAACAATAATAACTATCTAACACTAGATAAATATCTGACAGTAAATGCATACTTAATGGTTAATATAAACCTAATAACAATAAATATCTAACAAGAATAATGTCTTGCACAGTCAAGTGTCATGTAAAGAAGAATAGTAATTAGACACAGAAGAGGAACCACTTTAAATATGTTATCATTTGCATCAGTCTTCGTTGTTACAATTGTTTCAGGAGCAGAAGCTTTCTTAATTCTGGAGTAGTGAATCCAGGGTCCTTTGCCAGCAACTTTGACTGCAGTGAAGGTAGTCATCAGGACTTGAAATGGTCGTTTCCACTTGGCTTGTAAAGGATCACTGTCCCACCACTTCACATAGACTCAGTCCCAGGGTTGGAAAGGATGTGTGGGTGTGGCCAGTCGTATAGGTCTAGATAACACGATGTAAGTCTGGAGCTTCTGCAAAGTAGAACTTAAAGCCATTAAATATCTTTGCAAATCAAGTTTCCCTTTCATGTGAACTTCACCTGGAATATGTGGAATCTGATATGGTCTACCATACAGTATTTCATAGGGGCTGATATTATCCCTTCGCCTTGGTTGAATGTGAATTCTTAGTAAAGCTATAGGCAAGGCTTGAACCCATGTCATGGATTTTTCCTGAAAAATTTTGCTAATTTGTGTTTTAAGGGTCCCATTCATACATTCAACTTTGCCACTCACTTGGGGTCTATACAATGTATGCAGATCCCAAGAAATTCCCAAGATTCCAGCTGATTTCTTTAACTACTGTTGCAACAAAGTGTGGTCCCCTATCTGATGACATCCTCAAGGTAACCCTGAACCTTGGAATTATATGGTTGAGCAAAACTTTTACCACTTCCTTGGCTGAGTTAGTGTGACAGGGGTAAGCTTCTGGCCATCCACTGAAGGTGTCAACTATTACCAGTATGTACCGGTATCCCTATTTGCATGGTAACTCTGCAAAATCTATCTGCCAGTAATCTCCAGGAAGAACCCCTGCTTTTGTTACTCTTAACACAACTCTTTTCCTCGTGTCAGGGTTGTTCTTACAACAGATTTCACATTTGCTCACTACTGATTGGGCGATGTCAGTCATTCCCTTCCTTATTACTACCTTTTTTAGGTGTTTTAGAAGATTTTCAACCCCAAAATGTGTGTTTTCATGTTCCCTCTGGGCTAGCTCCTGAAGGATCAAGGGTGAGAATACAACCTGATTTTCTGGTGTGACAGCCCATCCACTTTCTGTGATCTCAGCCTTAAGGAACTTAATTAGTTTGAGGTCTGTTTGGCCATATTTTGGGGTGAACTCTGACAAATCAACCTCTTTTTGTGGAATTACTGCAAGAATATTGGAATTAAATCCCAATATTGCCGGATGGAACGTGCCTGGGCTCGTCTCGCCTTGCTGCTGGACCAAAGGCGGCAGCTGTGGTGGTTTCACCTCAGAGACACCTTTGGCTGGCTGGATGCTGCAGCTGGACGCTTGGGACAAGTCCAGGCAAGCAGGAGCTCTGGCGGAAAGGCTTTAGGCGAAGTGAAGCTGGGTTCTGCTGGAGGGTTTCAATCCAGAGCTTCCTTCCTAGCACACAGGCCTCTGAATGCAGCAACAGCTCCAACAGAACCAAGAACTGCGAGGTTGCTGTGTCTTTTAAGCCCGGGGAGTGGGGGAGGGAAGGGGTAGGTATCCCACCAACCAGGTGGGGGGGGAAGTCTCAAGGGACAAATGGCACCTGGATAGCCCAATGTCCCCAGGGCTGAGAGGCATCTTTTGAACTTCGCCCATCATACAACGCCCTTGCTGGCATACCGAGATTGACGGACAGCTCTCAGCAGGAGGCAAGGGGAGGGGAAGGGAGAGGGTTATTGGCACACCTGGGTAAAGAACCGGGATACTGAGACAGGCTAATATATCACACTGCAACACAAGAATACCTTTTTCTGCAATCCCTGTCTTGGTTTGAAAAGACAGGTGTGTGCTGAGGAAGGCAGGAGCCTCCCCTAAAATGGAAAATGTAAACCCCCTCCTTCTGAATTGTTATAAATTTGAAATTAAAGGGGGCTCCCAGGCAAAGATATGGGAGCGGGAATAACAGTTCTTTATTAGGGAAGAAAATTAAAATAAAATAAACAATGCAGTAAAACAAAACAACACTGTCAAGAGTCAGAATATGACCTGACACCCTGTGGGTCAGGGTGTTGGTAGAAGTCCAATTGGAATGGTGGCTGCAGTCTTCCTGGATTGACAGATGTGGTTCTGTTGGAGCAGTGATCCTGTACAAGGGTGTAGTCTTCCTCTGAAGATCCAGTGGGAGAGGCAGCTGCTCCTCTGGGAATCTAGTGGAAAGGATGTGCTGGTGTCCCAAAAATCTCAGATTCCAGTTAGGAATGCTTGGCTCCTCTCTCTGGGCAGACCATCTCACCATGTGATGCTTTAGTTTTTATCAGTCATGCAGTGACATTCAATGGCCAATTAACAGCAGATGTCTTCCCAGAGGGAGGATTGGTTTGTGGAAGAGATAAAGAGAACTGCCCAATTAACAGAAGATAACCGCCACACCTCTAACAGATGTCAAATAGAATACACATTGCCGTGCAATCTAGGGCAATACCTTTTGCTGCTTTATCAGCAAAGCGATTTCCCAGTTCTGGAGTGATTTTCCCTTTTTGGTGACCTTTACAATGCATGATAGCTACTTCTGTAGGTTTCTTAATGCTCTCTAAGAGGGTGAGTATTTGTTCCGCATGTTTGATTTGATTACCTTGAGGTTCAGAATTCTTCTCTCCTTCCAGATGGCTCCATGGGCGTGGACAACACTAAATGCATATTTAGAGTCAGTCCATATATTTACGTTCTCTCCTCCACTCAGGTCTAGGGCTCTTGTCAGTGCAATCAGTTTAGCTTTCTGTGATGATACATCTGCTGGCAGGGCCTTTGCCTGGATCACCTTGTCCTGTGCAGTCACTGCATAGCCTGTCGTCCTTTTGCCATTTTTCATGAAACTGCTCCCATCTGTAAAAAGTTCCCAATCTGGATTCTCCAGGGGCACATCTTTCAGGTCTAGTTGGCCGGAATAGGCTTCTTTGATAGTCTGTAAACAGTCATGATCAGACTCACCATCAATTAAGGTGGAGGACAGAAATATGGCAGGGTTAACAACAGAAGTGATCTTCAAGGTAACATCATCCCGCTCTAATAACAGTGCTTAATATTCAAGCATCCAGTTACCAGATAGCCAATGTCCCGCCTTTTGTTCAAGTACAGCTGTTACTGCATGGGGTACATATACTACAATGTGCCGCCCAAGGGTGAGTTTTCGGGCTTCCTGGATCAAGATGACAGTGGCTGCCACAGCCTTCAGACACCATGGCCAGCCTTGGGCTACATTGTCTAGCTGTTTAGAAAAGTAGGCTACAGCCCTCCGTTGGCTCCCAAGGCACTGTGCTAGTACCCCCAAAGCCACATTCAGTCTCTCATGTGTGAAAAGTTCAAAAGGTTTAGTTAAGTCTGGCAGTCTCAGTGCTGGAGCTGACATCAGAGAGTGTTTCAGCTGTTTAAAGGCTGCCCTGGTGTTTTCAATCCATATGATAATTCCTCTCTCAGCTGCTTTTAATGCTCTATATAAGTGTTTTACCAGCAGTCAATAATTTGCTATCCACAAGCGACATCACCCTACCATTCCCAGGAAAGCTTGCATCTCTCTTACAGTATGAGGGTCTGGGAGTCAACAGATGGCTTCTTTCCGTTCTTTGCTGAGCTGTCTGTGTCCACGGAAGATCTCAAGCCCCAAGTAAACTACTGCTTCTTTAGCAATCTGTGCTTTGTCTCTAGAAACTCTGTACCTACCCAGTCCCAAGAAGTTTAAAAAACTTACGATAAGTCTTACACAGTCATCTCTGGTTCTGGCTGCAATCAGGATGTCATCCACGTACTGAAGAATAGTTCCTGGTTCCTGTCTTCTCCAGTCCTCTAATTCCTTTGTTAGCTGGTTTCCAAATATTGTGGGGCTGTTCCTGAAACCTTGGGGTAAAACTCTCCAAGTAAGTTGATTTTTTCTTCCTGTTGGGATTTTCCCACTCAAAAGCAAAAAGCTCTTGGCTGTCTTTGTGCACCGGAATGTAGAAAAAGGCATCCTTCAGGTCTTCAACAGTAAACCATCCTAATTCATCGGTCAGTGTGGTCAAAAGTGTGTAGGGATTGGCTACCACTGGGTGTATGTCTTCTGTAATTTTGTTAATTGCTCTCAAATCTTGCACTAATTGATAATTCTTACCATGTGCCTTTTTAACAGCTAATATGGGTGTGTTGAACTTGGACTCACATTGTACTAATAAACCATGTTGTAAGAATTTTTCAATTACAGATACCAGTCCCTTATGGCTCTCTAATTTCAAAGGGTACTGTTTTTGCCTTACCAGTGTAGGCCCTGGTGTGAGTGTAATACTCACTAATTCTGCTCATTTGGATCTTCCTGGGATATCACTGGCCCACACTATTGTATTGACTGCATTTTCAATTTCAATGGGGATTTCACTGCATTTTTCCTATATAAAAAGTGCAGCAACTTGGACAAATTTAGATTCAGGAATTATCACTCATAAACCCTTCCCCTTTTTGAATTTAATTTCTGCTTCAAATTTTTGTAGCAAATCCCTCTCCAGGAATGGTTTAGGGGGGTTAAGCATATAGAGGAATTGATGGGTTACCCAGTGCTTCCCCAGTTTGAAATTTAAAGGTTGGAAGAAAGGCCGTGTTTCTCTTACCCTGGTCGCCCCAATAACATGTACAGTATTGTGACTCAGTTTTCCTTCTAAGGTATTTAACACAGAATATGCTGCTCCAGTGTCTACCAAAAATTCAGTGTCATTTTTCCCCAGCTTAGCTATAACTGAGGGCTCTGCTGGGGGGATAGCCCTCAGTGCCCATCACTCAGAGCCTGAGTTGCTTGAGGTTTGTACTACTGGGAGTTGGGGGACTGATGATTTTTCTTTCAACACTGGACAGTCCTTTTTCCAGTGCCCCCATTTCTTGCAGTATGCACACTGGTCCTTCTCCGTAGGGGAAGCTTTTTTGGACGACTTTTCCTGAGTTGCCTTCTTACAAGGCTGGAATTTAATTCTTTCAGTTGGACCCCTATCTCGAAACACCTTCCAGGCAACCTCTAGCAGTTTATCCATATCTAGAACTCCTTCTATCTTTTGCAGCTTTCTTCTTATATCATTTGAAGCCTGATCCATAAACAACAAAACCAGATGTGCTTTACCATCAGCTGATTCAGGATCTAGATCAGTATATTTGATGGCAGTTTCTCTTAACCTGTTTAAAAAATCAATGGGTGATTCATCATCATTTTGCTTCACTTCATAAAGCTTTGACCAATTTACAGCTTTAGGGACACCATGTTTCAACCCATATACCACGAAGCTTTGATATTGTTTTAACCTCGCCATATGTTCTGGTATATTTGGATCCCACCCAGGATTTTCAAGGGGGAATATTTGAGTGACAGTGCCTTGAAGCAGTCCGCTGGCTATGCTCCCCTCCACTGATGTTGTGATGGCCTTATTGACCATTCGTCTTTTAGTGGGATCAAGTAACGTGTCTAACATAGAGTTCACATCAGCCCAGTCAGGATTTTGTGAGTTAATAGCCCGTTCTACTAATTATGCCACATAATCTGGGTCCTCTTTATATTTCCCCACAGTAGTTTTCCACTGCTCACACTCTATAAGAGTATGGAATCTTCACATATATTGATCCCTGATTGCCAACTGCTTGTCATAATGGGGCTTGCAAAATTGATTCTCTTTCTTTTTCCCTTTTTGATCTATTATGGTGGGCAATTGGGCTATGTTCTCTGATGGCTTATCTCATCATTTTTCCCCTCCTTCACCTGTTTAGGGCATCAGTGATCTCATCTATTTCATCATCCTTTTCTTCCTCCTCAGAGCTGTTTGAGCAAGAGCTGTCTGACTCTGTTGTAGCCAGTAGCCTAGCTTGGCTAGTCCCACTCCTAGAAAGCATCATACAGGACCTACTCCGATGTTGCTCCCAGGCTTTGATGATGTCACTTCCTGAGGCAGCTCCCTGGCCTTTGGGGTTGCTATGGTAAATCACAGGCCTGAGAACAGGGGAAGCACCACTCCTGCTATGGGAGGTTCCCTTTAAGCCCTTTTTGTAAAAGGCCCTGCCCCCCGGCCCCTCATCTTGGGGCAGTAAAGGAGTTGGTGGTGGGGGTGGCATCCATTGCTGCCAAAGCCTGCCTTTCTCTTCCTTCACTGAGCAGGGCCCTGCCTGAGCAGCGTCTCCCCCCCGCCCCCTTTCGTGGCGGTGACGGAGGCGGCAGCGGGAGAGGCGCCACCCCCCAGCCCAAGCCCTCGCCCGCCGCAAGCATGGCCGGGACCGACCCTGCCCTCATGGTGGGTGCAATTAGGTCTATCTCTGCCTCTTCTGGGTTTTTATATTTGCTACTGAAGGTTGGCTCTTTCTTTTTACCTTTTAAGACCAATATATGTTCTTTCTTCTTATCTAGGTTTTGCTGACATGCTAACACCATAAAAAGCTGGGCATACTCCAGCTCTTCAAAATATATGTCCCCGCTGAAACAGAGTGGAAATTTAACAGAGTAGAAATCCATTTCGGATTTAGGTGAAATGTGTCGCTTCGAATTATTAAGTCTGTAGCTTGCTAACATAAGTGAATTTGTTTTGTCTGTTAGCTTTGCTCCGCTTACAAAAACTGCCTCAGCTGAGGAAAAAGGAAAGCAATTTCCAAGCTGAAGAGATAAGAAGGGCCCCTTGAACTTTGAAACAAAGGCAAGAGACAGACAGGATGACCAGAGAGTTTTCTCTGTACAAGGACTAGTTGCAAGTTGTAACGCAAAACCAGTAAAATGAATATGCATGTACCTATTGTGAAACTCTCTGCATATGTACTAGTAAGGGGGGATAAAAAAGTTTGGGAATTCTCAGGGTTGCGCATGTCCTTTAGGGGGAATGATCCCCACATGTGTCCAGCGCTGTAATAAACATACCAGCTTTACAACTTTTACAAGTTGTGGAGTTACTTTTTTTTCCACAAATAATTTTGGTGAGCCAGCTAGGAGACCGTCTCTGTCCTCGCAGGGACGGAGGGGGGGCAGACCTCCTAGACGCTCCCCAAGATTTTCCGTGGAGGAGCTACACTTTGTCTCAGCTTGCCTCCTGCGGACACAGACCTGCTGGTGTGCGGATAAATGTATGTATATCAAAGGGTCCCGGGGGAGAGAGAGATAGGGCTGCTGGTAAGTCACTCAGAGATGTCTGGGTGCACAGCCTCGTCCCTGTGCTTGCAGGCAGCCATCAGCCAAGAGCATGGTCAGTGGCAGAGGTCCCCGGTTGATAGAGTGACTGGGGAGACGGGTTCATTGTTCATTAGAGCGGCCGCTAGTGACTCTGGGAGTGAGTTGAGTGAACCTGAACTTTGTTTGCTTGCGGTGTCCAGACACTGTGGTTAATATCAATGTTTTTGGAATTGTGTTAGTCTGCGGTATATAAAAGAGAGCAAGCGAGTGAGTGTATCCCCAGGATGAGGCAGGGGGGGAGTTCTACCCACGTCTGAAGTGACTGAGTGAGGCCTGGGGAGCCATCTGGGGTGGGCTGTGGGGGCAGGGAGCTCCCCGCGGAGAAGTGGAACAAGTGGAGAAATGTGGGTAAGGACATTTATTGTGTTTAAAGGTGGTGATTTGTGTAGACTGTGCACATTTTAACCGTGGCTAGATGAACTCAGGGGGTTCCTCTGCCCCAGTGGTTTGGACTTGATCCCTGGGAGTTTGTGAATCCAGTAAATTACTGGATCCAATTAATAATTTTACTGTGTGCTGTTATTTTGATTGTGTCCAGAGTGTGTGAAGACCAGAGGAAGCTGATGTGGGTAGATGCTGAAGTGTTGTATGCTGTGTTGTGTTGAGAAAAGTGGGCACTTTAAGAGATACCCCCTTTCCCGGTGAGTTTGTGTGGTTCTCCCCCCGCATTGTGGTAATTTGATTCTCGGGATTGTATGGTTGTGTTTGTGGAGATTTTAGGATTTTGTTTGCAACAAGTGTAGCATTTTAGGCAGAAAAACTACAGTATGGTGATTTATGTTTGACTGTGGTAAAACAAATTAAAGGAATTCCAGGAATTCCCCTCCCACAGCAACTTAAGCCCTGACTCTCGTGAATTTGAGATAAGGGGGGGGGGGAGGGGAGAGTGTCTATGTTTGTGGGCATATCAGAGTTTTTACTGTAACAGGCACAGCCTTTGCAAGGCAGTAAAGTGAGTGTCAGTAGAAACAATGCTTTAATTAGATTATGCGGGAAGAGAACTGGAAAAGACTGAGATTTTGTAAAGCAGAGTTTAGATGGAGGAGACCAGGACAGGCACTTTGTCATTTGTGTTATTCTACGGAAACAAAGGCCACTCAAAGAGCTATAAGGATTTTAGCAGCAACCAGTGATGAGAAGCAAAGAAATAACAGGGTGTTTGAATTATTAGAAAAGAGAGTTTAAAGTAATTTAAGAAACCCAGTAGAAATAATTTAAGTTGAGTGTGCTCAGCCTATTTTATACCCCAAGACTTTGAATTAAGGCAAAGAGTTGAGATGGAGTAGTGTCCTGGTTTAGGGCAAATTTGGGAGAAATCCTCCAAAAGAGGCCCTCCCAGAAAGCCAGCCCACACGACCCCTCCCCGCAACCACGTCGGGAAAAATTTCCTCAGAGACAAGTGGAAGAAAACCTGTTTATTTAACAAGCAAAGCACTCCCCAGCACACAAAATGAACAATACCAGATAATAAAACTCATTCGCCGCTCTGAAGAGATGACAAATTCAGAAAGTCTCTCCTGTGGGTGGTTGCTCTGTTATCAGTCCCTCTGGTGCTGGGAAAGGCTGCTGCCCAGAGTAGACCCTGATGGCCACAAAGTGCAAGCTCGCAGTGTTTCCCTGGGTCCCAGTCTGGAGTAGGTTCGAACGGTTCCAAGAAAAGGGAAAGAAAAACAGTCCAGGGAAAGCTTGGACTGCCTCAGCTAGCTAAACTAACTAAAAAGCAAAAGGAGTGCTGTGTTCTGCCCTGTCTGTGCCCAGACACCACAGTGGAGTTCTGTTTTCCAGCAGACTGTGGGGGAGACAGTGCAGCGGATAACAAAACTGTGATTCTTCTTCTCCCCACCTTTGCTTTCAGAGCCCTCTTGAAGGCACAGAATATAATATCCAGCATAAACAGAACAGCCGATTGGGGATACAAGCATCATAATGTCACCTTAGGACAAGTAGAAAGATAGGGACTAAGAAGACAGAATTTTTAGTAGACATGGGGGCAACATTCTCAGTGTTAAATAAAGCCTCAATGCCTATAACAGATGATTATGTTATGGTAAGGGGGCAACTGGCCAATCTGAAAAAGCATACTTTACAAACCATCAAAAGATTCATTGGTTTTTGTATATATCCAACTCTCCAAAGGCCCTGTTGGGTAGGGCCTTGTTGGAGCAGCTGGAAGCAAAGATTGCATTTAAAGATGGGGAGATTATTTTGGAGGTAAAGGATCAACAATATGTAGACATACTAAGCTTAATTTTAACAATTAGTGACTCTGAAATTGAAAATAAGGATGAAATTAACAAGAAAATAATGGATCCAGTGTTTCCTGGGGTATGGGCCTCTAACATACCAGGGAGGGCAGAGAATGCATGTCCTGTGCAAGTTAAGGAAAACAACCAGCTAGGGTCAGGCAGTAAAAGCCTAATCTGCACCCGGTGGTGGCAAACCCATACACCTTACTAACATGTTTGGCACCTGAACTAACCTGGTTTACCGTTTTAGAGCTGAAAGATGCCTTCTTTTGCCTCCCTATCCACGAAGCCAGCCAGGAAATTTTGTCATTCAAATGGGAAAGCCCTAAAAGCAGGCACAAAACCCAGCTCACATGGACTGTGTTCCCTCAAGGCCCTCAAAGCTTAAATTTTCCCCCACTCCGTTTGGGGAACAACCTGCAAAAGATTCTAGAGTCCTGGGAAGCTCCATAGGAAGAAGGAAGGCTGTTGCAGTACGTGGATGATCTCCTAGTAGCCACTCAGACGAGGGAAGCATGTGTGGCCTGGATGGTAAGCCTTTTGAATTTCCTAGGGCTCCAAGGATACAGAGTATCAAAGAAAAAGGCACAGGTAGTGAAATAGAAGGTAATCTACTGTCGCCCTGATTTTTTAAGATTTTCTAAGCCTTCTGATGTTTACATTCTTGTAATGAACATTCTCACACACTTTATGTAAATAACTTATTGGTTTGCATTCTTTTATGGAGGAGGAGAAATTTGATGGACTGTTGGTTTGTCCAGTGTCATTGGAGAGGTGGCACTTTCCCCCTCCAATCCACGGTCACTTTTGGAAATCTATAAATGTTGGAGTCAGAAATTAAAAAGTCTCTTTTACCTTGAAAAGAGCAGCGTGTCTGCATTGTGTTATTTCGTGTCCTATAGTGATATCTGGTGGCCACTGTGTGTGGAACAGCGTGGGTGAGATTGTATAGTTTTACCCTCCTTCTTCCTGCTTTGGCTCAGTGGCTGTGGGCCGTTTGGCACTTTGCCTGCTGCTCTTGTGGTAATGGCAACCCCTGTGGGTTTCATGGACGATTTTCTAGTTTTGGACCTCTGGAGGGGTCTCCTGGAGCAGAAACGGGTTTCCATTTCCTGGAGTGATTTTGAAAGATTATTTCTGTGGGCCAGACAGCAAGGGTTTTTTTCAAACCCTGCAGAGGCATTCTCCAGGGAGGCGTGGTCTCTCGTGGGAGGCCGTCTCATGGATGCCGTTTGATGATTGCACTGTAGATGTGGGATCACTGCTGGTGCAGTGGAAAAAGTTTGACACAATTTGGCAGGGGTCTGGCTTTTGTAGCTCTCAGAGTTCCCTGGGGGACCCTTCTGTCTCACATGGGGATAAGGGGGAATTTGAGTTTCTGTGTGAAGCAGAAGCTTCCCTCTCCCCCAGGACAGTGAGCTGGGAGGCGGCTCTGTCTCCGATGGTGACGATTGGTCCCCCGGGGTGGATTGGGCTCCCAGCTAGCTAGTTCCGAGCAGCCAGCCAGTGGGCGGGAGCTCTGCGGGCTTCTGGGGGCTCTGTGGAGTTGGCTTGGCCAACCCTGCCCCACCCCACGCTGCGTGGGTGGCAGAGCGGGGGAGAACCGCCCTCCCTTTGTGCCTTCCGGGCACTCGGGGGTGATGGGGAGCCTCTGGATTGGCCTCCACCTCTGCTGGAGTCTGATTCGGTGACAACTCTTTGCCCAAATTGCAGCGTTTCCTCAAAATATCCCCTGGGCGCAGCAGAAGTGGGTTTGCCCTCTTCTGAGTTGGGCTCGTCTTCTGGGGGAACAGCTTCTACCGTTTCTGAGTCTGTGCAGCCTGCTGGGCATGTGCAGGCAGTGGAAGCTGCCGAAGGTGGGGCAGTGGTCGGTGTTCCGTCAGGCCCCGTCACGGTGGCCAGACAGCCCGCCCCGCTCTGCTTGGCCGAGGTGTTCGCCTTTAGCATGAATGCTGATGCGGCCGGCAGGAGACCGGTGGGTTCCCGGGGCCATGGACCCTCCTTGTCGGCTTTGTGGACACTCCCCCGGTGCCAGGTGACCGTGCGTCTGAAGGAACATGGGCGATTCTGGCGAGAAGTCCAAGCTAAGGTCGAGGAGATGGTTGAGTCTGCCTTCTCGCAGCATCTGCAGGATTGCGGAGGAGGCTCCTCTGGCTCTGCTGATGCTGCAGGGGGCGCGGTGTTGAGTGGTGTTGAGTTGTCTCGCAGTCAGATATCTGCCGTTGTCCCTGTAGGGCCCACAGGACGGAATTTGGCAGGTCCTACAACCTTACCAGGGGGGTCCCCAGGCTTTCCCTGTGCTCAGGGGTGTTACTCATAACACCCATCAACCTATATCGTTAAAGACTGCAAAGGAACTCTATGATATGGTTGCTCAACATGGTGTGGGGTCTGCTGAAGTCATGCAGATACTCCGAGTGATTACTGCTGATGTGCTGACACCTCACGACATCCGTGCTGTGGCACGTGTTATTTTTGAGCCTGTGGCATTCGATGTTTTTGAGTCTAAGTGGACTCAGTTGGCAGCCAGGGCAGTGGAGCGGAATGCTACGCTGGGTCTGCAGGATCCCAGGTGTGTGATTGGCACTGACGTGCTGTTGGGTACAGGCAATTATGCTGATCCTCAGGGGCAAGCTGGCTTTGATCCCCTCGTGCTTGACCAGTGCCAGACAATAGGCATTGCAGGGATGGTTCAGACCCTAGAAATGACTGCTCTGAAGCAGCCGTTTGTGACTGTTGTCCAGGGGGCTAATGAGCCCCTCATGAAATTTGCAGGGAGGGTGCCTGCCTCTGTTGAGAGGCAGGTGGCAGATCCTGAGGCAAGGAGACTTGTGATTGCAAACCTTGCGAGATGTAATTGCAATGACTATTGTAAGAGGATCATAGAGGCCCTTCCTGGTGATCCTACTGTCTCCCAGATGGCAGAGGCCTGTGCAAACATAGGCCCCTCAGGTCAGAAAATGGCTGCCTTGGCTGCTGCTGTGCAGCCAGTCTGGGTAGTGCCGCAGGGCAGGCAGAGACAGCAGGGGAATGCTCAGGCCAGCAAGAAACAGGGAAAGAAAGCACAGAAGGTCAAAATTCCCATGTTTTTGTGTGGTCGGTGTGGAAGGCCAAACCATATGACAAATGTCTGCAAGGTGACTGTTCATGTTAATGGCCAAGTTTTGTTGGGCTCGGGAAATGGCAGCGGAGTGCGAAGGGGAGACGTGCCCAGACACAAGCTTCTCTCCAGACCCCGGAGTCAATGGAGGTCTGCTTTGCTGGCTTGAGCCAGCACCTGTGGCTCAGCAGGTGTTGATGTCTGCACAGCAGCAACAGTTTTTTTACAATCTTGCCAAATACATAAGGTTGATTCCCCTAGACGCCTTTGGTCCTTTGGGTGAGGGCATGAGTGCTCTCCTTATGGGGAGATCTAGTGCTACCCTTCAGGGCATCAGTGTGCACCTCAGGCTCATTGATGCAGATTTCACAGGGCAGGTTTGTGCCATGGTCTCCACACCCACCCCCCCCCCGTCACTATCCCAAAAGGGATGCGAATTGCTCAACTTGTGCCTTTTAAGTCCTCTGTTCTCAGGACAGCTGACCAGTCGAGTGGAGCTGGTGGCTTTGGATCCACTGGGCCGCTTCAAGTTCACTGGACTGCTGTCCTGACCAAAGAACATCCTGAGATGCTGTGTACCCTGTCCATCCCTGGTGTGATGCCATCGGAGATCCGCCTCCGCGGGCTTCTCGACAGCAGTGCAGACATCACAGTTCTCTCCCTTGCTGCCTGGCCCCCGGAGTGGCCCCGGAATCCGGTGGAGACACCTGTCGTGGGATTGGGAGGAACGGCGCAATGTTGCACGATCCAGCAGCCCATTCTGGTCATGAACCCGGAGGGACAGACGGCCTGGATTAGGCCTCATGTTACTTCTACTCCTGCTAACCTCTGGGGAAGGGATGTTCTGTCCGCGTGGGGGGTGCGCATCAGGACAGGTTTTTGATGGGGGCCACTGCGATGAAGGGCACAGGGTGTCCAATGTCTCCTATATGATGGCTGGTGGACAAACCTGTCTGGGAGAACCAGTGGCCCCTCCCTCAAGATAAATTGGTCTCCCTTCGGAATCTGGTGCAGGAGCTGTTGGACCAGGGTCATCTGGAGCCTTCTACCAGTCCCTGTAACACTCCTGTCTTCTGCATCAAGAAAAAATCTGGGAAATGGAGGTTGTTACAAGACCTCCAAAAGGTCAATGCCGTGATGGAAAGCATGGGAACATTACAGGTGGGCATGCTGTCCCCTACCATGCTTCCCGCAGACTGGCCGGTCCTCATCGTGGATCTGAAGGATTCTTTTCTTGCAATTCTTTTGCATCCCCATGACAGACCAAAATTTGCCTTCTCGGTGCCAGAAATTAACAACGCTGAGCCCGCACAGAGATATCAATGGAGGACTCTTCCCCAGGGCATGCACAACTCCCCTGCCATATGCCAATGGTATAGGGCCCGTGCCTTGTCTGGAGTTTGCAAGCAGTTTCCTGATGCACGTCTGTATCATTATATGGATGACATTTTGGTGGCTGCGTCCACCCAGGATGAGCTGCTGAGGATACAGCCTCGGTTGCTCGATGCTCATGGCCTGCAGGTGGCTCCAGAAAAGGTTCAACAGCAACCATCTTGGAAGTATTTGGGGGTCAAAATTCTGGAACGGACAATCCAACACCAGGAGGTGCAATTTGTGCATTCTGTGAAGACACTGAATGATGCTCAAAAATTGGTAGGTGTCATCACTTGGTTATGTCCGTACTTGGGACTAACCGACGCACAGCTGTCTCCTCTGTATGATTTGTTGAAAGGAGACTGATCTAAAGTCGCCTCGCACACTGACCCTTCAGGCACGTCAGGTGCTGGAGGCAGTTCAGCGAGCTGTTTCGGCTTGCCAAGTTTATCACATTGATCCCTCCATTGATGTCACTGTGTTCATTACCACTCCAGATTCGCATCCCACAGGCATCATTGGCCAATGGAGTGACAAATGGTCCAATTCCTTGCACATTTTGGAATGGGTCTTCCTGCCCCATCAGCAGCACAAGATGGCAATCCCACTGTCTGAGCTGATTGCTTGCTTGATAATCAAATGCCAGCAACGGTGTTTGCAATTGATGGGTGCGGATCCCGCAAAGATCATACTCCTGGTACAGTGGGAAGATTTTGACTGGAGCTTTGCAAACAGCGTGTCCCTGCAGAGTGCTCTGGAAAACTTTTCAGGGCAGATCACTTATCATCTGCCCAGCCATAGGCTACTGCATATGGCAAAATTCACACAAATCTCTTTACGGCCCCAAAAAAAGCCAGGAACCCGTGCAAGGACCCACCGTCTTCACTGATGGTTCGGGGAAAACGGGAATGGCCATTGTTACTTGGAGGGACGGATCTGAGTGGCAGGTCCTGGAAGGTCATGAGGATGGGTCAGCCCAATTGGTTGAATTGAGGGCTGCTGTCATGGCATTTGAGAAATTTCCCCAGGAACCTTTCAATTTGGTCACAGATTCTGCCTATGAGGCCAACATCACACAGTGGTTGGGTTATTCAGTTTTGAAGGAGGTCAGTAATCCTGCCTTGTTTCATTTACTGAAGACCTTGTGGTGTGCCATTCACGCCCAGGTGTTCTGGTCTCTCTGAGTGCCACTGAGTCCCTCTGGTCCATACGTTCACCTGAGGCTGAGAAACAATCCACATCTGACGTGGATGGTTGGCTGAGAACAGGAGCAGCAGAAGGATGGGGCTCATCCTGATGGTACGGGGCCTGAGTTCAGATCAAGGGGGAACACTGAAAAAACCTGAAGATAAAAGATCTTAGGGTAATATTCACTTAAATTTAAAGAGTCTGACGCCGCTTCCTCCTCCAGCAGACATTGGCTACCTGTGCCGTGGGTTTATTTTTTGACATTCTCAGAATGTATGGCCTGACCCACTTGGAAGGAATCCATCTCAAGCCTGAGGGAGCGGATACGCATGCATATCCCCTACCCCAGGTTACGAGCTCATAGGGCCCCTCTGTTTTCCAAATCTCAGGGTCTTTAATGAGGACAGGTGGCCGGGCTTTCAGACTGTACTGACTGTTTTCTTTAAAATGCCTCGTGATGGGTGGGTTAAGGTTCTCATAGGTGCAATTTAAGAAGTCCAGCGTGAACAATGCTTTGGACAGCTGGACTTGAGGAGACTCCACCTTCATAGCCTCCTGTTGTTGGTGTAGAACCTTTTTTAGGCTCTTGTGGGCCCTCCACCACAGCTTGGCCTGTTGGGGAATAGGGGATGCCTGTCTTATGTTCTATTCCCCATTGCTGCAGGAAGCAGGACTTGTATGCTGGGACATTGTCTGTTGTGATGACTTTAGGGATTCCTAACATGGAGAAAGCTTGCACGAGATGTTTTTTCACTTCGGAGACCTTCTCTCCTGTGTGAGCGGAAGCATAGATGGCACCAGAGAAAGTATCCATTGAGACATGGACGTATTTAAATCTGCCAAATGACAAAATGTGGGTTACATCTGTCTGCCACACCTCGTAGCTCTGAAAACCCCTAGGGTTTGCCCCTGTACTTAGGGAGGGTAGTGAATGGTGTTGACAAGAAGGGCACGAGGCTACAATGGCCCGGGCTTGTTCACGCGTCAGGTGGAATTGCCAAACTAAGCTGGGTGCATTTTGATGAAAAAATTGATGACTGATCTTTGCTTGTTGGAATACATCTAGGAGCAGGACCATCTCAGCTGGTGCTGCAAGGGCATCAGCCCTACGATTACCTTCTGTGATGAACCCCGGCAGGTCTGTGTGTGACCTGACATGCATCACATAGAAGGGTTGTTCTCGGTGGGAGACTATTTTTACTAATTTTGAAAGCAACTCATACAAAGGAATGTTGGAAACTTCATGCAGTATAGCATTTTCTGCCCTGGAAACTACACCTGCTATGTAAGCTGAATCAGTAACCAAATTAAAAGGCTTGGAGAACTTCTCAAAGGCTCTGACAACAGCAGCCAACTCAGCAATTTGGGGTGATCCCTCCACCTTGGCAATATCTGCCTCCCACTGTTGAGTTTGAGGATCTTTCCAAGTCACCACTGGCTTGTGGGATGTTCCAGACGTGTCAGTGAAAACTGTCAGTGCCTTTAGAGGCATCCTGCTCTGAATACTTTTTAGAGATAGAGTAAATTGAACGTCAAAATTGAAAATTTTGTGGGCTGGTCGATGGATTGAAATTTGGCCCATGTAGCTGTCTAGTGCAAATTACAGGGCTTCATTCTCTTGGAGCAATTGTTCTAACATTACTTAGTTGGCCCGATTCCAATTTTAAGGAGACGTGGATACAGTCAAAGTCACACCCTGCCAATTCCCTGATCCAAATCCTTGCCTTTCGGATCAGTTCTGCCACCAGCTCCTGTGGCCTTGTCATCGTTTTGGGCCTGTTGTGACTGAGGAAGACACATTCTATGATTAAGAGTGGGTCCTTCTTGTCCTGGTCACCTTTCCCTGCCTGGGCGGTCTCCCACTGGAAGATCACTCCATGGAGGTGTGGCAACTTACCCAAGATTATGAATTTGAAGGGCAGGCCCTGCTGGCACCTGTGGGCCTGCCTGGCAGACATTGTCTCCTGGACTTTCTCAAGTGCAGTTCTCGCCTCCTGGGTGAGCGTCCTAGGAGAACTAAGCCCCTCTCCCCCTTTCAACAAATTGAAAAGGGGGCTAGGTCCTCGGTGGAAATGCCTAGCCAAGGTCTCACCCAATTTAATGACCCACACAGTTGATGGAGATCTGCTAAGGTTTTGATGTTGTTCTTCATAGCTAGTTTTTGTGGCACAATGGTCCGCTTTCCCATTTCCAGGCCCAGGTACTTCCAAAGTGGCATCTTTTGAAATTTTTCTTCCTGGAGCTCAAACCCTGCAGCAACCAATGCATTGATTGTCAGGTCAAGTGTGTGAGTAGCCATGTCATTGGTTGAGGCACACACTAGGATGCCATCCATGTAGTGCAGGATGATGGAATCTCCTGCAGCTACACAGACTGGGGACAGCAAGGAAGAGACGTACTGCTGGCAAATCACTGGACTCACTTTGAGTCCTTGTGGGAGTACTTTCCAGTGGTATCTCTTCATTGGGGCTTCTTGGTTAATGGTGAGAACCGAGAAGGCAAAACGCAGGGCATCATCAGGATTCTGGGGGGAGCATGGTCAGTGATGGCATCCCTGGTTGGAGAGAGCCCGTGTCTTCAATAACGTTCTTGATTTGACGGAGGTCATGGAGGAATCGCCACTTGTTTTTGTTGGGTTTTTTAATGAAAAAGACAGGGGAGTTCCATGGTGATGTGGTCTCTATGATGTGACCTTTTCTTAGCTGCTCCTCTATGAGCTACTCAAGCGCCTTTAATTTTTCTTTGTTGAGTGGCCACTGTTCTACCCACACTGGAGAATCAGTTTTCCAAATCAACTTTTGGGTAAGGCGCTCTTCAGTGGCTGCCGCCCAAAAAACTTGCAGGGTTTCTGGGATGTCAGTTGTGGCCCCTATTGGACCATGAGGTCTCTCCCCCACAAGGATTCCTTGTAGTCTAAAACAAATGGGCGTATAGAAGCCACTTTGCCTTTCGGTCCCTCAATTTGGACGACGCTTTTTGATAGTCTTGCTAATTGGATGCCCCCTACACCTTGCACATGTCCTGCCACGTTTTGCAATTCCCAATGTGACGGCCACTCCTTGGACGGAATGATCGTAAAATCTGCTCCAGTATCTAGAAGTCCTTGTATAGATTTGTACTCTCCACCCTGGTGCAACCCACACGATAACTTGGGTTTTTCTTTTCCCAGTACCTGAATCCAGCAGACATTGGGATGGAGTTTATTTCTGAGGGTGTCTGCCTGCTCCTGGTCCCATGGAGGCTCAGGCACTGAGATGGCCTGGGCTATTATTTGACCTTTGGGCAGGTACACAGGTGGGTGAGTACAGTGGAGCCAAATGACAAACTGTTTCGGGTCTGATGATATGAGACCCAGAGGAATGTTAATTTCCTGGGGTGTGTGTTTTGTGTCCCCAAGGACGACATACTTACTGTGACGTTTCTGGCAAAGCTGTGTCCAAGTACCTGGCTGTTCAGGGTTAACAGATATGAAATGCCAGTTAGTGTCCTTGAGATGGAGAGGCTCTGTCAGTACCAATCTGAAAGGGTTATAGGGAGAATTGGTGGTTAGATGTGACAGTGGTCACAGGGGTTTTCAGGATGAGGGAAGAGACAAGGATTTGACTCCATATTTCAGAAGGCTTGATTTATTATTTTATGATATATATTACATTACAACTATACTAAAGAATAGAAGGAAAAGTTTCATCTCAGAAGGCTAGCTAAGCTAAGAATAGAATGGAATGAATAACAAAGGTCTGTGTCTCGGACAGAGAGTCCAAGCAAACTGGGCTGTGGTTGGCCAATAATTGTAAACATCCAAGATGGGCCAATCACAGACACACCTGTTGCATTCCACAGCAGCAGATAACCATTGTTTACATTTTGTTGCTGAAACCTCTCAGCTTCTCAGCAGGAAAAAATCCTAAGAAAAGGATTTTCATAAAAAGATGTCTGCGACAGTTAGAATTGGTCTGGGATTGTCGCAGTTAAATGAATGTTTTGTCCTGTCCAATGCAAGTGTCTGACTTGGCACAGGTAGGTCCCTTGAACCTGGTTTTTTGTTCCCCTCTGGTGCTGGAATTGGACCCACCCTAGTTTTGTCATCGCGCTGGGAAAGGGAGCGCTCCACGTCTAGTTTTTTGGAAGGTCCCCCTTTGAGAAATTCTGATCTTTGAGCCTATTGTTTTTAAAATCCCAAAACTGCTTTTTCAGAGGGCAGTTGGGCACACAATGTCCTAATTTCCCACAAAGATGGCAAGGTCAGTTAGAGTTCGATGGTCTGTCCTTGGCTTCGGGATACGCTGAGGCTGGCTGGTGGATGGTGAATCAGGGGGGTTCGCAGCTGCGATCCTCCTCAGTGGTCTCGGTCTCTCGTCCTGATTGGCAGGGGTGATGGTAACTTTCTTCGCACACACCTCTAGCATTGCTTGTAGTGTTGGTGTTGGATCGAGGGGCAGGCTTAGGATGGCAGCCGTACACTTTTCATTGGCATTCTGCTTAGCAATCTCGGTGAGGACTTCCATCCTGGCTCCTTCATTCTGAATTTGCAAGTCCACAGCTTTCTTCAACCTTTCCACAAAACTCAAAAAGGACTCAGATGAAGATTGTGTTATTTTTAAATAGTTGTCAAATGGAATATTGGGATGCAACCTGAAGAAAGCTTGCTCAGCTGCTTTAACACTTGCTTTTAGAGCCCCTCTGTGAATGTCCTCTGCTTGTCTTGCTCCGTCCTCCCACTCACCCTGCCCACAAAGATGGTCCACTGAAACCATGTTACCATAAGCATCAATGGCGTTGTCCTCATTAGACCACAGTGTGGGTAAATTGGCTTGCACTTCTTTCTTCCATGCCGTTTCCCACAAAAGAAATTCAGTTTGGGATAACAGGCAGGGGCGCAAAACTGTTCTGGTCTCTCTGAGTGCCACTGAGGGAACCCCGGCCAGCCCTGTGACAGTGAACAGCAGTGGGGGGGCACTCTTCTGTGCCCCAGGGGTGCAGAAGGCAGCTAGGCTGATTGCCTGCAGCAGAGGACATGCTGGAACAACGGCGGAAGATGAAAGGGCCGACTCTTAGCAGAAGTTAATCCAAGGTTTATTTCAGGAGCACCAGGGAGCCCCTACAACCTCAGGGGCCTCCTGTTGAGAGCCCCAGTAGAGGTGCCAAGGTTACATTTAAAGGGAGGTGGAAACCTAAAGTATAAAACATTTTACTAACCAATAAGAAAAATTAAGGTATGGATACTGGGAAATAGGCATTTAGGACAGTGTATGGGGTAATATTTGGGGGGTTGACCCTTAGACTCTGGCTAATCACACGACGTCCTGGACTGAAAATTCTAGATGGAGGGGATGGGATGCCGAGTGACTGACAGAGAGCTGGGGTGGGGATTTGGGGATGATCTCAGCAAAAGAAAGGGATTACACAGGTAGAGGGAGGGGATACAATCAGGGGTAAACCATTTGGGGAAGATAAGGGGATACAAAGACAAAACCATTATAAAACATAAAAACACACTACAACACCCGGGTTCATCTGTTTTACATTCTGCATGTGAGGAGTCACACCAATTTGCCAGGCTTTATAGTGGAAGGTAACATGAGGGCTGACAAGTTGGCTAACCCAGCGTGGGTAGCGCCTCAGCCTGATACACTCACGCAGACCAAGGCATTGCATGGGTTTTTCCACCAAAATGCACATACCCTGCAGAAGCAGTTTCAGCTGACGCCAACTGAGGCTCGTGACATTGTTGAGTCATGTGATGACTGCCATGCACTTGCTCCACCTTTGCCGGCAGGGGTAAACCCCAGAGGCCTTAGGGCCTTGGAGCTTTGGCAGACCGATATCACCCAGATTGCCGAGTTTGGCCGGCTCAAGTATGTGCATGTCATGGTGGACACATTCTCCTCTGCGATGTGGGCTTCTGCTCACACTGGAGAAAAGGCCCGCGATGTCCTTGCCCACTGGAGGCAGGCCTTTGCCGTTCTGGGCATACCTTCTGCTGTGAAAACTGACAATAGTCCTGCTTACGCATCGCAAAAGGTGCGGCAGTTCCTGCAGTTGTGGGGTGTGTCACACAGGTTTGGTATCTGTCATTCTCCGACTGGTCAAGTTATTGTAGAACGTGCTCATGGTACTCTGAAGTGGGTTCTTCAAAAACAAAAACAGGAATGCAGGGTGAAACCCCGCACAGTCGGTTGGCAAAAGCTTCGTACACCATCAATCATCTCACTGTGTCGCAGAACTCAAGTAATCCTGTCATTTTGAATCATCATCCCTTGTTGCAGGCTGTGGACAAGGCACATCAGCCTCAAATGAAGGTTCGGGTGCGGAATTTAGTCACCAAACAGTGGGAAGGTCCCTATGACCTTATCGCTTTGGGGCATGGGTATGCTTGTGTATCCACAGATACTGGGGTACACTGGGTACCTTCGAAGTGTGTTCGCCCTGACCTGCAACCACAGAGACAGAATCCGGCCGACGGGCAAAACGGAAACCGTGACCAACCTGAAAGGCATCAACTGGGTGAATGATTGAGTAATGACTCAGATGCAGACAACGCGAGTGATCACTCCGATGACTCCTCCTCGAATAGACACTGAACATTGTTCATTTTTTCTTTTTTCTTTCTTGTTTTTTTAAACGGAGAAGGGTGAGATGTCACCCTGATTTTTTAAGATTTTCTAAGCCTTCTGATGTTTACATTCTTGTAATGATCTTTCTCACACTTTATGTAAATAACTTATTGTTTCGCATTCTTTTATGGAGGAGGAGAAATTTGATGGACTGTAGGTTTGTCCAGTGTCATTGGAGAGGTGGCACTTTCACCCTCCAATCCACTGTCACTTTTGGAAATCTATAAATGTTGGAGTCAGAAATTAAAAAGTCTCTTTTACCTTGAAAAGAGCAGCGTGTCTGCATTGTGTTATTTCGTGTCCTATAGTGACAATCTACCGGGGGTATGAGGTCAATGCTGGGCAAAGGACGCTGTAGTCACCAACCTTGTGAACCCAGCTTCTTTTCTCACTGGGATCAAGGAGAAGCAGTCCATCATGATTGCCTGGAGACTATTGAAACTACCTACTCCAGTTGCCCAGACTTAAAGGACACTCCTTTGGTTGATGCAGAGACCTGGTTCACTGATGGGAGTAGCTACATTGGCAGTAGAAAGCAATATGCTAGATATGTAGTCAATACTTGCAGAGAGGTAATAGAATCCAGACCTTTACCAACAAACACCTCTGCACAGAAGGCAAAGATAATTGCACTGACCCATGCCTTGGAAATGGCAAAAGGAAAGAGAATAAACATCTATACAGACTCAAGGTATGCATTCGGAGTTGTGCATGCACATGGAGCCATCTGGAGGAGAGGGGACTGCTGACCTCACAAGGAAAGAACATCAAACATGCACAAGAGATAATCTGGCTGTTGGAAGCAGTTCAACTGCCTGAAAAAGTAGCAATTACACATATTAAAGCACACCAGAGAGTGAGCTCAGAACTGGAGGAAGGAAATGAGCTGGCAGATAGAAAGGCAAAGGAAACAACAAAAGGTGAGGTAGCTATTGAAGGAACTCTAATTCCAGATGGACAAATTTCCCTTGAAGGTCAGCCAAAATATAATAAGAAAAATAGAAAACTAATCAAAGATCAAAAAGGGACATACAAACAAGAAGGGTGGGCTACCATTAAAGGGAAGTAAGTAATCCCTTCCCATTTGTTGTGGTCACTAGTAAGGAAGAAGCACCAGAAAACACTGGAGAATAGATGCCCTAAACACCTATGTGATTAAAAGAATCGTTACCAGGAATTTATATACCACTATTACTTAAGTGACCCAAAAGTGTGATCTTTGCCTCCAGACTAACCCCAAGTATACTCCCAGACCACAACTTAGTCAGATTGGGAGGGGCCATAGACCTGGACAGCAGTGGCAAATTGACTTTTCAGAACTCCCAAGGAAAGGGGGGTATCGGTATTTATTAGTGTTGACAGATACATTTTCAGGGTGGCCAGATGCGTTCCCCACCAGAACTGTCATGACTCAAGAGGTAACCAGGATATTATTACAAGAAATAATACCATGTTTCAGAGTTCCAGCCACAATATCCTCAGATAGAGGATCACATTTCATTTAAGTAAACAGCTCAGAAAAATTGAAAACGTGGCTGGAATTGGGAGCAGGGAGCTAGATGGACCAGTACATAATATACAGCCTGGAGATTATACATATGTTAAGTCTCTTACAGAAAAGACTTTGGAACCACAGTGAGAAGGACCATTCCAGGTGCTTCTCACCACCTTCACCATGATCAAGATCAAGGAGCAGAATGCCTGGATCCAGCACTCTCAAGTGAAGAAGGCCCCAAAAGCCCCTTGGAGAGTGACACCAGGAGACAATGAACTGAGACTAAAACTTACTCGGGCAAAATGAGTACATTGCGGCCGGGGGTAGTTTTCAATTTCATTTACAGAATTGCTTTGTATATAATTGTAACTGGAGTCTTGGAATTAAAGAGTACCTCTATCCAAACCGATGCTGAATAGCCTTAGTCCCAGGCTTTTAATCAGTATACTGAATCCATGGGAGAACTTTCTGAGATAAAAGATTTAAACCTATCTGATAGTGGAGCCTTGGAAAATGTTAAAGATAGAACTCTGAAAATGTTAGGCTTTGTGTTTTCTCAGATCACTGCACCTGCGTAAGCAGTATGATAAATGATATAATTGTTAGATGTGATGATTGTTTAGTAACTAAATATAATTATTATATAATCATAAGAAGAATCATGAGAAACTATGTTGGAAATTTAAGGGGGCTATGTTTAGCTGAAATCTATGTATACAATAGAACAATATAAGTTTAATAATTAACATGAAAGTTATATAATGATAGAATATAAAAACATCATCATCTTGGATGTATGGTCAGAATCAGATTTGGGTGGAAAACTACCCCGATTCCCAGAGCTCTTAATAAAGGCACCACATATAATCGCTTATGTGATTATGTGTTTTTGAACGTTAACATTTTGGCGACCCAGATGGGACCCTTGTGAGTGCTGCTGAGCGAGTTTCGCGAGTCGACTACGCTCCAGCTGGCACCGAGGGATTTCTCAGGGAGCCCATCAGCCCACGACCCGCCTCTGCCACTCACAACGTCCCCGGAAGAAAGGTAAGGTGCCTTTTACTTTGGTTTTGGGTGCCTGCCAATAAGACGCAGCGAAAGCTATGCTTGGCTGGGCTAAAGGAATTCCTGGTGGTACTGCCTAGGTGCCGTCCATAAGACAATCGTGAAAGCGTTGCGGGTTCGGCAATTTGTGGCGTATTTGGAATGGAGAAACTTAAAGGGATTTTGGGCAGCAACACCTCTATTCCACAAAGTTCTCCTTTGGGGTGCTTATTAGCATATTGGAAACAGGGTAATTTTGGGGAAGAATTACGTAAAGCTAAGTTGATTGATTATTGTAATACATAGTGGCCAGGATATGCCTTGGAGAATGGCCAAAAATGGCCAAAATATGGGACTCTGCAATATGACACTATTTCGCAGTTAATGTCGTTTTGTAAACAAGAAGGAAAATGGGATGAGGTTCCGTATGTTGATTTGTTTTTTTATTTACGGGGAAAGCCAGAATGGCAAGATGAATGTGGATTAATGGTGGTTAAAACATCTGCAAGTAATAAGTGTGAGGTTTGTGAGGAACGTTGTTTAGAACACTTGGCGCTGAAAGAAAGCCTGAGTAGGGAAAATTATACAGATATTGATTTACAGGTAGCTCCAATAAGACCAAGAGAACCTAACCCTATCCCACCTGTTTCATCTGTCCCTATCCCACTACCTGCCCCTACCCCACCTAGTCCCGAACCTGTCTCGTCTAGTACACCTTTCCCTCTTTACCCTCCTCTCCCACTGTCACCTGATACCTCTTCCTTGGAAGATGAGCTAAACCTAACTGTGATAGAAAGGAGAAAGAGGGATGCAAGTGAAAAAGATGGCAATGATAATGAATCAGTGACCCCAATAGCCCACAGAACTCAGAGTCGGTCAAAGCTTGCCCCAGTTGTGGATAGAAAAGACATAAACAGACAAAAACGGACTGTAATTGCCCCCTTGTGACAAGGTGTAGGAGTGGAAGGGCCAGTATTTGTAAAAATGCCTTTCTCTCCTGCAGATTTAGTTATTTAGAAACAAACAGCTGGAACTTATAGAGAAAATCCTGATAAAATGGCACGAGTAGTAAAAATGGTTATAAAAACTCAAAATCCTGACTGGGATGACAGACAAGTAATATTAAATATTTTGATGGATTCTACTGAGAAAGAGATGGTACTTAAGGCAGCCAAAGAAAGGGCAAGGGAGGACATCGGAAACGGATTCGTAACAGGGAATTTAGATGAGAATTTCCCAATTGAGGATCCAAATTGGGACCCTAATTTATTTTGCGATATGAGGAGACCACGGAAATATCAAGAGTGGATCCAAATAGGAGTTCAGAATGCTGTGCCCAAAACTATAAATTGGTCTAAACTATATGAAGTTCAGCAGGAAAAGAAGGAATCTCCCACTGCGTTTTTGGAGAGGCTTAAGGAGGTAGCAAGAAAATATACAGATCTCCAAATGGACACAGAACAAGCAAAGGTTCAGCTCGCTCTCATATTCTTGGGCCAGTCACAGGACAATATTCGTAGAAAATTGCAAAAATTAGAAGGCAAAGAACTAAGGAATTTGGATAAGCCACTTGAGGTAGCCTGGAAGGTATATAACAATCGCGAAAGAGAAGCTAGTAAAAGGCAGCAGCAGAATCTTTTGGCAGTAATACAAGGAAAAGGGAACCCAAATTTCAGGGGACGTAACAGGAATGGTCGAGGTAGGAGACCAGTTACGCAGGGGTTAAACCTAAATCAATGTGCGTATTGCAAGCGGGAGGGCCAATGTCCAGACTTGAACAACCAGTTTCACCAGGGCAATCAGTTCCAGCAGGTTACCAAGGAGATGGTTTTGGGGGAGCTGACTAGACATAGAAGCAGTAAAACAGGTTCAAGAGCCTGTTATAAATATACAGTTAGGGCATAAGGAGGTTAAATTTCTAATAGATACAGGAGCTACTTACTTGGTATTGAATGATTTGCAAGGACAAATTGGGGACAAGGAAACAACAATAGTCAGGGCTACAGGGAAAGAGGAAAAACTGCCATTCTTGTAACCCCTAGATTTGTGTTTTGGAAACAAGGTTTTAACGCACAAATTCTTATATGTACCTGAGTGTCCAATTCTGCTTTTAGGGAGAGATTTGCTAGCGAAACTTGATGCGGTAATAACCTTTGAAAATGGAGAGATTATAATGAAAATACCTGAATCAAAGATAGGACAGATATTAATGATCAAAGAAAAACCTGTTCCCTCTATCTCCTAGGGAGGTAGAAGATGCAGTGATTCCCTCTGTATGGGAGACAGATATACCAGGAAAATCTAAATTGGCACAACCAGTGCATGTAGAGTTAAAAGAAGGGGTGAGGGCTGTGAAGGTCAAACAGTATCCCATAAAACCAGAAGCATGGCAAGGAATAGTAAAGATTATTGAGAAATTCTTGAAATACTGAATTTTAGAAGAATGTGAATCAGAGTTTAATACACCAATATTTCCAGTAAAGAAGCCAAATGGTGAATAAAGATTAGTGCAGGATTTGAGAGCAATAAATAAGATAACAAAGGACGTTTATCCAGTGGAAACAAATCCTTACATATTGCTAACATCCGTAAAGGAGATATATAAGTGGTTTACTGTAATTGATTTAAAAGATGCCTTTTTCTGCATCCTCCTTGACAAAGAAAGTAGGAAACTGTTTGCCTTTGAGTGGGAAAACCCAGGGAACAGAAGAAAGACCCAGCTCACCTGGACAAGACTTCCGCAAGGATAGAACTCGCCGACCCTATTTGGAAACCAACTGGCAAAGGAGCTGGAGATTTGGACCGAAAATGGGCAAGTACCAAGAGACCAATACTTATTGTTGCAGTATGTTGATGATATACTAATAGCTACAGAAGAAAAAGCAACTTGCATAAAGGTAACCATTGAGATTTTAAATTCACTGGGAATGGGAGGTTACAAAGTATCCAGAGAAAAGGAGCAAATTGCCCAATGGACTGTGATCTACCTGGGATGTGAAATTTCACAAGGGCAACGAAAACTAGGTACTAACCGTAACCAAGCTATTTGTGCTATTACAGAGCCCCAGAATTTATATGAGCTGCGAGTCTTCCTCGGGATGGCAGGATGGTGTCGCTTGTGGATCATGGACTATGGACTGATTGTGAAACCCCTGTATGAAGCTCAGAAGATGCAGCCATTCACCTGGGGCAAGCCACAGAAAGAAGCCTTCCTAAAATTAAAGGAAGCACTGACAACTGCTCCAGCATTAGGGTTACCTGATCTGTCTAAAGATTTTCAGCTGTTTGTACATGAAAGGCTGCACCTAGCACTAGGAGTCCTGACCCAACGTCTGGGAAGCTGGAAAAGGCCAGTGGGCTACTTTTCCAAACAACTTGACAACATAAGTGCCGGGTGGCCTCCATGTCTGCGGGCAGTCGCAGCTACTGTGATGTTGATACAAGAAGCCAGGAAGCTTACTATGGGAAGGCACATAGATGTCTATGTACCACACATGGTAACCACTGTCTTAGAACAAAAGGGGGGCCATTGGCTATCTCCAAGCAGGATGATGAAATTCCAAGTAGTCCTGACTGAGCAGGATGATGGCACATTAAAAACAACTAACCTTTTGAATCCAGCTTTGTTCCTAGGTACCACAACTGAAGAAGGCCCATTAGAGCACGACTGTGTAGAGGTAATAGAGTACACCTATTCAGCAAGAGAAGACCTGAAAGACGTCCCACTAGAGCAGCCAGAATGGGAGCTATTTACAGATGGGAGCAGCTTCGTGGAAAACGGAACCAGATACGCTGGATATGCAGTAATAACAGTCAATACAGTAGTGGAGGTAAAGGCGTTACCACCAAATATATCTGCCCAGAAGGCAGAACTGGTTGCTTTAACCAGGGCACTAGAATTAAGTGAAGGGAAAAAGGTAAATATCTGGACTGACTCAAAATATGCTTTTGGAGTGGTGCATGTACATGGAGCACTATGGAAAGAAAGGGGACTATTGTTTTCTCGGGGTATGCCCATTAAACATCAGGATGCAGTCCTGGAATTGATAAAAGCAGTACAAAAACCTGAACAAGTGGCAATTATACACTGTAAAGCACACCAATCAGGAAACTCCAAAATCTGTGAGGGAAATCGAAAGGCAGACTGGACAGCCCGAAAGGTTGCTCGAGAGGTGCAAACAACATTGGCATTGATACCTCTAAAGCTTAATGTATACCAATTCAATTTGCCTCCAAAACCAAAATATTCAGTACAAGATGAGAGACTGGCACGTTTGCTAAACGCACAAAAGAATTCCGAAGGTGTTGTGAACGGCGGAAGAAATGCAGCACACAATATGCGTGAACAACAAATCTCAAAGTTTATTGATAACTCACACATATTTATATTGGTGTTAATGAAGCTTATACATATTACAAAAGCTGAGCTCATTATTGGTTAAAACACACTTAAATCAACCACACCTACTTCTATGCTCTAATGATTATTTTGTTTCTATGTTTACATTCTTGTAGCTATTCTACCTAGGCTATCTTCATTTTTCTGGCAAAAGATTTTCTCCCCCATCTTCATGTTGCAGCAAAGGTCACCATGACCCTTGTCAGTGATTGGACACTGATTACTTAATCCCTAGCTTGTTTCCCCTATCCTTATCCAACGGTATCACATCAAAGTGGCCTTTCTCAGCTAGCCAATTATCCAAAAAGCTCTCCACAAGAAGGATGGTACATGACTGCACAAGGACAAATAGTGGTACCCTCCCCTTGATAATGAGAGAAGTTCAACAAATTAAACATAACGAATGTTACTGGCGTGCAGAGGCCTTGGTAAAATTGCTAGAGTTTAATTTCAGTACGGATGTTAACAATGGCAAAATCAGTAATATCAAAACGTGATATCTGCTTGAAAAACAACCCAGTGGCTAGGCGACAGGCACAGCTAGGAAGAATTCGGATAGGAATAGAGCCAGGAGACTATTGGCAGGTAGATTTTGTAGAATTGACAAGAATTCGAGGATACAAATACCTGTTAGTGGGGGTTGACACATTCTCTGGGTGGCCAGAAGTCCTTCCCTGTCACACAAACCAAGCAAAGGAAACAGTTAAGTGGTAACTACAGGAGATTATTGCCAGGTTAAGGGTACCCCTAGGGGTATCATCAGATAGGGGGCCCCATTTCATAGCTACAGTAGTAAGAGAGGTAAGTAGATTGCTGGGGATAATTTGGGACCTCCACACACTGTGGAGACCCCAGTCGAGTGGACAGGTAGAGAGGATGAATCAGACACTAAAAAGGCAAATCAGTAAAACGTGCCAAGAAGCCAAATTGCAGTGGCCCCAGGCTTTGCCAATAGCACTGTTGAGAATTCGGATAAAGCCTAGGAGTGGGATGTCAGTCAGTCCTTATGAGATATTGTACGGGAAACCATATGAATCTCCAGACCCTAACCCTAATGTACACGTCACAGGAAAGCAGGAAGTGTATAATTATGTTCTGTCTCTCGGGAAAACTTTAGCTTGGCTCCGGAGCATCCTCATGTGGAATAGACCACTAACTCTTGAGAACCCAGTTCATAACATACATCCAGGAGACGAGGTGTACATTAAAAACTGGAACGAAGAACCGCTGAAAGAAAAGTGGAGTGGACCCCATCAGGTACTACTGACCACCTTTACAGCAGTCAAAGTAGCTGGCGTGGACCCCTGTAAGTAAGTTGGTGGGCATGTAATAAAACTTATGACTGCACTTCTGATGATGCAGAGATAAAACAGATGCCACCCCTGGCAATAGCCCTACAAATTGGTTGTGCTTGCAGAGGGATCAAACATAAACAAGGCAGAGTGAATTATAAAGTAGTTGTAGGATGTACCAGGAGTACAGTCCGAAGTCCAGAACAATTTGTATGGGCAAGAAACGATGGCACCTGGACAACACATCTGCCTGTAGACGGGAAAGTAAAGGAGATTACTTTAGGCCTTCCAACCTTATGTCCAATTTGGAAAAAGTCCCCATTTAATGGAAAACATGAACTTCTGCAGATAAGAGCAAGACGAGAAGTTCTAGACAATGAAAATCCAGATGACACTTGGCAAGAACCCTCTAGTGGAGTGAAATTTGGGTGGGCCCTAGAGTCATTGCTTGGTCCTATAGCAAACTATCAGAATAGAGAGATGCTGTACAAACTTACAGGTGAGGTAGATAGACTGGCAAGAGTCACCCGGGAAGGATTTAAAGAATTAAACGTACAATTACAAGCCACCACAAAAATGACTTGACAAAATCGATTAGCCTTAGACTTGTTACTCCTGAAAGAGCATGGAGTATGTGGATTTTTAAAGGGACGGGTTGATCATTGCTGCATTCACATCCCAAATGTACCTGCAGATGTAGAATATGACATCAATCAGTTGAAATAAATAGAGCATGAAGCACAAGAAGAGCAAAAGGATTTGACTACAAGCTGGTTAGGAAAAATCTTTAAAGGGTTAGGGTGGAATGTGAGTTCATGGATTAAATCTATCATTGAGAGTGTGATAATCTTACTAATTGTATTCTTAGCAATTTGGTTAGTTTACAGCATCTTAAAGGGAGAGATACAGAAGAAAACGTCCTGGAACCAGAAAATAATAAAGGCACTGACACGAGATCCACGCCCACCATCTTCTGGTTCTCCAGATCATGATAGCATCCAAATCAACCCTGGCTTTGAAGAACGTCAAGTATAAATTGAGGAATAAAGGATTGTATCAAGTGAAAACATTTACACCTTTAGTGAAGTGAAAATGCTTTCAAAGGGGGGAGAATGATAGTGGAGCCTTGGAAAATGTTAAAGATAGAACTCTGAAAATGTTAGGCTTTGTGTTTCCTCAGATCACTGCACCTGCATAAGCAGTATGATAAATGATATAATTGTTAGATGTGACGATTGTTTAGTAATTAAATATAATTATTATATAATCATAAGAAGAATCATGAGAAACTATGTTGGAAATTTAAGGGGGCTATGTTTAGCTGAAATCTATGTATACAATAGAACAATATAAGTTTAATAATTAACATGAAAGTTATATAATGATAGAGTAAAAAAACATGATCATCTCGGATGTATGGTCAGAATCAGACTTGGGTGGAAAACTACCCTGATTCCCAGAGCTCTTAATAAAGGCACCACATATAATCGCTTATGCGATTATGTGTTTTTGAATGCTAACATATCCACTGTAGTAATCCACGGGAATCAGGTATATGAGGAGCAGGACTGGCAGGAATGGGAATTGTGGACACTTCAAAGGATCAGAAGAGAAGAAATCAAGGTAGGGTGCTGGGTGGTCAACGGGACAGCTCATGAGAGACCAGATGAAATTAGTGTCCCAACCTCTCCTGTATACAGGCACCAGGAAGTTTGTGATAGCCCAAGCAAATCAGATTGTTGGTGTAATTTCACATTAATACAGCCTGTAAAGTGACTTATCTTTGGACTCATGATGGTATCAGACTCTCATTTAAATTTAAAATAGATACTACACTTTTTACAACAGCAAGACCTCATACAACTCACACCAGTACTCAAGCAATTCAAACTCAAACCAAACTTGAACCTAAAATATATGAAATAGGCCCATATATAGTGAAGAATATGGGACAACAACAACTGTTGTTCAATCCAGAGTGGTCTCTCAAATATGTTGAATTGCTAATGCTAATTAACACCTCAGAAATCCAACCAGCCTGCTCCTCTTTCCTAAGGACATCCTTTGAGGGCTGGACAACATGATTACAAAGACAAGTACACCTCAGGAACAGAATATGAAGGGATCTAACTGGGATATTAGGGACAGGATTGGGAGTTTTAAATAGAATTGATTCAGAAGTACTGATGAACAAGCTGGCCACTACAGCAGGTAGCCTAGCAAGATCGAAACAGCCCTTCCAGTCATCTCTATTGACATTAGGAACTAGCCAGTGGCAGATTTCAAAAGTACTGCCAAAGTGGGAAAAGGCCAGAGACCATAGACCACAGGTTAATAGTAAATGCGCTTAGTACATGTTGTCGTCATATTGCAAAAGTCCCATACCTTCTTGGTGATTTCCCATGAGCCTCTCCTCACAGCACTGACTCCTTCTTCCTCACAGCACAGCCAACAAACTCCAACTCTCTTCACAACACAAGCAACAAACTCCAACTCTCTTCTCACCCAGCTAACCCACTCTTTTGTAGCACGCTTCTTATTGGACACAGCTGTGGCCTATTAAGGGCAGGCCTGTTCCTAATCTTTGGTGATTAGTACAGCTGCAACTCCTCAGGTGTGAGATTACCTTCTGCACTATTCTCTTACATTCTATCCCTCCACAATTCCCCCTTTTCTTTTAATTACAAAGTTGCAACATCTCTGGAAAGATACGTTCAAGTAAATTGACATTATAACATATTCACATATCTCACTTAGGACTAACAGTATACAAATGTTCAGGCAACAGGTCACAGCAAGAACATACATTTCTAAATTCTGATTTAGTTTTGCTTTTCACAGTCTAGAACAGCAAGCTTTTCATAAACTAACATTGTGCTTACTATCTTTTGCAGGGCCCTTTGCAAAAGATAGTAAACCCAGTACAATCATCTTTTGTGTAATTTCTATTTAACTTTGGAATGTGTGTGTGCTGACCTTGATTCATTACTCAAACTTACATTACACATTATCAGAAATTCTTACACTTCTAGAATATTGACAATATCAATAGCTGGACAACTTTATAAGGCAACTCACATGAATAAGTTAAAGGATATATATTAGGAGAGCAACAAATCAACAGTTACATAATTTTATCAATAGCTACAGAACTTGAACAACATTGATCCAGTATCTGTCGAGTGTACTTATGCTTATGGAATATAAACTTTTACACTTATGCCTAATCAAAGATTAATAGCTGCAATTCACAAACAAAATGCACATGTTTCATCAGCAAACAAATACACCATACTGAATGATAGAGCTACTCTGTCCCCAGCTCCAACTGCTGTTTTAATAATTCTCTTCTTCCTTTTACAGTTCTTTGTTGTATTAGTTGGTTACTGAAAGCCTCTGTTGCCCTACTCTGTTTTCCACGTAGATGAAACAATCTATTCTTCACTTGATATGTTATTTCCCATTGTGTCCCCAGTGGCTCACCTGTGCTCCAGGTGTCAAAATCCGTCAGGTCTGGACCAGGCAGCATCCCCTGCTGCTCTCAATGCTACGCTGGGCTCCGTCTCTGGCTGCACCTTGCCCTACAGCCCAATCCTGAATCACATCGGGTTACTGTGGAGATGGCCACTATACAATTTTAGAGGGCTTCTCTTACATGTTGTCTGTGCAGCTCTGACTCTGCCTCTCAGAGCGCCATGTTGCTTTTGTTCCAGTGTTCATGTAGCAGCAACTTAGCAAACTTCCCCCTGTACTCCTCGGGGGCCATGCTATTGCTGAGGCACTGGCTGCTGCTATGGCCATGCCATTTGCCACTTCTATCAGCTTGTGTCCTGCTGCACACGCTGCCATGTTACTTTCCATTGTGTCCCCAGCAGCTCACCTGTACTCCAGGTGTTGAAATCTGTCAGGTCTGGACCAGGCAGCATCCCCTGCTGCTCTCAATGCTACGCTGGGCTCCATCTCCGGCTGCACCTTGCCCTACAGCCCAATCCTGGATCACATCGGGCTACTGTGGAGATAGCCACTATAACAGTTTTAGAAGGCTTCTCTTACATGTTGTCTGTGCAGCTCTGACTCTGCCTCTCAGAACTCATTGTAACAGCTTGCGTCCTGCTGCACACACTGCCGTTCTGGGGGAACCCAGCATCATCCTGGGTCTCCACCAGACTGCGGCAATACCTTGGCAGAGGGGTGCAGGGCTGGCTCTGACGCACCAAATAAGTAAAGTGTGTCGCATCTACCCTCCATATCCAGCATCCTTCTTCTTGGGTGTGGTGTCTCATACATTGTCCAAACTTCTAGGCTGGGAGGTCTGCCTGGCTATACCTCATCTGGATTTTTAGGCTCTCAGGCTCGTGGTCTGCCTGACTCCACCATCTTATTTCTCTTAGGTCTGCAGTCATCTTCCTGAATCACCTAGGGATCACATTGCTTAATATTAAAGTTCTTTTTCCTAAACCACCACAGGAATCATGTCAGAATCACATCCTTACTGCTCGCTCTCCCGTTCTCTACCTAAATCATCATGGGATCACATCAGAATTACGTTGGGTTTACCAATTGTTTTCATTATATTGCAAAAGTCCCACACCTTCCTGGTAATTTCTCATGGGCTCCTCCTCACAGCACTGACTTCTTCCTCGCAGTACAGCCAACAAACTCCAACTCTCTTCTCACCCAGCTAACCCACTCTTTTGTAGCATGCTTCTTATTGGACACAGCTGTGGCCTATTAAGGGCAGGCCTGTTCCTAATCTTTGGTGATTAGTACAGCTGCAACTCCTCAGGTGTGAGATTACCTTCTGCACTATTCTCTTACATTCTATCCCTCCACAAGTATAGTTCAAGATAATGTGTCTTTAGCTTTCAGTTGTGCACAAGCACAGTTATGGATGCAGGCAACAGCAGCTTTGATCATACGGGAAGGGGATGAAGATAATTTTCCAGCTGAAATTCGAAAAGTTGTCTGAGATAATGCGATTGATTTTGAAAGGAAGTTTCAATCCTGGTGGACTATGATAATTTTCACCCAGCATCCTACTTTTAATGTGGTCACTACCTTTGTGCTTACTATACGTAATACCACTGTTTACGTTATCCACCCCACCATCGCACTAAGATTAAATCATAAAAAACCTGTACTCTACCCCTCAGAATATAGGGTGTGGGCACGAAAAGAAAATGAAAAGTGACAAACAATAAACGTATAATCTTGTGCTTCTAGGGAACAACTAGGATTCATTTGTGAAAGCAATACTATTAATACTCAAGATGTGTGTCTTGACACTGAACAAAGTATTTGCCACTTTGAGATTCATCCAGTCACTAATCAGAAAACTGTGCTTGTATATAATGATAAAGATTGTGTATGCTTGAGAACTGCTTGTACTATTGTAAAAATCAATAACAACTATGCTATTTTATGTTGCAGTGCGATCTCCTATTTTACCTGTCCCACCCCCCTCATGTGCGCCAACTTTTCCCCCTCCCCCTTTTGCCCTCCTGCCTAGGAGCTGCCCATCAATCTTAACCTTCCAGCAAGGCGTCGTGTGATTGGCAGATGCCCCCCAGGCCTGGGCACATTGGTTTGTCCTAGCATCTACATCCCTTGCCCCCTCCCCTCCTCACACCTGGTTGGCCCTCACCTGTCCCTCCCCTCCCCCTGTCCCCGGGGCTTAAAAAGGACACGAGACCATGCAGCCAGGGTGTGTCTGTCTGGAGCTGTTACCACATTCAGAAGTCTACCATGCTGAAATAAAACTCTGGATTTAAGCTCTATGGCAGAACCCGCTCTTTTCTCTTCACCGTCGTCTGAACCTTTTCCACCAAAGGTAAACTGAGTTCCTATTTTGCCTGGATTTGTTCTGAGCACCCAGCTGCAGCACATAGCTGGCCAAAGGCATCTCTGAGGTGAAAACACCACAGCTACAGCCTTTGGTCCAGCAGCGAGGCCAGACGAAGCCAGGCAGGACACACCCGAAACATTCGGGGACTAATATTTAATATAGTGGCGCCTAACGTCCAGCTGCACGGACCTGCAGCCCCAGAAGGAATCTCAGAACCTTAGAAAAGCATTACAACAGCTTTGCTTCCACTGGAAAGAGCTGTGGTTGCACAGCTCTCGAGAGAGACTTGGGACTGATCCCACAAAAAGCCTCGAGGAACGCATTGCGCCTCTGGAAAGTGAAGCTCCTTTCTAGTGAGTGAATTTTCCAGGGGAGAATAGGGGAGCCCCTCCTGCCCAAGGGGTCCTATTCAGTGAAGAGACCAGCCTGCCTGACCTTGCCAGCAACAGCTTCGGTTTCGGTGAGTATTTCTGCTCCTTGAGGGGGTAGTAGCTCAAAAATCCATCTTTGCCGTGAGACGTGTTCCTTTTTGCTCTTTGCATTTTAGGCTGCGCAGCTAAAGGTGGTTCCCTGTAAAGATTTAACTCTGTGGCGTGTTCTCGCCGCTTTTGGAATAGGCGCCAGCTCGGAGGAGCGGGACGGCTCTGCCTGCCCCTCCCCCTGGCTCGGCAGCGCGGCGTGCTCGCTCTCGGCGCGGGGGGGCCTGCATTCCCGGGCGGGGGAGGCTTTGTCAGTCTCCACGCGGCGCGGAGCGGCCCCGGTTTCAGCTCGCCACGTGGCGCGGGGGAGGCTCTCTCTCTCGGTTGGGGGGGGGGGGGGGGGGGGGGCGGGGGCTGCATTCCCGCGGGCAGGGGAGGCTTTGTCTGTCCACAAGGCCTCTACCTTGTCGAGTCTCTATTCTAAATATCTACTGGCAATGACAGATAATTATCTAACAATAATAACTATCTAACACTAGATAAATATCTGACAGTAAATGCATACTTAATGGTTAATATAAACCTAATAACAATAAATATCTAACAAGAATAATGTCTTGCACAGTCAAGTGTCATGTAAAGAAGAATAGTAATTAGACACAGAAGAGGAACCACTTTAAATATGTTATCATTTGCATCAGTCTTCGTTGTTACAATTGTTTCAGGAGCAGAAGCTTTCTTAATTCTGGAGTAGTGAATCCAGGGTCCTTTGCCAGCAACTTTGACTGCAGTGAAGGTAGTCATCAGGACTTGAAATGGTCGTTTCCACTTGGCTTGTAAAGGATCACTGTCCCACCACTTCACATAGACTCAGTCCCAGGGTTGGAAAGGATGTGTGGGTGTGGCCAGTCGTATAGGTCTAGATAACACGATGTAAGTCTGGAGCTTCTGCAAAGTAGAACTTAAAGCCATTAAATATCTTTGCAAATCAAGTTTCCCTTTCATGTGAACTTCACCTGGAATATGTGGAATCTGATATGGTCTACCATACAGTATTTCATAGGGGCTGATATTATCCCTTCGCCTTGGTTGAATGTGAATTCTTAGTAAAGCTATAGGCAAGGCTTGAACCCATGTCATGGATTTTTCCTGAAAAATTTTGCTAATTTGTGTTTTAAGGGTCCCATTCATACATTCAACTTTGCCACTCACTTGGGGTCTATACAATGTATGCAGATCCCAAGAAATTCCCAAGATTCCAGCTGATTTCTTTAACTACTGTTGCAACAAAGTGTGGTCCCCTATCTGATGACATCCTCAAGGTAACCCTGAACCTTGGAATTATATGGTTGAGCAAAACTTTTACCACTTCCTTGGCTGAGTTAGTGTGACAGGGGTAAGCTTCTGGCCATCCACTGAAGGTGTCAACTATTACCAGTATGTACCGGTATCCCTATTTGCATGGTAACTCTGCAAAATCTATCTGCCAGTAATCTCCAGGAAGAACCCCTGCTTTTGTTACTCTTAACACAACTCTTTTCCTCGTGTCAGGGTTGTTCTTACAACAGATTTCACATTTGCTCACTACTGATTGGGCGATGTCAGTCATTCCCTTCCTTATTACTACCTTTTTTAGGTGTTTTAGAAGATTTTCAACCCCAAAATGTGTGTTTTCATGTTCCCTCTGGGCTAGCTCCTGAAGGATCAAGGGTGAGAATACAACCTGATTTTCTGGTGTGACAGCCCATCCACTTTCTGTGATCTCAGCCTTAAGGAACTTAATTAGTTTGAGGTCTGTTTGGCCATATTTTGGGGTGAACTCTGACAAATCAACCTCTTTTTGTGGAATTACTGCAAGAATATTGGAATTAAATCCCAATATTGCCGGATGGAACGTGCCTGGGCTCGTCTCGCCTTGCTGCTGGACCAAAGGCGGCAGCTGTGGTGGTTTCACCTCAGAGACACCTTTGGCTGGCTGGATGCTGCAGCTGGACGCTTGGGACAAGTCCAGGCAAGCAGGAGCTCTGGCGGAAAGGCTTTAGGCGAAGTGAAGCTGGGTTCTGCTGGAGGGTTTCAATCCAGAGCTTCCTTCCTAGCACACAGGCCTCTGAATGCAGCAACAGCTCCAACAGAACCAAGAACTGCGAGGTTGCTGTGTCTTTTAAGCCCGGGGAGTGGGGGAGGGAAGGGGTAGGTATCCCACCAACCAGGTGGGGGGGGAAGTCTCAAGGGACAAATGGCACCTGGATAGCCCAATGTCCCCAGGGCTGAGAGGCATCTTTTGAACTTCGCCCATCATACAACGCCCTTGCTGGCATACCGAGATTGACGGACAGCTCTCAGCAGGAGGCAAGGGGAGGGGAAGGGAGAGGGTTATTGGCACACCTGGGTAAAGAACCGGGATACTGAGACAGGCTAATATATCACACTGCAACACAAGAATACCTTTTTCTGCAATCCCTGTCTTGGTTTGAAAAGACAGGTGTGTGCTGAGGAAGGCAGGAGCCTCCCCTAAAATGGAAAATGTAAACCCCCTCCTTCTGAATTGTTATAAATTTGAAATTAAAGGGGGCTCCCAGGCAAAGATATGGGAGCGGGAATAACAGTTCTTTATTAGGGAAGAAAATTAAAATAAAATAAACAATGCAGTAAAACAAAACAACACTGTCAAGAGTCAGAATATGACCTGACACCCTGTGGGTCAGGGTGTTGGTAGAAGTCCAATTGGAATGGTGGCTGCAGTCTTCCTGGATTGACAGATGTGGTTCTGTTGGAGCAGTGATCCTGTACAAGGGTGTAGTCTTCCTCTGAAGATCCAGTGGGAGAGGCAGCTGCTCCTCTGGGAATCTAGTGGAAAGGATGTGCTGGTGTCCCAAAAATCTCAGATTCCAGTTAGGAATGCTTGGCTCCTCTCTCTGGGCAGACCATCTCACCATGTGATGCTTTAGTTTTTATCAGTCATGCAGTGACATTCAATGGCCAATTAACAGCAGATGTCTTCCCAGAGGGAGGATTGGTTTGTGGAAGAGATAAAGAGAACTGCCCAATTAACAGAAGATAACCGCCACACCTCTAACAGATGTCAAATAGAATACACATTGCCGTGCAATCTAGGGCAATACCTTTTGCTGCTTTATCAGCAAAGCGATTTCCCAGTTCTGGAGTGATTTTCCCTTTTTGGTGACCTTTACAATGCATGATAGCTACTTCTGTAGGTTTCTTAATGCTCTCTAAGAGGGTGAGTATTTGTTCCGCATGTTTGATTTGATTACCTTGAGGTTCAGAATTCTTCTCTCCTTCCAGATGGCTCCATGGGCGTGGACAACACTAAATGCATATTTAGAGTCAGTCCATATATTTACGTTCTCTCCTCCACTCAGGTCTAGGGCTCTTGTCAGTGCAATCAGTTTAGCTTTCTGTGATGATACATCTGCTGGCAGGGCCTTTGCCTGGATCACCTTGTCCTGTGCAGTCACTGCATAGCCTGTCGTCCTTTTGCCATTTTTCATGAAACTGCTCCCATCTGTAAAAAGTTCCCAATCTGGATTCTCCAGGGGCACATCTTTCAGGTCTAGTTGGCCGGAATAGGCTTCTTTGATAGTCTGTAAACAGTCATGATCAGACTCACCATCAATTAAGGTGGAGGACAGAAATATGGCAGGGTTAACAACAGAAGTGATCTTCAAGGTAACATCATCCCGCTCTAATAACAGTGCTTAATATTCAAGCATCCAGTTACCAGATAGCCAATGTCCCGCCTTTTGTTCAAGTACAGCTGTTACTGCATGGGGTACATATACTACAATGTGCCGCCCAAGGGTGAGTTTTCGGGCTTCCTGGATCAAGATGACAGTGGCTGCCACAGCCTTCAGACACCATGGCCAGCCTTGGGCTACATTGTCTAGCTGTTTAGAAAAGTAGGCTACAGCCCTCCGTTGGCTCCCAAGGCACTGTGCTAGTACCCCCAAAGCCACATTCAGTCTCTCATGTGTGAAAAGTTCAAAAGGTTTAGTTAAGTCTGGCAGTCTCAGTGCTGGAGCTGACATCAGAGAGTGTTTCAGCTGTTTAAAGGCTGCCCTGGTGTTTTCAATCCATATGATAATTCCTCTCTCAGCTGCTTTTAATGCTCTATATAAGTGTTTTACCAGCAGTCAATAATTTGCTATCCACAAGCGACATCACCCTACCATTCCCAGGAAAGCTTGCATCTCTCTTACAGTATGAGGGTCTGGGAGTCAACAGATGGCTTCTTTCCGTTCTTTGCTGAGCTGTCTGTGTCCACGGAAGATCTCAAGCCCCAAGTAAACTACTGCTTCTTTAGCAATCTGTGCTTTGTCTCTAGAAACTCTGTACCTACCCAGTCCCAAGAAGTTTAAAAAACTTACGATAAGTCTTACACAGTCATCTCTGGTTCTGGCTGCAATCAGGATGTCATCCACGTACTGAAGAATAGTTCCTGGTTCCTGTCTTCTCCAGTCCTCTAATTCCTTTGTTAGCTGGTTTCCAAATATTGTGGGGCTGTTCCTGAAACCTTGGGGTAAAACTCTCCAAGTAAGTTGATTTTTTCTTCCTGTTGGGATTTTCCCACTCAAAAGCAAAAAGCTCTTGGCTGTCTTTGTGCACCGGAATGTAGAAAAAGGCATCCTTCAGGTCTTCAACAGTAAACCATCCTAATTCATCGGTCAGTGTGGTCAAAAGTGTGTAGGGATTGGCTACCACTGGGTGTATGTCTTCTGTAATTTTGTTAATTGCTCTCAAATCTTGCACTAATTGATAATTCTTACCATGTGCCTTTTTAACAGCTAATATGGGTGTGTTGAACTTGGACTCACATTGTACTAATAAACCATGTTGTAAGAATTTTTCAATTACAGATACCAGTCCCTTATGGCTCTCTAATTTCAAAGGGTACTGTTTTTGCCTTACCAGTGTAGGCCCTGGTGTGAGTGTAATACTCACTAATTCTGCTCATTTGGATCTTCCTGGGATATCACTGGCCCACACTATTGTATTGACTGCATTTTCAATTTCAATGGGGATTTCACTGCATTTTTCCTATATAAAAAGTGCAGCAACTTGGACAAATTTAGATTCAGGAATTATCACTCATAAACCCTTCCCCTTTTTGAATTTAATTTCTGCTTCAAATTTTTGTAGCAAATCCCTCTCCAGGAATGGTTTAGGGGGGTTAAGCATATAGAGGAATTGATGGGTTACCCAGTGCTTCCCCAGTTTGAAATTTAAAGGTTGGAAGAAAGGCCGTGTTTCTCTTACCCTGGTCGCCCCAATAACATGTACAGTATTGTGACTCAGTTTTCCTTCTAAGGTATTTAACACAGAATATGCTGCTCCAGTGTCTACCAAAAATTCAGTGTCATTTTTCCCCAGCTTAGCTATAACTGAGGGCTCTGCTGGGGGGATAGCCCTCAGTGCCCATCACTCAGAGCCTGAGTTGCTTGAGGTTTGTACTACTGGGAGTTGGGGGACTGATGATTTTTCTTTCAACACTGGACAGTCCTTTTTCCAGTGCCCCCATTTCTTGCAGTATGCACACTGGTCCTTCTCCGTAGGGGAAGCTTTTTTGGACGACTTTTCCTGAGTTGCCTTCTTACAAGGCTGGAATTTAATTCTTTCAGTTGGACCCCTATCTCGAAACACCTTCCAGGCAACCTCTAGCAGTTTATCCATATCTAGAACTCCTTCTATCTTTTGCAGCTTTCTTCTTATATCATTTGAAGCCTGATCCATAAACAACAAAACCAGATGTGCTTTACCATCAGCTGATTCAGGATCTAGATCAGTATATTTGATGGCAGTTTCTCTTAACCTGTTTAAAAAATCAATGGGTGATTCATCATCATTTTGCTTCACTTCATAAAGCTTTGACCAATTTACAGCTTTAGGGACACCATGTTTCAACCCATATACCACGAAGCTTTGATATTGTTTTAACCTCGCCATATGTTCTGGTATATTTGGATCCCACCCAGGATTTTCAAGGGGGAATATTTGAGTGACAGTGCCTTGAAGCAGTCCGCTGGCTATGCTCCCCTCCACTGATGTTGTGATGGCCTTATTGACCATTCGTCTTTTAGTGGGATCAAGTAACGTGTCTAACATAGAGTTCACATCAGCCCAGTCAGGATTTTGTGAGTTAATAGCCCGTTCTACTAATTATGCCACATAATCTGGGTCCTCTTTATATTTCCCCACAGTAGTTTTCCACTGCTCACACTCTATAAGAGTATGGAATCTTCACATATATTGATCCCTGATTGCCAACTGCTTGTCATAATGGGGCTTGCAAAATTGATTCTCTTTCTTTTTCCCTTTTTGATCTATTATGGTGGGCAATTGGGCTATGTTCTCTGATGGCTTATCTCATCATTTTTCCCCTCCTTCACCTGTTTAGGGCATCAGTGATCTCATCTATTTCATCATCCTTTTCTTCCTCCTCAGAGCTGTTTGAGCAAGAGCTGTCTGACTCTGTTGTAGCCAGTAGCCTAGCTTGGCTAGTCCCACTCCTAGAAAGCATCATACAGGACCTACTCCGATGTTGCTCCCAGGCTTTGATGATGTCACTTCCTGAGGCAGCTCCCTGGCCTTTGGGGTTGCTATGGTAAATCACAGGCCTGAGAACAGGGGAAGCACCACTCCTGCTATGGGAGGTTCCCTTTAAGCCCTTTTTGTAAAAGGCCCTGCCCCCCGGCCCCTCATCTTGGGGCAGTAAAGGAGTTGGTGGTGGGGGTGGCATCCATTGCTGCCAAAGCCTGCCTTTCTCTTCCTTCACTGAGCAGGGCCCTGCCTGAGCAGCGTCTCCCCCCCGCCCCCTTTCGTGGCGGTGACGGAGGCGGCAGCGGGAGAGGCGCCACCCCCCAGCCCAAGCCCTCGCCCGCCGCAAGCATGGCCGGGACCGACCCTGCCCTCATGGTGGGTGCAATTAGGTCTATCTCTGCCTCTTCTGGGTTTTTATATTTGCTACTGAAGGTTGGCTCTTTCTTTTTACCTTTTAAGACCAATATATGTTCTTTCTTCTTATCTAGGTTTTGCTGACATGCTAACACCATAAAAAGCTGGGCATACTCCAGCTCTTCAAAATATATGTCCCCGCTGAAACAGAGTGGAAATTTAACAGAGTAGAAATCCATTTCGGATTTAGGTGAAATGTGTCGCTTCGAATTATTAAGTCTGTAGCTTGCTAACATAAGTGAATTTGTTTTGTCTGTTAGCTTTGCTCCGCTTACAAAAACTGCCTCAGCTGAGGAAAAAGGAAAGCAATTTCCAAGCTGAAGAGATAAGAAGGGCCCCTTGAACTTTGAAACAAAGGCAAGAGACAGACAGGATGACCAGAGAGTTTTCTCTGTACAAGGACTAGTTGCAAGTTGTAACGCAAAACCAGTAAAATGAATATGCATGTACCTATTGTGAAACTCTCTGCATATGTACTAGTAAGGGGGGATAAAAAAGTTTGGGAATTCTCAGGGTTGCGCATGTCCTTTAGGGGGAATGATCCCCACATGTGTCCAGCGCTGTAATAAACATACCAGCTTTACAACTTTTACAAGTTGTGGAGTTACTTTTTTTTCCACAAATAATTTTGGTGAGCCAGCTAGGAGACCGTCTCTGTCCTCGCAGGGACGGAGGGGGGGCAGACCTCCTAGACGCTCCCCAAGATTTTCCGTGGAGGAGCTACACTTTGTCTCAGCTTGCCTCCTGCGGACACAGACCTGCTGGTGTGCGGATAAATGTATGTATATCAAAGGGTCCCGGGGGAGAGAGAGATAGGGCTGCTGGTAAGTCACTCAGAGATGTCTGGGTGCACAGCCTCGTCCCTGTGCTTGCAGGCAGCCATCAGCCAAGAGCATGGTCAGTGGCAGAGGTCCCCGGTTGATAGAGTGACTGGGGAGACGGGTTCATTGTTCATTAGAGCGGCCGCTAGTGACTCTGGGAGTGAGTTGAGTGAACCTGAACTTTGTTTGCTTGCGGTGTCCAGACACTGTGGTTAATATCAATGTTTTTGGAATTGTGTTAGTCTGCGGTATATAAAAGAGAGCAAGCGAGTGAGTGTATCCCCAGGATGAGGCAGGGGGGGAGTTCTACCCACGTCTGAAGTGACTGAGTGAGGCCTGGGGAGCCATCTGGGGTGGGCTGTGGGGGCAGGGAGCTCCCCGCGGAGAAGTGGAACAAGTGGAGAAATGTGGGTAAGGACATTTATTGTGTTTAAAGGTGGTGATTTGTGTAGACTGTGCACATTTTAACCGTGGCTAGATGAACTCAGGGGGTTCCTCTGCCCCAGTGGTTTGGACTTGATCCCTGGGAGTTTGTGAATCCAGTAAATTACTGGATCCAATTAATAATTTTACTGTGTGCTGTTATTTTGATTGTGTCCAGAGTGTGTGAAGACCAGAGGAAGCTGATGTGGGTAGATGCTGAAGTGTTGTATGCTGTGTTGTGTTGAGAAAAGTGGGCACTTTAAGAGATACCCCCTTTCCCGGTGAGTTTGTGTGGTTCTCCCCCCGCATTGTGGTAATTTGATTCTCGGGATTGTATGGTTGTGTTTGTGGAGATTTTAGGATTTTGTTTGCAACAAGTGTAGCATTTTAGGCAGAAAAACTACAGTATGGTGATTTATGTTTGACTGTGGTAAAACAAATTAAAGGAATTCCAGGAATTCCCCTCCCACAGCAACTTAAGCCCTGACTCTCGTGAATTTGAGATAAGGGGGGGGGGGGAGGGGAGAGTGTCTATGTTTGTGGGCATATCAGAGTTTTTACTGTAACAGGCACAGCCTTTGCAAGGCAGTAAAGTGAGTGTCAGTAGAAACAATGCTTTAATTAGATTATGCGGGAAGAGAACTGGAAAAGACTGAGATTTTGTAAAGCAGAGTTTAGATGGAGGAGACCAGGACAGGCACTTTGTCATTTGTGTTATTCTACGGAAACAAAGGCCACTCAAAGAGCTATAAGGATTTTAGCAGCAACCAGTGATGAGAAGCAAAGAAATAACAGGGTGTTTGAATTATTAGAAAAGAGAGTTTAAAGTAATTTAAGAAACCCAGTAGAAATAATTTAAGTTGAGTGTGCTCAGCCTATTTTATACCCCAAGACTTTGAATTAAGGCAAAGAGTTGAGATGGAGTAGTGTCCTGGTTTAGGGCAAATTTGGGAGAAATCCTCCAAAAGAGGCCCTCCCAGAAAGCCAGCCCACACGACCCCTCCCCGCAACCACGTCGGGAAAAATTTCCTCAGAGACAAGTGGAAGAAAACCTGTTTATTTAACAAGCAAAGCACTCCCCAGCACACAAAATGAACAATACCAGATAATAAAACTCATTCGCCGCTCTGAAGAGATGACAAATTCAGAAAGTCTCTCCTGTGGGTGGTTGCTCTGTTATCAGTCCCTCTGGTGCTGGGAAAGGCTGCTGCCCAGAGTAGACCCTGATGGCCACAAAGTGCAAGCTCGCAGTGTTTCCCTGGGTCCCAGTCTGGAGTAGGTTCGAACGGTTCCAAGAAAAGGGAAAGAAAAACAGTCCAGGGAAAGCTTGGACTGCCTCAGCTAGCTAAACTAACTAAAAAGCAAAAGGAGTGCTGTGTTCTGCCCTGTCTGTGCCCAGACACCACAGTGGAGTTCTGTTTTCCAGCAGACTGTGGGGGAGACAGTGCAGCGGATAACAAAACTGTGATTCTTCTTCTCCCCACCTTTGCTTTCAGAGCCCTCTTGAAGGCACAGAATATAATATCCAGCATAAACAGAACAGCCGATTGGGGATACAAGCATCATAATGTCACCTTAGGACAAGTAGAAAGATAGGGACTAAGAAGACAGAATTTTTAGTAGACATGGGGGCAACATTCTCAGTGTTAAATAAAGCCTCAATGCCTATAACAGATGATTATGTTATGGTAAGGGGGCAACTGGCCAATCTGAAAAAGCATACTTTACAAACCATCAAAAGATTCATTGGTTTTTGTATATATCCAACTCTCCAAAGGCCCTGTTGGGTAGGGCCTTGTTGGAGCAGCTGGAAGCAAAGATTGCATTTAAAGATGGGGAGATTATTTTGGAGGTAAAGGATCAACAATATGTAGACATACTAAGCTTAATTTTAACAATTAGTGACTCTGAAATTGAAAATAAGGATGAAATTAACAAGAAAATAATGGATCCAGTGTTTCCTGGGGTATGGGCCTCTAACATACCAGGGAGGGCAGAGAATGCATGTCCTGTGCAAGTTAAGGAAAACAACCAGCTAGGGTCAGGCAGTAAAAGCCTAATCTGCACCCGGTGGTGGCAAACCCATACACCTTACTAACATGTTTGGCACCTGAACTAACCTGGTTTACCGTTTTAGAGCTGAAAGATGCCTTCTTTTGCCTCCCTATCCACGAAGCCAGCCAGGAAATTTTGTCATTCAAATGGGAAAGCCCTAAAAGCAGGCACAAAACCCAGCTCACATGGACTGTGTTCCCTCAAGGCCCTCAAAGCTTAAATTTTCCCCCACTCCGTTTGGGGAACAACCTGCAAAAGATTCTAGAGTCCTGGGAAGCTCCATAGGAAGAAGGAAGGCTGTTGCAGTACGTGGATGATCTCCTAGTAGCCACTCAGACGAGGGAAGCATGTGTGGCCTGGATGGTAAGCCTTTTGAATTTCCTAGGGCTCCAAGGATACAGAGTATCAAAGAAAAAGGCACAGGTAGTGAAATAGAAGGTAATCTACTGTCGCCCTGATTTTTTAAGATTTTCTAAGCCTTCTGATGTTTACATTCTTGTAATGAACATTCTCACACACTTTATGTAAATAACTTATTGGTTTGCATTCTTTTATGGAGGAGGAGAAATTTGATGGACTGTTGGTTTGTCCAGTGTCATTGGAGAGGTGGCACTTTCCCCCTCCAATCCACGGTCACTTTTGGAAATCTATAAATGTTGGAGTCAGAAATTAAAAAGTCTCTTTTACCTTGAAAAGAGCAGCGTGTCTGCATTGTGTTATTTCGTGTCCTATAGTGATATCTGGTGGCCACTGTGTGTGGAACAGCGTGGGTGAGATTGTATAGTTTTACCCTCCTTCTTCCTGCTTTGGCTCAGTGGCTGTGGGCCGTTTGGCACTTTGCCTGCTGCTCTTGTGGTAATGGCAACCCCTGTGGGTTTCATGGACGATTTTCTAGTTTTGGACCTCTGGAGGGGTCTCCTGGAGCAGAAACGGGTTTCCATTTCCTGGAGTGATTTTGAAAGATTATTTCTGTGGGCCAGACAGCAAGGGTTTTTTTCAAACCCTGCAGAGGCATTCTCCAGGGAGGCGTGGTCTCTCGTGGGAGGCCGTCTCATGGATGCCGTTTGATGATTGCACTGTAGATGTGGGATCACTGCTGGTGCAGTGGAAAAAGTTTGACACAATTTGGCAGGGGTCTGGCTTTTGTAGCTCTCAGAGTTCCCTGGGGGACCCTTCTGTCTCACATGGGGATAAGGGGGAATTTGAGTTTCTGTGTGAAGCAGAAGCTTCCCTCTCCCCCAGGACAGTGAGCTGGGAGGCGGCTCTGTCTCCGATGGTGACGATTGGTCCCCCGGGGTGGATTGGGCTCCCAGCTAGCTAGTTCCGAGCAGCCAGCCAGTGGGCGGGAGCTCTGCGGGCTTCTGGGGGCTCTGTGGAGTTGGCTTGGCCAACCCTGCCCCACCCCACGCTGCGTGGGTGGCAGAGCGGGGGAGAACCGCCCTCCCTTTGTGCCTTCCGGGCACTCGGGGGTGATGGGGAGCCTCTGGATTGGCCTCCACCTCTGCTGGAGTCTGATTCGGTGACAACTCTTTGCCCAAATTGCAGCGTTTCCTCAAAATATCCCCTGGGCGCAGCAGAAGTGGGTTTGCCCTCTTCTGAGTTGGGCTCGTCTTCTGGGGGAACAGCTTCTACCGTTTCTGAGTCTGTGCAGCCTGCTGGGCATGTGCAGGCAGTGGAAGCTGCCGAAGGTGGGGCAGTGGTCGGTGTTCCGTCAGGCCCCGTCACGGTGGCCAGACAGCCCGCCCCGCTCTGCTTGGCCGAGGTGTTCGCCTTTAGCATGAATGCTGATGCGGCCGGCAGGAGACCGGTGGGTTCCCGGGGCCATGGACCCTCCTTGTCGGCTTTGTGGACACTCCCCCGGTGCCAGGTGACCGTGCGTCTGAAGGAACATGGGCGATTCTGGCGAGAAGTCCAAGCTAAGGTCGAGGAGATGGTTGAGTCTGCCTTCTCGCAGCATCTGCAGGATTGCGGAGGAGGCTCCTCTGGCTCTGCTGATGCTGCAGGGGGCGCGGTGTTGAGTGGTGTTGAGTTGTCTCGCAGTCAGATATCTGCCGTTGTCCCTGTAGGGCCCACAGGACGGAATTTGGCAGGTCCTACAACCTTACCAGGGGGTCCCCAGGCTTTCCCTGTGCTCAGGGGTGTTACTCATAACACCCATCAACCTATATCGTTAAAGACTGCAAAGGAACTCTATGATATGGTTGCTCAACATGGTGTGGGGTCTGCTGAAGTCATGCAGATACTCCGAGTGATTACTGCTGATGTGCTGACACCTCACGACATCCGTGCTGTGGCACGTGTTATTTTTGAGCCTGTGGCATTCGATGTTTTTGAGTCTAAGTGGACTCAGTTGGCAGCCAGGGCAGTGGAGCGGAATGCTACGCTGGGTCTGCAGGATCCCAGGTGTGTGATTGGCACTGACGTGCTGTTGGGTACAGGCAATTATGCTGATCCTCAGGGGCAAGCTGGCTTTGATCCCCTCGTGCTTGACCAGTGCCAGACAATAGGCATTGCAGGGATGGTTCAGACCCTAGAAATGACTGCTCTGAAGCAGCCGTTTGTGACTGTTGTCCAGGGGGCTAATGAGCCCCTCATGAAATTTGCAGGGAGGGTGCCTGCCTCTGTTGAGAGGCAGGTGGCAGATCCTGAGGCAAGGAGACTTGTGATTGCAAACCTTGCGAGATGTAATTGCAATGACTATTGTAAGAGGATCATAGAGGCCCTTCCTGGTGATCCTACTGTCTCCCAGATGGCAGAGGCCTGTGCAAACATAGGCCCCTCAGGTCAGAAAATGGCTGCCTTGGCTGCTGCTGTGCAGCCAGTCTGGGTAGTGCCGCAGGGCAGGCAGAGACAGCAGGGGAATGCTCAGGCCAGCAAGAAACAGGGAAAGAAAGCACAGAAGGTCAAAATTCCCATGTTTTTGTGTGGTCGGTGTGGAAGGCCAAACCATATGACAAATGTCTGCAAGGTGACTGTTCATGTTAATGGCCAAGTTTTGTTGGGCTCGGGAAATGGCAGCGGAGTGCGAAGGGGAGACGTGCCCAGACACAAGCTTCTCTCCAGACCCCGGAGTCAATGGAGGTCTGCTTTGCTGGCTTGAGCCAGCACCTGTGGCTCAGCAGGTGTTGATGTCTGCACAGCAGCAACAGTTTTTTTACAATCTTGCCAAATACATAAGGTTGATTCCCCTAGACGCCTTTGGTCCTTTGGGTGAGGGCATGAGTGCTCTCCTTATGGGGAGATCTAGTGCTACCCTTCAGGGCATCAGTGTGCACCTCAGGCTCATTGATGCAGATTTCACAGGGCAGGTTTGTGCCATGGTCTCCACACCCACCCCCCCCCGTCACTATCCCAAAAGGGATGCGAATTGCTCAACTTGTGCCTTTTAAGTCCTCTGTTCTCAGGACAGCTGACCAGTCGAGTGGAGCTGGTGGCTTTGGATCCACTGGGCCGCTTCAAGTTCACTGGACTGCTGTCCTGACCAAAGAACATCCTGAGATGCTGTGTACCCTGTCCATCCCTGGTGTGATGCCATCGGAGATCCGCCTCCGCGGGCTTCTCGACAGCAGTGCAGACATCACAGTTCTCTCCCTTGCTGCCTGGCCCCCGGAGTGGCCCCGGAATCCGGTGGAGACACCTGTCGTGGGATTGGGAGGAACGGCGCAATGTTGCACGATCCAGCAGCCCATTCTGGTCATGAACCCGGAGGGACAGACGGCCTGGATTAGGCCTCATGTTACTTCTACTCCTGCTAACCTCTGGGGAAGGGATGTTCTGTCCGCGTGGGGGGTGCGCATCAGGACAGGTTTTTGATGGGGGCCACTGCGATGAAGGGCACAGGGTGTCCAATGTCTCCTATATGATGGCTGGTGGACAAACCTGTCTGGGAGAACCAGTGGCCCCTCCCTCAAGATAAATTGGTCTCCCTTCGGAATCTGGTGCAGGAGCTGTTGGACCAGGGTCATCTGGAGCCTTCTACCAGTCCCTGTAACACTCCTGTCTTCTGCATCAAGAAAAAATCTGGGAAATGGAGGTTGTTACAAGACCTCCAAAAGGTCAATGCCGTGATGGAAAGCATGGGAACATTACAGGTGGGCATGCTGTCCCCTACCATGCTTCCCGCAGACTGGCCGGTCCTCATCGTGGATCTGAAGGATTCTTTTCTTGCAATTCTTTTGCATCCCCATGACAGACCAAAATTTGCCTTCTCGGTGCCAGAAATTAACAACGCTGAGCCCGCACAGAGATATCAATGGAGGACTCTTCCCCAGGGCATGCACAACTCCCCTGCCATATGCCAATGGTATAGGGCCCGTGCCTTGTCTGGAGTTTGCAAGCAGTTTCCTGATGCACGTCTGTATCATTATATGGATGACATTTTGGTGGCTGCGTCCACCCAGGATGAGCTGCTGAGGATACAGCCTCGGTTGCTCGATGCTCATGGCCTGCAGGTGGCTCCAGAAAAGGTTCAACAGCAACCATCTTGGAAGTATTTGGGGGTCAAAATTCTGGAACGGACAATCCAACACCAGGAGGTGCAATTTGTGCATTCTGTGAAGACACTGAATGATGCTCAAAAATTGGTAGGTGTCATCACTTGGTTATGTCCGTACTTGGGACTAACCGACGCACAGCTGTCTCCTCTGTATGATTTGTTGAAAGGAGACTGATCTAAAGTCGCCTCGCACACTGACCCTTCAGGCACGTCAGGTGCTGGAGGCAGTTCAGCGAGCTGTTTCGGCTTGCCAAGTTTATCACATTGATCCCTCCATTGATGTCACTGTGTTCATTACCACTCCAGATTCGCATCCCACAGGCATCATTGGCCAATGGAGTGACAAATGGTCCAATTCCTTGCACATTTTGGAATGGGTCTTCCTGCCCCATCAGCAGCACAAGATGGCAATCCCACTGTCTGAGCTGATTGCTTGCTTGATAATCAAATGCCAGCAACGGTGTTTGCAATTGATGGGTGCGGATCCCGCAAAGATCATACTCCTGGTACAGTGGGAAGATTTTGACTGGAGCTTTGCAAACAGCGTGTCCCTGCAGAGTGCTCTGGAAAACTTTTCAGGGCAGATCACTTATCATCTGCCCAGCCATAGGCTACTGCATATGGCAAAATTCACACAAATCTCTTTACGGCCCCAAAAAAAGCCAGGAACCCGTGCAAGGACCCACCGTCTTCACTGATGGTTCGGGGAAAACGGGAATGGCCATTGTTACTTGGAGGGACGGATCTGAGTGGCAGGTCCTGGAAGGTCATGAGGATGGGTCAGCCCAATTGGTTGAATTGAGGGCTGCTGTCATGGCATTTGAGAAATTTCCCCAGGAACCTTTCAATTTGGTCACAGATTCTGCCTATGAGGCCAACATCACACAGTGGTTGGGTTATTCAGTTTTGAAGGAGGTCAGTAATCCTGCCTTGTTTCATTTACTGAAGACCTTGTGGTGTGCCATTCACGCCCAGGTGTTCTGGTCTCTCTGAGTGCCACTGAGTCCCTCTGGTCCATACGTTCACCTGAGGCTGAGAAACAATCCACATCTGACGTGGATGGTTGGCTGAGAACAGGAGCAGCAGAAGGATGGGGCTCATCCTGATGGTACGGGGCCTGAGTTCAGATCAAGGGGGAACACTGAAAAAACCTGAAGATAAAAGATCTTAGGGTAATATTCACTTAAATTTAAAGAGTCTGACGCCGCTTCCTCCTCCAGCAGACATTGGCTACCTGTGCCGTGGGTTTATTTTTTGACATTCTCAGAATGTATGGCCTGACCCACTTGGAAGGAATCCATCTCAAGCCTGAGGGAGCGGATACGCATGCATATCCCCTACCCCAGGTTACGAGCTCATAGGGCCCCTCTGTTTTCCAAATCTCAGGGTCTTTAATGAGGACAGGTGGCCGGGCTTTCAGACTGTACTGACTGTTTTCTTTAAAATGCCTCGTGATGGGTGGGTTAAGGTTCTCATAGGTGCAATTTAAGAAGTCCAGCGTGAACAATGCTTTGGACAGCTGGACTTGAGGAGACTCCACCTTCATAGCCTCCTGTTGTTGGTGTAGAACCTTTTTTAGGCTCTTGTGGGCCCTCCACCACAGCTTGGCCTGTTGGGGAATAGGGGATGCCTGTCTTATGTTCTATTCCCCATTGCTGCAGGAAGCAGGACTTGTATGCTGGGACATTGTCTGTTGTGATGACTTTAGGGATTCCTAACATGGAGAAAGCTTGCACGAGATGTTTTTTCACTTCGGAGACCTTCTCTCCTGTGTGAGCGGAAGCATAGATGGCACCAGAGAAAGTATCCATTGAGACATGGACGTATTTAAATCTGCCAAATGACAAAATGTGGGTTACATCTGTCTGCCACACCTCGTAGCTCTGAAAACCCCTAGGGTTTGCCCCTGTACTTAGGGAGGGTAGTGAATGGTGTTGACAAGAAGGGCACGAGGCTACAATGGCCCGGGCTTGTTCACGCGTCAGGTGGAATTGCCAAACTAAGCTGGGTGCATTTTGATGAAAAAATTGATGACTGATCTTTGCTTGTTGGAATACATCTAGGAGCAGGACCATCTCAGCTGGTGCTGCAAGGGCATCAGCCCTACGATTACCTTCTGTGATGAACCCCGGCAGGTCTGTGTGTGACCTGACATGCATCACATAGAAGGGTTGTTCTCGGTGGGAGACTATTTTTACTAATTTTGAAAGCAACTCATACAAAGGAATGTTGGAAACTTCATGCAGTATAGCATTTTCTGCCCTGGAAACTACACCTGCTATGTAAGCTGAATCAGTAACCAAATTAAAAGGCTTGGAGAACTTCTCAAAGGCTCTGACAACAGCAGCCAACTCAGCAATTTGGGGTGATCCCTCCACCTTGGCAATATCTGCCTCCCACTGTTGAGTTTGAGGATCTTTCCAAGTCACCACTGGCTTGTGGGATGTTCCAGACGTGTCAGTGAAAACTGTCAGTGCCTTTAGAGGCATCCTGCTCTGAATACTTTTTAGAGATAGAGTAAATTGAACGTCAAAATTGAAAATTTTGTGGGCTGGTCGATGGATTGAAATTTGGCCCATGTAGCTGTCTAGTGCAAATTACAGGGCTTCATTCTCTTGGAGCAATTGTTCTAACATTACTTAGTTGGCCCGATTCCAATTTTAAGGAGACGTGGATACAGTCAAAGTCACACCCTGCCAATTCCCTGATCCAAATCCTTGCCTTTCGGATCAGTTCTGCCACCAGCTCCTGTGGCCTTGTCATCGTTTTGGGCCTGTTGTGACTGAGGAAGACACATTCTATGATTAAGAGTGGGTCCTTCTTGTCCTGGTCACCTTTCCCTGCCTGGGCGGTCTCCCACTGGAAGATCACTCCATGGAGGTGTGGCAACTTACCCAAGATTATGAATTTGAAGGGCAGGCCCTGCTGGCACCTGTGGGCCTGCCTGGCAGACATTGTCTCCTGGACTTTCTCAAGTGCAGTTCTCGCCTCCTGGGTGAGCGTCCTAGGAGAACTAAGCCCCTCTCCCCCTTTCAACAAATTGAAAAGGGGGCTAGGTCCTCGGTGGAAATGCCTAGCCAAGGTCTCACCCAATTTAATGACCCACACAGTTGATGGAGATCTGCTAAGGTTTTGATGTTGTTCTTCATAGCTAGTTTTTGTGGCACAATGGTCCGCTTTCCCATTTCCAGGCCCAGGTACTTCCAAAGTGGCATCTTTTGAAATTTTTCTTCCTGGAGCTCAAACCCTGCAGCAACCAATGCATTGATTGTCAGGTCAAGTGTGTGAGTAGCCATGTCATTGGTTGAGGCACACACTAGGATGCCATCCATGTAGTGCAGGATGATGGAATCTCCTGCAGCTACACAGACTGGGGACAGCAAGGAAGAGACGTACTGCTGGCAAATCACTGGACTCACTTTGAGTCCTTGTGGGAGTACTTTCCAGTGGTATCTCTTCATTGGGGCTTCTTGGTTAATGGTGAGAACCGAGAAGGCAAAACGCAGGGCATCATCAGGATTCTGGGGGGAGCATGGTCAGTGATGGCATCCCTGGTTGGAGAGAGCCCGTGTCTTCAATAACGTTCTTGATTTGACGGAGGTCATGGAGGAATCGCCACTTGTTTTTGTTGGGTTTTTTAATGAAAAAGACAGGGGAGTTCCATGGTGATGTGGTCTCTATGATGTGACCTTTTCTTAGCTGCTCCTCTATGAGCTACTCAAGCGCCTTTAATTTTTCTTTGTTGAGTGGCCACTGTTCTACCCACACTGGAGAATCAGTTTTCCAAATCAACTTTTGGGTAAGGCGCTCTTCAGTGGCTGCCGCCCAAAAAACTTGCAGGGTTTCTGGGATGTCAGTTGTGGCCCCTATTGGACCATGAGGTCTCTCCCCCACAAGGATTCCTTGTAGTCTAAAACAAATGGGCGTATAGAAGCCACTTTGCCTTTCGGTCCCTCAATTTGGACGACGCTTTTTGATAGTCTTGCTAATTGGATGCCCCCTACACCTTGCACATGTCCTGCCACGTTTTGCAATTCCCAATGTGACGGCCACTCCTTGGACGGAATGATCGTAAAATCTGCTCCAGTATCTAGAAGTCCTTGTATAGATTTGTACTCTCCACCCTGGTGCAACCCACACGATAACTTGGGTTTTTCTTTTCCCAGTACCTGAATCCAGCAGACATTGGGATGGAGTTTATTTCTGAGGGTGTCTGCCTGCTCCTGGTCCCATGGAGGCTCAGGCACTGAGATGGCCTGGGCTATTATTTGACCTTTGGGCAGGTACACAGGTGGGTGAGTACAGTGGAGCCAAATGACAAACTGTTTCGGGTCTGATGATATGAGACCCAGAGGAATGTTAATTTCCTGGGGTGTGTGTTTTGTGTCCCCAAGGACGACATACTTACTGTGACGTTTCTGGCAAAGCTGTGTCCAAGTACCTGGCTGTTCAGGGTTAACAGATATGAAATGCCAGTTAGTGTCCTTGAGATGGAGAGGCTCTGTCAGTACCAATCTGAAAGGGTTATAGGGAGAATTGGTGGTTAGATGTGACAGTGGTCACAGGGGTTTTCAGGATGAGGGAAGAGACAAGGATTTGACTCCATATTTCAGAAGGCTTGATTTATTATTTTATGATATATATTACATTACAACTATACTAAAGAATAGAAGGAAAAGTTTCATCTCAGAAGGCTAGCTAAGCTAAGAATAGAATGGAATGAATAACAAAGGTCTGTGTCTCGGACAGAGAGTCCAAGCAAACTGGGCTGTGGTTGGCCAATAATTGTAAACATCCAAGATGGGCCAATCACAGACACACCTGTTGCATTCCACAGCAGCAGATAACCATTGTTTACATTTTGTTGCTGAAACCTCTCAGCTTCTCAGCAGGAAAAAATCCTAAGAAAAGGATTTTCATAAAAAGATGTCTGCGACAGTTAGAATTGGTCTGGGATTGTCGCAGTTAAATGAATGTTTTGTCCTGTCCAATGCAAGTGTCTGACTTGGCACAGGTAGGTCCCTTGAACCTGGTTTTTTGTTCCCCTCTGGTGCTGGAATTGGACCCACCCTAGTTTTGTCATCGCGCTGGGAAAGGGAGCGCTCCACGTCTAGTTTTTTGGAAGGTCCCCCTTTGAGAAATTCTGATCTTTGAGCCTATTGTTTTTAAAATCCCAAAACTGCTTTTTCAGAGGGCAGTTGGGCACACAATGTCCTAATTTCCCACAAAGATGGCAAGGTCAGTTAGAGTTCGATGGTCTGTCCTTGGCTTCGGGATACGCTGAGGCTGGCTGGTGGATGGTGAATCAGGGGGGTTCGCAGCTGCGATCCTCCTCAGTGGTCTCGGTCTCTCGTCCTGATTGGCAGGGGTGATGGTAACTTTCTTCGCACACACCTCTAGCATTGCTTGTAGTGTTGGTGTTGGATCGAGGGGCAGGCTTAGGATGGCAGCCGTACACTTTTCATTGGCATTCTGCTTAGCAATCTCGGTGAGGACTTCCATCCTGGCTCCTTCATTCTGAATTTGCAAGTCCACAGCTTTCTTCAACCTTTCCACAAAACTCAAAAAGGACTCAGATGAAGATTGTGTTATTTTTAAATAGTTGTCAAATGGAATATTGGGATGCAACCTGAAGAAAGCTTGCTCAGCTGCTTTAACACTTGCTTTTAGAGCCCCTCTGTGAATGTCCTCTGCTTGTCTTGCTCCGTCCTCCCACTCACCCTGCCCACAAAGATGGTCCACTGAAACCATGTTACCATAAGCATCAATGGCGTTGTCCTCATTAGACCACAGTGTGGGTAAATTGGCTTGCACTTCTTTCTTCCATGCCGTTTCCCACAAAAGAAATTCAGTTTGGGATAACAGGCAGGGGCGCAAAACTGTTCTGGTCTCTCTGAGTGCCACTGAGGGAACCCCGGCCAGCCCTGTGACAGTGAACAGCAGTGGGGGGGCACTCTTCTGTGCCCCAGGGGTGCAGAAGGCAGCTAGGCTGATTGCCTGCAGCAGAGGACATGCTGGAACAACGGCGGAAGATGAAAGGGCCGACTCTTAGCAGAAGTTAATCCAAGGTTTATTTCAGGAGCACCAGGGAGCCCCTACAACCTCAGGGGCCTCCTGTTGAGAGCCCCAGTAGAGGTGCCAAGGTTACATTTAAAGGGAGGTGGAAACCTAAAGTATAAAACATTTTACTAACCAATAAGAAAAATTAAGGTATGGATACTGGGAAATAGGCATTTAGGACAGTGTATGGGGTAATATTTGGGGGGTTGACCCTTAGACTCTGGCTAATCACACGACGTCCTGGACTGAAAATTCTAGATGGAGGGGATGGGATGCCGAGTGACTGACAGAGAGCTGGGGTGGGGATTTGGGGATGATCTCAGCAAAAGAAAGGGATTACACAGGTAGAGGGAGGGGATACAATCAGGGGTAAACCATTTGGGGAAGATAAGGGGATACAAAGACAAAACCATTATAAAACATAAAAACACACTACAACACCCGGGTTCATCTGTTTTACATTCTGCATGTGAGGAGTCACACCAATTTGCCAGGCTTTATAGTGGAAGGTAACATGAGAGCTGACAAGTTGGCTAACCCAGCGTGGGTAGCGCCTCAGCCTGATACACTCACGCAGACCAAGGCATTGCATGGGTTTTTCCACCAAAATGCACATACCCTGCAGAAGCAGTTTCAGCTGACGCCAACTGAGGCTCGTGACATTGTTGAGTCATGTGATGACTGCCATGCACTTGCTCCACCTTTGCCGGCAGGGGTAAACCCCAGAGGCCTTAGGGCCTTGGAGCTTTGGCAGACCGATATCACCCAGATTGCCGAGTTTGGCCGGCTCAAGTATGTGCATGTCATGGTGGACACATTCTCCTCTGCGATGTGGGCTTCTGCTCACACTGGAGAAAAGGCCCGCGATGTCCTTGCCCACTGGAGGCAGGCCTTTGCCGTTCTGGGCATACCTTCTGCTGTGAAAACTGACAATAGTCCTGCTTACGCATCGCAAAAGGTGCGGCAGTTCCTGCAGTTGTGGGGTGTGTCACACAGGTTTGGTATCTGTCATTCTCCGACTGGTCAAGTTATTGTAGAACGTGCTCATGGTACTCTGAAGTGGGTTCTTCAAAAACAAAAACAGGAATGCAGGGTGAAACCCCGCACAGTCGGTTGGCAAAAGCTTCGTACACCATCAATCATCTCACTGTGTCGCAGAACTCAAGTAATCCTGTCATTTTGAATCATCATCCCTTGTTGCAGGCTGTGGACAAGGCACATCAGCCTCAAATGAAGGTTCGGGTGCGGAATTTAGTCACCAAACAGTGGGAAGGTCCCTATGACCTTATCGCTTTGGGGCATGGGTATGCTTGTGTATCCACAGATACTGGGGTACACTGGGTACCTTCGAAGTGTGTTCGCCCTGACCTGCAACCACAGAGACAGAATCCGGCCGACGGGCAAAACGGAAACCGTGACCAACCTGAAAGGCATCAACTGGGTGAATGATTGAGTAATGACTCAGATGCAGACAACGCGAGTGATCACTCCGATGACTCCTCCTCGAATAGACACTGAACATTGTTCATTTTTTCTTTTTTCTTTCTTGTTTTTTTAAACGGAGAAGGGTGAGATGTCACCCTGATTTTTTAAGATTTTCTAAGCCTTCTGATGTTTACATTCTTGTAATGATCTTTCTCACACTTTATGTAAATAACTTATTGTTTCGCATTCTTTTATGGAGGAGGAGAAATTTGATGGACTGTAGGTTTGTCCAGTGTCATTGGAGAGGTGGCACTTTCACCCTCCAATCCACTGTCACTTTTGGAAATCTATAAATGTTGGAGTCAGAAATTAAAAAGTCTCTTTTACCTTGAAAAGAGCAGCGTGTCTGCATTGTGTTATTTCGTGTCCTATAGTGACAATCTACCGGGGGTATGAGGTCAATGCTGGGCAAAGGACGCTGTAGTCACCAACCTTGTGAACCCAGCTTCTTTTCTCACTGGGATCAAGGAGAAGCAGTCCATCATGATTGCCTGGAGACTATTGAAACTACCTACTCCAGTTGCCCAGACTTAAAGGACACTCCTTTGGTTGATGCAGAGACCTGGTTCACTGATGGGAGTAGCTACATTGGCAGTAGAAAGCAATATGCTAGATATGTAGTCAATACTTGCAGAGAGGTAATAGAATCCAGACCTTTACCAACAAACACCTCTGCACAGAAGGCAAAGATAATTGCACTGACCCATGCCTTGGAAATGGCAAAAGGAAAGAGAATAAACATCTATACAGACTCAAGGTATGCATTCGGAGTTGTGCATGCACATGGAGCCATCTGGAGGAGAGGGGACTGCTGACCTCACAAGGAAAGAACATCAAACATGCACAAGAGATAATCTGGCTGTTGGAAGCAGTTCAACTGCCTGAAAAAGTAGCAATTACACATATTAAAGCACACCAGAGAGTGAGCTCAGAACTGGAGGAAGGAAATGAGCTGGCAGATAGAAAGGCAAAGGAAACAACAAAAGGTGAGGTAGCTATTGAAGGAACTCTAATTCCAGATGGACAAATTTCCCTTGAAGGTCAGCCAAAATATAATAAGAAAAATAGAAAACTAATCAAAGATCAAAAAGGGACATACAAACAAGAAGGGTGGGCTACCATTAAAGGGAAGTAAGTAATCCCTTCCCATTTGTTGTGGTCACTAGTAAGGAAGAAGCACCAGAAAACACTGGAGAATAGATGCCCTAAACACCTATGTGATTAAAAGAATCGTTACCAGGAATTTATATACCACTATTACTTAAGTGACCCAAAAGTGTGATCTTTGCCTCCAGACTAACCCCAAGTATACTCCCAGACCACAACTTAGTCAGATTGGGAGGGGCCATAGACCTGGACAGCAGTGGCAAATTGACTTTTCAGAACTCCCAAGGAAAGGGGGGTATCGGTATTTATTAGTGTTGACAGATACATTTTCAGGGTGGCCAGATGCGTTCCCCACCAGAACTGTCATGACTCAAGAGGTAACCAGGATATTATTACAAGAAATAATACCATGTTTCAGAGTTCCAGCCACAATATCCTCAGATAGAGGATCACATTTCATTTAAGTAAACAGCTCAGAAAAATTGAAAACGTGGCTGGAATTGGGAGCAGGGAGCTAGATGGACCAGTACATAATATACAGCCTGGAGATTATACATATGTTAAGTCTCTTACAGAAAAGACTTTGGAACCACAGTGAGAAGGACCATTCCAGGTGCTTCTCACCACCTTCACCATGATCAAGATCAAGGAGCAGAATGCCTGGATCCAGCACTCTCAAGTGAAGAAGGCCCCAAAAGCCCCTTGGAGAGTGACACCAGGAGACAATGAACTGAGACTAAAACTTACTCGGGCAAAATGAGTACATTGCGGCCGGGGGTAGTTTTCAATTTCATTTACAGAATTGCTTTGTATATAATTGTAACTGGAGTCTTGGAATTAAAGAGTACCTCTATCCAAACCGATGCTGAATAGCCTTAGTCCCAGGCTTTTAATCAGTATACTGAATCCATGGGAGAACTTTCTGAGATAAAAGATTTAAACCTATCTGATAGTGGAGCCTTGGAAAATGTTAAAGATAGAACTCTGAAAATGTTAGGCTTTGTGTTTTCTCAGATCACTGCACCTGCGTAAGCAGTATGATAAATGATATAATTGTTAGATGTGATGATTGTTTAGTAACTAAATATAATTATTATATAATCATAAGAAGAATCATGAGAAACTATGTTGGAAATTTAAGGGGGCTATGTTTAGCTGAAATCTATGTATACAATAGAACAATATAAGTTTAATAATTAACATGAAAGTTATATAATGATAGAATATAAAAACATCATCATCTTGGATGTATGGTCAGAATCAGATTTGGGTGGAAAACTACCCCGATTCCCAGAGCTCTTAATAAAGGCACCACATATAATCGCTTATGTGATTATGTGTTTTTGAACGTTAACATTTTGGCGACCCAGATGGGACCCTTGTGAGTGCTGCTGAGCGAGTTTCGCGAGTCGACTACGCTCCAGCTGGCACCGAGGGATTTCTCAGGGAGCCCATCAGCCCACGACCCGCCTCTGCCACTCACAACGTCCCCGGAAGAAAGGTAAGGTGCCTTTTACTTTGGTTTTGGGTGCCTGCCAATAAGACGCAGCGAAAGCTATGCTTGGCTGGGCTAAAGGAATTCCTGGTGGTACTGCCTAGGTGCCGTCCATAAGACAATCGTGAAAGCGTTGCGGGTTCGGCAATTTGTGGCGTATTTGGAATGGAGAAACTTAAAGGGATTTTGGGCAGCAACACCTCTATTCCACAAAGTTCTCCTTTGGGGTGCTTATTAGCATATTGGAAACAGGGTAATTTTGGGGAAGAATTACGTAAAGCTAAGTTGATTGATTATTGTAATACATAGTGGCCAGGATATGCCTTGGAGAATGGCCAAAAATGGCCAAAATATGGGACTCTGCAATATGACACTATTTCGCAGTTAATGTCGTTTTGTAAACAAGAAGGAAAATGGGATGAGGTTCCGTATGTTGATTTGTTTTTTTATTTACGGGGAAAGCCAGAATGGCAAGATGAATGTGGATTAATGGTGGTTAAAACATCTGCAAGTAATAAGTGTGAGGTTTGTGAGGAACGTTGTTTAGAACACTTGGCGCTGAAAGAAAGCCTGAGTAGGGAAAATTATACAGATATTGATTTACAGGTAGCTCCAATAAGACCAAGAGAACCTAACCCTATCCCACCTGTTTCATCTGTCCCTATCCCACTACCTGCCCCTACCCCACCTAGTCCCGAACCTGTCTCGTCTAGTACACCTTTCCCTCTTTACCCTCCTCTCCCACTGTCACCTGATACCTCTTCCTTGGAAGATGAGCTAAACCTAACTGTGATAGAAAGGAGAAAGAGGGATGCAAGTGAAAAAGATGGCAATGATAATGAATCAGTGACCCCAATAGCCCACAGAACTCAGAGTCGGTCAAAGCTTGCCCCAGTTGTGGATAGAAAAGACATAAACAGACAAAAACGGACTGTAATTGCCCCCTTGTGACAAGGTGTAGGAGTGGAAGGGCCAGTATTTGTAAAAATGCCTTTCTCTCCTGCAGATTTAGTTATTTAGAAACAAACAGCTGGAACTTATAGAGAAAATCCTGATAAAATGGCACGAGTAGTAAAAATGGTTATAAAAACTCAAAATCCTGACTGGGATGACAGACAAGTAATATTAAATATTTTGATGGATTCTACTGAGAAAGAGATGGTACTTAAGGCAGCCAAAGAAAGGGCAAGGGAGGACATCGGAAACGGATTCGTAACAGGGAATTTAGATGAGAATTTCCCAATTGAGGATCCAAATTGGGACCCTAATTTATTTTGCGATATGAGGAGACCACGGAAATATCAAGAGTGGATCCAAATAGGAGTTCAGAATGCTGTGCCCAAAACTATAAATTGGTCTAAACTATATGAAGTTCAGCAGGAAAAGAAGGAATCTCCCACTGCGTTTTTGGAGAGGCTTAAGGAGGTAGCAAGAAAATATACAGATCTCCAAATGGACACAGAACAAGCAAAGGTTCAGCTCGCTCTCATATTCTTGGGCCAGTCACAGGACAATATTCGTAGAAAATTGCAAAAATTAGAAGGCAAAGAACTAAGGAATTTGGATAAGCCACTTGAGGTAGCCTGGAAGGTATATAACAATCGCGAAAGAGAAGCTAGTAAAAGGCAGCAGCAGAATCTTTTGGCAGTAATACAAGGAAAAGGGAACCCAAATTTCAGGGGACGTAACAGGAATGGTCGAGGTAGGAGACCAGTTACGCAGGGGTTAAACCTAAATCAATGTGCGTATTGCAAGCGGGAGGGCCAATGTCCAGACTTGAACAACCAGTTTCACCAGGGCAATCAGTTCCAGCAGGTTACCAAGGAGATGGTTTTGGGGGAGCTGACTAGACATAGAAGCAGTAAAACAGGTTCAAGAGCCTGTTATAAATATACAGTTAGGGCATAAGGAGGTTAAATTTCTAATAGATACAGGAGCTACTTACTTGGTATTGAATGATTTGCAAGGACAAATTGGGGACAAGGAAACAACAATAGTCAGGGCTACAGGGAAAGAGGAAAAACTGCCATTCTTGTAACCCCTAGATTTGTGTTTTGGAAACAAGGTTTTAACGCACAAATTCTTATATGTACCTGAGTGTCCAATTCTGCTTTTAGGGAGAGATTTGCTAGCGAAACTTGATGCGGTAATAACCTTTGAAAATGGAGAGATTATAATGAAAATACCTGAATCAAAGATAGGACAGATATTAATGATCAAAGAAAAACCTGTTCCCTCTATCTCCTAGGGAGGTAGAAGATGCAGTGATTCCCTCTGTATGGGAGACAGATATACCAGGAAAATCTAAATTGGCACAACCAGTGCATGTAGAGTTAAAAGAAGGGGTGAGGGCTGTGAAGGTCAAACAGTATCCCATAAAACCAGAAGCATGGCAAGGAATAGTAAAGATTATTGAGAAATTCTTGAAATACTGAATTTTAGAAGAATGTGAATCAGAGTTTAATACACCAATATTTCCAGTAAAGAAGCCAAATGGTGAATAAAGATTAGTGCAGGATTTGAGAGCAATAAATAAGATAACAAAGGACGTTTATCCAGTGGAAACAAATCCTTACATATTGCTAACATCCGTAAAGGAGATATATAAGTGGTTTACTGTAATTGATTTAAAAGATGCCTTTTTCTGCATCCTCCTTGACAAAGAAAGTAGGAAACTGTTTGCCTTTGAGTGGGAAAACCCAGGGAACAGAAGAAAGACCCAGCTCACCTGGACAAGACTTCCGCAAGGATAGAACTCGCCGACCCTATTTGGAAACCAACTGGCAAAGGAGCTGGAGATTTGGACCGAAAATGGGCAAGTACCAAGAGACCAATACTTATTGTTGCAGTATGTTGATGATATACTAATAGCTACAGAAGAAAAAGCAACTTGCATAAAGGTAACCATTGAGATTTTAAATTCACTGGGAATGGGAGGTTACAAAGTATCCAGAGAAAAGGAGCAAATTGCCCAATGGACTGTGATCTACCTGGGATGTGAAATTTCACAAGGGCAACGAAAACTAGGTACTAACCGTAACCAAGCTATTTGTGCTATTACAGAGCCCCAGAATTTATATGAGCTGCGAGTCTTCCTCGGGATGGCAGGATGGTGTCGCTTGTGGATCATGGACTATGGACTGATTGTGAAACCCCTGTATGAAGCTCAGAAGATGCAGCCATTCACCTGGGGCAAGCCACAGAAAGAAGCCTTCCTAAAATTAAAGGAAGCACTGACAACTGCTCCAGCATTAGGGTTACCTGATCTGTCTAAAGATTTTCAGCTGTTTGTACATGAAAGGCTGCACCTAGCACTAGGAGTCTTGACCCAACGTCTGGGAAGCTGGAAAAGGCCAGTGGGCTACTTTTCCAAACAACTTGACAACATAAGTGCCGGGTGGCCTCCATGTCTGCGGGCAGTCGCAGCTACTGTGATGTTGATACAAGAAGCCAGGAAGCTTACTATGGGAAGGCACATAGATGTCTATGTACCACACATGGTAACCACTGTCTTAGAACAAAAGGGGGGCCATTGGCTATCTCCAAGCAGGATGATGAAATTCCAAGTAGTCCTGACTGAGCAGGATGATGGCACATTAAAAACAACTAACCTTTTGAATCCAGCTTTGTTCCTAGGTACCACAACTGAAGAAGGCCCATTAGAGCACGACTGTGTAGAGGTAATAGAGTACACCTATTCAGCAAGAGAAGACCTGAAAGACGTCCCACTAGAGCAGCCAGAATGGGAGCTATTTACAGATGGGAGCAGCTTCGTGGAAAACGGAACCAGATACGCTGGATATGCAGTAATAACAGTCAATACAGTAGTGGAGGTAAAGGCGTTACCACCAAATATATCTGCCCAGAAGGCAGAACTGGTTGCTTTAACCAGGGCACTAGAATTAAGTGAAGGGAAAAAGGTAAATATCTGGACTGACTCAAAATATGCTTTTGGAGTGGTGCATGTACATGGAGCACTATGGAAAGAAAGGGGACTATTGTTTTCTCGGGGTATGCCCATTAAACATCAGGATGCAGTCCTGGAATTGATAAAAGCAGTACAAAAACCTGAACAAGTGGCAATTATACACTGTAAAGCACACCAATCAGGAAACTCCAAAATCTGTGAGGGAAATCGAAAGGCAGACTGGACAGCCCGAAAGGTTGCTCGAGAGGTGCAAACAACATTGGCATTGATACCTCTAAAGCTTAATGTATACCAATTCAATTTGCCTCCAAAACCAAAATATTCAGTACAAGATGAGAGACTGGCACGTTTGCTAAACGCACAAAAGAATTCCGAAGGTGTTGTGAACGGCGGAAGAAATGCAGCACACAATATGCGTGAACAACAAATCTCAAAGTTTATTGATAACTCACACATATTTATATTGGTGTTAATGAAGCTTATACATATTACAAAAGCTGAGCTCATTATTGGTTAAAACACACTTAAATCAACCACACCTACTTCTATGCTCTAATGATTATTTTGTTTCTATGTTTACATTCTTGTAGCTATTCTACCTAGGCTATCTTCATTTTTCTGGCAAAAGATTTTCTCCCCCATCTTCATGTTGCAGCAAAGGTCACCATGACCCTTGTCAGTGATTGGACACTGATTACTTAATCCCTAGCTTGTTTCCCCTATCCTTATCCAACGGTATCACATCAAAGTGGCCTTTCTCAGCTAGCCAATTATCCAAAAAGCTCTCCACAAGAAGGATGGTACATGACTGCACAAGGACAAATAGTGGTACCCTCCCCTTGATAATGAGAGAAGTTCAACAAATTAAACATAACGAATGTTACTGGCGTGCAGAGGCCTTGGTAAAATTGCTAGAGTTTAATTTCAGTACGGATGTTAACAATGGCAAAATCAGTAATATCAAAACGTGATATCTGCTTGAAAAACAACCCAGTGGCTAGGCGACAGGCACAGCTAGGAAGAATTCGGATAGGAATAGAGCCAGGAGACTATTGGCAGGTAGATTTTGTAGAATTGACAAGAATTCGAGGATACAAATACCTGTTAGTGGGGGTTGACACATTCTCTGGGTGGCCAGAAGTCCTTCCCTGTCACACAAACCAAGCAAAGGAAACAGTTAAGTGGTAACTACAGGAGATTATTGCCAGGTTAAGGGTACCCCTAGGGGTATCATCAGATAGGGGGCCCCATTTCATAGCTACAGTAGTAAGAGAGGTAAGTAGATTGCTGGGGATAATTTGGGACCTCCACACACTGTGGAGACCCCAGTCGAGTGGACAGGTAGAGAGGATGAATCAGACACTAAAAAGGCAAATCAGTAAAACGTGCCAAGAAGCCAAATTGCAGTGGCCCCAGGCTTTGCCAATAGCACTGTTGAGAATTCGGATAAAGCCTAGGAGTGGGATGTCAGTCAGTCCTTATGAGATATTGTACGGGAAACCATATGAATCTCCAGACCCTAACCCTAATGTACACGTCACAGGAAAGCAGGAAGTGTATAATTATGTTCTGTCTCTCGGGAAAACTTTAGCTTGGCTCCGGAGCATCCTCATGTGGAATAGACCACTAACTCTTGAGAACCCAGTTCATAACATACATCCAGGAGACGAGGTGTACATTAAAAACTGGAACGAAGAACCGCTGAAAGAAAAGTGGAGTGGACCCCATCAGGTACTACTGACCACCTTTACAGCAGTCAAAGTAGCTGGCGTGGACCCCTGTAAGTAAGTTGGTGGGCATGTAATAAAACTTATGACTGCACTTCTGATGATGCAGAGATAAAACAGATGCCACCCCTGGCAATAGCCCTACAAATTGGTTGTGCTTGCAGAGGGATCAAACATAAACAAGGCAGAGTGAATTATAAAGTAGTTGTAGGATGTACCAGGAGTACAGTCCGAAGTCCAGAACAATTTGTATGGGCAAGAAACGATGGCACCTGGACAACACATCTGCCTGTAGACGGGAAAGTAAAGGAGATTACTTTAGGCCTTCCAACCTTATGTCCAATTTGGAAAAAGTCCCCATTTAATGGAAAACATGAACTTCTGCAGATAAGAGCAAGACGAGAAGTTCTAGACAATGAAAATCCAGATGACACTTGGCAAGAACCCTCTAGTGGAGTGAAATTTGGGTGGGCCCTAGAGTCATTGCTTGGTCCTATAGCAAACTATCAGAATAGAGAGATGCTGTACAAACTTACAGGTGAGGTAGATAGACTGGCAAGAGTCACCCGGGAAGGATTTAAAGAATTAAACGTACAATTACAAGCCACCACAAAAATGACTTGACAAAATCGATTAGCCTTAGACTTGTTACTCCTGAAAGAGCATGGAGTATGTGGATTTTTAAAGGGACGGGTTGATCATTGCTGCATTCACATCCCAAATGTACCTGCAGATGTAGAATATGACATCAATCAGTTGAAATAAATAGAGCATGAAGCACAAGAAGAGCAAAAGGATTTGACTACAAGCTGGTTAGGAAAAATCTTTAAAGGGTTAGGGTGGAATGTGAGTTCATGGATTAAATCTATCATTGAGAGTGTGATAATCTTACTAATTGTATTCTTAGCAATTTGGTTAGTTTACAGCATCTTAAAGGGAGAGATACAGAAGAAAACGTCCTGGAACCAGAAAATAATAAAGGCACTGACACGAGATCCACGCCCACCATCTTCTGGTTCTCCAGATCATGATAGCATCCAAATCAACCCTGGCTTTGAAGAACGTCAAGTATAAATTGAGGAATAAAGGATTGTATCAAGTGAAAACATTTACACCTTTAGTGAAGTGAAAATGCTTTCAAAGGGGGGAGAATGATAGTGGAGCCTTGGAAAATGTTAAAGATAGAACTCTGAAAATGTTAGGCTTTGTGTTTCCTCAGATCACTGCACCTGCATAAGCAGTATGATAAATGATATAATTGTTAGATGTGACGATTGTTTAGTAATTAAATATAATTATTATATAATCATAAGAAGAATCATGAGAAACTATGTTGGAAATTTAAGGGGGCTATGTTTAGCTGAAATCTATGTATACAATAGAACAATATAAGTTTAATAATTAACATGAAAGTTATATAATGATAGAGTAAAAAAACATGATCATCTCGGATGTATGGTCAGAATCAGACTTGGGTGGAAAACTACCCTGATTCCCAGAGCTCTTAATAAAGGCACCACATATAATCGCTTATGCGATTATGTGTTTTTGAATGCTAACATATCCACTGTAGTAATCCACGGGAATCAGGTATATGAGGAGCAGGACTGGCAGGAATGGGAATTGTGGACACTTCAAAGGATCAGAAGAGAAGAAATCAAGGTAGGGTGCTGGGTGGTCAACGGGACAGCTCATGAGAGACCAGATGAAATTAGTGTCCCAACCTCTCCTGTATACAGGCACCAGGAAGTTTGTGATAGCCCAAGCAAATCAGATTGTTGGTGTAATTTCACATTAATACAGCCTGTAAAGTGACTTATCTTTGGACTCATGATGGTATCAGACTCTCATTTAAATTTAAAATAGATACTACACTTTTTACAACAGCAAGACCTCATACAACTCACACCAGTACTCAAGCAATTCAAACTCAAACCAAACTTGAACCTAAAATATATGAAATAGGCCCATATATAGTGAAGAATATGGGACAACAACAACTGTTGTTCAATCCAGAGTGGTCTCTCAAATATGTTGAATTGCTAATGCTAATTAACACCTCAGAAATCCAACCAGCCTGCTCCTCTTTCCTAAGGACATCCTTTGAGGGCTGGACAACATGATTACAAAGACAAGTACACCTCAGGAACAGAATATGAAGGGATCTAACTGGGATATTAGGGACAGGATTGGGAGTTTTAAATAGAATTGATTCAGAAGTACTGATGAACAAGCTGGCCACTACAGCAGGTAGCCTAGCAAGATCGAAACAGCCCTTCCAGTCATCTCTATTGACATTAGGAACTAGCCAGTGGCAGATTTCAAAAGTACTGCCAAAGTGGGAAAAGGCCAGAGACCATAGACCACAGGTTAATAGTAAATGCGCTTAGTACATGTTGTCGTCATATTGCAAAAGTCCCATACCTTCTTGGTGATTTCCCATGAGCCTCTCCTCACAGCACTGACTCCTTCTTCCTCACAGCACAGCCAACAAACTCCAACTCTCTTCACAACACAAGCAACAAACTCCAACTCTCTTCTCACCCAGCTAACCCACTCTTTTGTAGCACGCTTCTTATTGGACACAGCTGTGGCCTATTAAGGGCAGGCCTGTTCCTAATCTTTGGTGATTAGTACAGCTGCAACTCCTCAGGTGTGAGATTACCTTCTGCACTATTCTCTTACATTCTATCCCTCCACAATTCCCCCTTTTCTTTTAATTACAAAGTTGCAACATCTCTGGAAAGATACGTTCAAGTAAATTGACATTATAACATATTCACATATCTCACTTAGGACTAACAGTATACAAATGTTCAGGCAACAGGTCACAGCAAGAACATACATTTCTAAATTCTGATTTAGTTTTGCTTTTCACAGTCTAGAACAGCAAGCTTTTCATAAACTAACATTGTGCTTACTATCTTTTGCAGGGCCCTTTGCAAAAGATAGTAAACCCAGTACAATCATCTTTTGTGTAATTTCTATTTAACTTTGGAATGTGTGTGTGCTGACCTTGATTCATTACTCAAACTTACATTACACATTATCAGAAATTCTTACACTTCTAGAATATTGACAATATCAATAGCTGGACAACTTTATAAGGCAACTCACATGAATAAGTTAAAGGATATATATTAGGAGAGCAACAAATCAACAGTTACATAATTTTATCAATAGCTACAGAACTTGAACAACATTGATCCAGTATCTGTCGAGTGTACTTATGCTTATGGAATATAAACTTTTACACTTATGCCTAATCAAAGATTAATAGCTGCAATTCACAAACAAAATGCACATGTTTCATCAGCAAACAAATACACCATACTGAATGATAGAGCTACTCTGTCCCCAGCTCCAACTGCTGTTTTAATAATTCTCTTCTTCCTTTTACAGTTCTTTGTTGTATTAGTTGGTTACTGAAAGCCTCTGTTGCCCTACTCTGTTTTCCACGTAGATGAAACAATCTATTCTTCACTTGATATGTTATTTCCCATTGTGTCCCCAGTGGCTCACCTGTGCTCCAGGTGTCAAAATCCGTCAGGTCTGGACCAGGCAGCATCCCCTGCTGCTCTCAATGCTACGCTGGGCTCCGTCTCTGGCTGCACCTTGCCCTACAGCCCAATCCTGAATCACATCGGGTTACTGTGGAGATGGCCACTATACAATTTTAGAGGGCTTCTCTTACATGTTGTCTGTGCAGCTCTGACTCTGCCTCTCAGAGCGCCATGTTGCTTTTGTTCCAGTGTTCATGTAGCAGCAACTTAGCAAACTTCCCCCTGTACTCCTCGGGGGCCATGCTATTGCTGAGGCACTGGCTGCTGCTATGGCCATGCCATTTGCCACTTCTATCAGCTTGTGTCCTGCTGCACACGCTGCCATGTTACTTTCCATTGTGTCCCCAGCAGCTCACCTGTACTCCAGGTGTTGAAATCTGTCAGGTCTGGACCAGGCAGCATCCCCTGCTGCTCTCAATGCTACGCTGGGCTCCATCTCCGGCTGCACCTTGCCCTACAGCCCAATCCTGGATCACATCGGGCTACTGTGGAGATAGCCACTATAACAGTTTTAGAAGGCTTCTCTTACATGTTGTCTGTGCAGCTCTGACTCTGCCTCTCAGAACTCATTGTAACAGCTTGCGTCCTGCTGCACACACTGCCGTTCTGGGGGAACCCAGCATCATCCTGGGTCTCCACCAGACTGCGGCAATACCTTGGCAGAGGGGTGCAGGGCTGGCTCTGACGCACCAAATAAGTAAAGTGTGTAGCATCTACCCTCCATATCCAGCATCCTTCTTCTTGGGTGTGGTGTCTCATACATTGTCCAAACTTCTAGGCTGGGAGGTCTGCCTGGCTATACCTCATCTGGATTTTTAGGCTCTCAGGCTCGTGGTCTGCCTGACTCCACCATCTTATTTCTCTTAGGTCTGCAGTCATCTTCCTGAATCACCTAGGGATCACATTGCTTAATATTAAAGTTCTTTTTCCTAAACCACCACAGGAATCATGTCAGAATCACATCCTTACTGCTCGCTCTCCCGTTCTCTACCTAAATCATCATGGGATCACATCAGAATTACGTTGGGTTTACCAATTGTTTTCATTATATTGCAAAAGTCCCACACCTTCCTGGTAATTTCTCATGGGCTCCTCCTCACAGCACTGACTTCTTCCTCGCAGTACAGCCAACAAACTCCAACTCTCTTCTCACCCAGCTAACCCACTCTTTTGTAGCATGCTTCTTATTGGACACAGCTGTGGCCTATTAAGGGCAGGCCTGTTCCTAATCTTTGGTGATTAGTACAGCTGCAACTCCTCAGGTGTGAGATTACCTTCTGCACTATTCTCTTACATTCTATCCCTCCACAAGTATAGTTCAAGATAATGTGTCTTTAGCTTTCAGTTGTGCACAAGCACAGTTATGGATGCAGGCAACAGCAGCTTTGATCATACGGGAAGGGGATGAAGATAATTTTCCAGCTGAAATTCGAAAAGTTGTCTGAGATAATGCGATTGATTTTGAAAGGAAGTTTCAATCCTGGTGGACTATGATAATTTTCACCCAGCATCCTACTTTTAATGTGGTCACTACCTTTGTGCTTACTATACGTAATACCACTGTTTACGTTATCCACCCCACCATCGCACTAAGATTAAATCATAAAAAACCTGTACTCTACCCCTCAGAATATAGGGTGTGGGCACGAAAAGAAAATGAAAAGTGACAAACAATAAACGTATAATCTTGTGCTTCTAGGGAACAACTAGGATTCATTTGTGAAAGCAATACTATTAATACTCAAGATGTGTGTCTTGACACTGAACAAAGTATTTGCCACTTTGAGATTCATCCAGTCACTAATCAGAAAACTGTGCTTGTATATAATGATAAAGATTGTGTATGCTTGAGAACTGCTTGTACTATTGTAAAAATCAATAACAACTATGCTATTTTATGTTGCAGTGCGATCTCCTATTTTACCTGTCCCACCCCCCTCATGTGCGCCAACTTTTCCCCCTCCCCCTTTTGCCCTCCTGCCTAGGAGCTGCCCATCAATCTTAACCTTCCAGCAAGGCGTCGTGTGATTGGCAGATGCCCCCCAGGCCTGGGCACATTGGTTTGTCCTAGCATCTACATCCCTTGCCCCCTCCCCTCCTCACACCTGGTTGGCCCTCACCTGTCCCTCCCCTCCCCCTGTCCCCGGGGCTTAAAAAGGACACGAGACCATGCAGCCAGGGTGTGTCTGTCTGGAGCTGTTACCACATTCAGAAGTCTACCATGCTGAAATAAAACTCTGGATTTAAGCTCTATGGCAGAACCCGCTCTTTTCTCTTCACCGTCGTCTGAACCTTTTCCACCAAAGGTAAACTGAGTTCCTATTTTGCCTGGATTTGTTCTGAGCACCCAGCTGCAGCACATAGCTGGCCAAAGGCATCTCTGAGGTGAAAACACCACAGCTACAGCCTTTGGTCCAGCAGCGAGGCCAGACGAAGCCAGGCAGGACACACCCGAAACATTCGGGGACTAATATTTAATATAGTGGCGCCTAACGTCCAGCTGCACGGACCTGCAGCCCCAGAAGGAATCTCAGAACCTTAGAAAAGCATTACAACAGCTTTGCTTCCACTGGAAAGAGCTGTGGTTGCACAGCTCTCGAGAGAGACTTGGGACTGATCCCACAAAAAGCCTCGAGGAACGCATTGCGCCTCTGGAAAGTGAAGCTCCTTTCTAGTGAGTGAATTTTCCAGGGGAGAATAGGGGAGCCCCTCCTGCCCAAGGGGTCCTATTCAGTGAAGAGACCAGCCTGCCTGACCTTGCCAGCAACAGCTTCGGTTTCGGTGAGTATTTCTGCTCCTTGAGGGGGTAGTAGCTCAAAAATCCATCTTTGCCGTGAGACGTGTTCCTTTTTGCTCTTTGCATTTTAGGCTGCGCAGCTAAAGGTGGTTCCCTGTAAAGATTTAACTCTGTGGCGTGTTCTCGCCGCTTTTGGAATAGGCGCCAGCTCGGAGGAGCGGGACGGCTCTGCCTGCCCCTCCCCCTGGCTCGGCAGCGCGGCGTGCTCGCTCTCGGCGCGGGGGGGCCTGCATTCCCGGGCGGGGGAGGCTTTGTCAGTCTCCACGCGGCGCGGAGCGGCCCCGGTTTCAGCTCGCCACGTGGCGCGGGGGAGGCTCTCTCTCTCGGTTGGGGGGGGGGGGGGGGGGGGCGGGGGCTGCATTCCCGCGGGCAGGGGAGGCTTTGTCTGTCTCCATGCGGCTGGGGCGGGTCCCCATTCCCTGCTGCTCCTGCCACAGCAGTTTTAAAAGCAGTGTATACAGATGCATTGTGAAAGCTTTCGTCTGTTATTGCCTTTTAACCGTGGTTTGTTTTTTTTTTTTAAATCGGTAGCTGATTTTGGTTTTGTTTTCGGTCGGCGGGAATTTGTTCTGTGCCATTTACATCTAACATGGGCTCGAAATTAAGCGCAGCACAAAAAGGAATGTATTATCATATTATTGGAATTTTAGTTAATGCAAATGTAAAGTTCTCTAAAGGAAAATTGAAACAGTTTATAAGGTGGCTTTTTCTGCACTTCCCACAAACTTCTCCTGAGGAAGTCCACAATATTCAATTTTGGGATAAAGTAGGGCATGAATTGATAACCTTAGGACAGTCTGGGAATACATCCTCAGCTAAATTTGTGTTCTGGAGCTTACAAATTCGAACAGCGTTGCTCAAACAAAGGGAATTGGAGAAAAAGTCAAATATTAAGCCATGTACCTCTGCTCTCCCTGTGTCCCCCCTTCCAGCCCTGAACCTCTTACCCCAAAACTTGGTATTTTAAAGAGAGCAAATTCCACTCATCTGCTGGGAAGACGACTCCCAGTGCAGGTTAAAATGCCTGAGTTCCCTTGTCCACAAGGCCCTGGCCAGATCTCATGGAAAACTCCCCAAAACGCTGTTTCCCCCGCTCTAAATCCCAGAGCACGTGTTAGCTTTTCAGAGAGCAGTGATGCCCAAAATGGCCCCCAGTGCCTAGGGGCTACCCAAGATGGAGGATGCCACGTGGCACCTTCCTAAACCTGGTCACCTTCTTCCCAAGATTCCCTTAAGTATCCCAAAATTCTTTCCCCATCCCCCTCTCCTCCTGTTCCTCGTGACACCTTCCCTCCCCCTCCCCTACCTGCTGTACCCTCAGCTCCGCCCCTCTACTCCTCCCAGGGGGCGGCTGCTGAGGGGACATCACCAGGTGTCCCTGCCTCCTGTTCCCACAGTATCCCCGCCCCCTGCCTTCCCCCTGTCTCCGCCCTCTGTTCCCATTGGTCCCCACCCCCTCCCCGGGTTCCCTCGGTGGGGGCACACCCACTGCATGTCCCCCAACCTGCTTCTGTGATGCCGTTGCTTCCAATGCAAGGGATACAGGGCAGGAAGCTGCAGACCCAATACAGGGTCCCACTTTGTCACTCGCCCCTGTTTCGTATCAGCCTGCAGCCCAAGGAGGAGTAGCCCAAGCTGCTAATTGGAGCTCTTTTGGACGACAATTGATTAAAGAGATCTGTAAATCCCACAAGGAGTATGGCCCACACAGTCCATACTTCTGTGGCCTTTTAAATTCTGAATTGAGCAGGACTGTGGTAATCCCACATGATTTAAAACAGCTTTTCTCGTGCCTCATGACCTCTACAGAATTCAAATTATGGGAAGTAGCATGGAAACAACTGCTAAAAGAGGTTCTCCCAGGCTTACAGGCTGATCCAAACACAGCGAAAGATGCTAATGGCATGCTAATTACCATCGAGCATCTCTTCGGTGATGGTCAGTGGTCTTCCCTCTCAATCCAAGCAACTGTAATACCCGTGCAAGCACTGGAGAAGGTAAAGGAAGCAGCTGAAAAAGCATTCTTTTCACTCCAACCTGAAGGGCCTTTTGAGCCCTACAGTAAGATTAAACAGCTACCATCAGAGCCTTTTCTGAAACTTGTAGAAAGGTTAACTAGAGCCATTGAAATCCAAGTTAAAAAAGAGAATGCAAGGGAAGAGGTTTTAGAGGAAATGGCATTTACAAGAGCAAATGAACAGTGTTGAGCGGCAATTTTGAGCCTTCCTCTAGAACCCCCCTCTACACTAAAAGATATGCTTCTAGTTTGTAACAGGAAAGTGCCTCTGATGAGTGTTGCTGAAGACACCAGACCAAGGCTGCTGCCGAGACCACCTCAGCGTGTCGCTGTTGCCAGCCCTGCGCCCATTCCCTCAGCACAGCAGTACCCTGGGCAGCAGCGATGACCAGCAATGGTTGACCCCACAAAGCCAAGCCTGCTTTGCCTCAACCTTGGGCATTGGAGTAACCAGTGCCCCCTGAAAATGCAATTTGATGAATTAAGAAATGGCACGGGAGAGAAATTACAAGCACTCCCAGGGGGTCAACAACAACAAAAAAACTGAATGGGGAGCGCCGGCCTGCTAGGCATGCAGACACAAAAAGAGCAGGCCAAGGGAATAAGAGAACGAAAACAAACCAAGCGCGCGGTAATGTTACTATTTCTGTAAGTGAAGCAGATGCTTCAAAGACCACATCTGCTGATCCACTGTTAAAAATGCAACAAAATATACTTTGTTATGATTTAGGTGAACCTATGTTAACCACATCTTCTGTCAATGAGCCTTTCAGGTTGCAGCTGACAGAATCACTCCATCTGAAAGACACTGACTGGCATTTTGTCTCTGTCAACCCAGAACAGAAGGGTACTTGGCACCGTATTTGCTGTAAGTACATCGTCATTGGGGACACCAAACACACACCACGTGAGATTGAAATTGCTCCAGGAATGACAACATCAGATCCTGAGCAATTCGTTCTCGGGCTGCACTGTTTCCACCCACCCTTGTTTCTTCCCAAAGGTCAAATTGTTGCCCAAGCTATCCCTGTGCCGTTTTTGCCTGAAGGCACCGAAAAACAAGGGCCCACAGTCGCCCGGGTGCAAGTTATTGGGAAAGACAAACCCAAATTATGGTGTAATGTCAGTGGGGGTGGGGAGTCAAAACGCATTGAGATGCTTGTAGACACGGGTGCAGACTGCACAGTGATCCCAGTACAAGACTGGCCAGCACATTGGCCTTTGCAAAACGTTGCTGGTCACGTTCAAGGTGTAGGAGGCCTGCAATTGGCAAGACAATCCAAAAGCATCCAAATAGAGGGACCAAATGGACAATTGGCAAATATCAGTCCATTTGTGTTAGATTATTCGGAACCTTTGTTAGGGAGAGATTTAATGGCCCAGTGGGGTGTCACAATTGATATTCCAGACTCCCCACAGCATTTTTGTACAGCGGTCATTGAACAACAGCGCCCCACCCAAAAATTGAAGTGGAAAACAGACAAACCAGTTGAGGTGAAACAGTGGCCGCTCAGTAAACAAAAAATAAGGGCGCTTGAGGAGCTAGTGGAAGAGCAGCTGAAAAAGGGTCACATTGTGGAAACCACGTCCCCGTGGAACTCTCCAGTGTTTGTCATTCAGAAAGCCGACAAAAAGAGATGGCGGCTCCTCCACGACCTCCGACAAATTAATAATGTCATTGAAGATATAAGCTCTCCCCAACCTGGTATGCCATCCCCAACAATGCTTCCCCAGGATTGGAAATTAGCTGTTATTGATATAAAAGATTGTTTTTTCCATATTCCCCTACACCCTGACGATGCACCACGTTTCGCATTCTCGGTCCCCACCATCAACATGGAAGCCCCTATGAAAAGGTACCATTGGACAGTTCTCCCTCAGGGCCTGAAGGTTTCCCCAGCGAAGTGCCAGTGGTATGTCTCTTCCCTGCTTTGCCCAGTGCGTGCAGCTGCAGAAAAGGCCATCATCTATCATTATATGGATGATATCCTTGTGTGTGTGCCCCCAATAATGATCTACTCACACATGTGCTTGACCTAACGATCCATGTATTGATTGTTGCAGGGTTCGAGCTCCAGGAAAAGAAAATGCAAAAGATGCCACCTTGGAAATATTTGGGCCTAGAAATTGGAAATAGGACCATTGTTCCTCAAAAACTAGAAATCAATCCAAGGATCAAGACCCTTGCGGATGTCCACAAGTTGTGTGGGTCTTTGAATTGGGTAAGGCCATGGCTCGGTCTGACTAATGAAGATCTTGCCCCTCTTTTCAATTTATTGAAAGGGGGAGAGGACCCAGGTGCTCCTAGGTCTATTACCCCAGAGGCATGGAAAGCTCTAGAAAAGGTTCAGATTGCAATGTCCAAAAGACAGGCCAATCGATGTCGGCCTGACCTGCCATTCAAATTTATCATCTTAGGTAAGTCGCCACACCTCCATGGAATCATTTTCCAATGGGAGGAAAAACAAACTCCTAAGGTAAAGGGCACACCTAAAAAGGGCCAAGACCAGAGGGACCCTCTCTTGATCATAGAATGGCTTTTCCTCAGTCACAAAAAGTCCAAGAGAATGACAAAACCTCAGGAGCTGGTAGCAGAACTGATCCGGAAAGGAAGGACCCGGATCAGGGAGTTAGCAGGATGTGACTTTGAGTGCATTCACATTCCCATTGAGTTAAAATCGGGTCAAAATACTATGCAAATATTGACAATTGTTTTGAGAAAATGAAGTGTTGCAGTTTGCTCTGGATTCCTACTCAGGACAAATTTCTGTCCACCGGCCTGCCCACAAAATGTTCGAACAAGATGTTCAATTTATTCTGAAATTGAGAAGTGCTCAGAGTAGGAGACCTTTAAAAAAGGCTCTGACTGTCTTTACAGATGCGTCCGGGAGGTCCCACAAGTCCGTTATGACTTGGAAGGATCCTCAAACCCAGCAGTGGGCGACGGACATTGCTGAAGTGGAAGGTTCACCTCAGGTTGCTGAATTGGCTGCTGTTGTTAGGGCTTTTGAAAGGTTCTCAGAACCATTCAATCTGATTACAGATTCTGCATATGTGGCAGGAGTAGTGTCCAGGGCAGATCAAGCAATACTGCAAGAAGTGTCTAACATTGCATTTTTTGAGTTGCTCTCAAAACTTGTAAAGTTAGTCACTCACCGAGAGCAACCATTTTATGTGATGCATGTCTGGTCACACACCGACTTGCCAGGGTTTATCGCTGAAGGCAACAGAAGGGCAGATGCTCTTGCTGCACCTGCAGTGATGGCCACTCTTCCAAATGTTTTTGAACAGGCAAAAATCAGCCACCAGCTTTTCCACCAAAATGCACCTGGCCTAGTTTGTCAGTTTCACATCACTCGAGAACAGGCCAAAGCGATTGTGGCCACATGCCCAAATTGCCAACAACATGCACTCCCTGCAATGAGTGCAGGAGCAAACCCTAGGGGGTTGAACAGTTGTGAACTGTGGCAAACAGATGTTATACACATACAGTCATTTGGACAGCAGAAATATGTTCATGTCAGTGTAGATACCTTTTCTGGAGCAATCTATGCTTCTGCCCACACAGGAGAGTCATCTAATGATGCCATTGAGCACCTCTTACAGGCTTTTTCTTTCATGGGCATCCCCAAGGAGTTGAAAACTGATAATGGGCCTGCCTATAAATCCAAGGATTTCGGGAGCTTCCTGCAGCAATGGGGAGTAGAGCACAAAACTGGCATTCCCTACTCCCCTACAGGTCAAGCCATTGTAGAAAGGACTCACTGCAATATTAAAAGAGTCCTGGACCAGCAACAACAGGTTCTGAAGGTGGAACCTCCCCACATCCGATTGTCCAGGGCGTTGTTCACAATAAATTTTCTGAATTGTTCCTTTGACAGCCTGAACCCGCCCATCCTGCGCCACTTTGGGGGGAGCAGTCATACGATGTTGAGAGAAAAGCCTCCGGTTTTAGTAAAGGACCCTGAGACTTGGAAAACAGTGGGACCTTACAAATTGGTTACTTGGGGACGTGGATACGCCTGTGTGTCCACCCCCTCTGGGTTAAAGTGGGTTCCTTCCAAATGGGTAAGGCCTTATGTTCCCAAGGTCTCAGAGAAATCGACAGAAGCGCCCCAGGTTCCCAATGCTTCCTGGAGAAGGAAACGCTGCACGTGTTCTCTGGAGGAAATTCCATTTAAGCCTCCTTTCTGGAATAGTTTGTAATATGTTTGTCTTAAGTTCCTTGTACCAGTTTAGATCCCACGGTTCGTGTGTAGCCTCAAGACGCCATGAGGCCAAGCCTGCTCCTTGTCCTACTCCTGATCATCCCACCAGCGATCTCCTGGATAGTCCCTCAGCCCAAAGCACGTATGGACTACCTTGGCAAAAGACTTCGGACATCAAGAGAAAAACTGACGACTGGCTGAGTGGACTGTTCAAAGGCTGGGGACTCTCGGGCTGGTTGGGATCTATTCTGAAAACTGTAATTTTAGTACTGTTTCTATTAGTTTTTGTTGTTATAGTTGTTAGCATTGTTTTTGGACAAGTCGACCGCATGGTTCTCAAGTTGATTTCAAGCTCATCTCCCCCTCCTGAAGTTTACCATTTAGAAGCCCTTAGTGCTCCAATGAATGACATAGAACCCTCAGTAGAAAGCACTGAACCTCCTGTAGAAGAGCAACCAATTTACCAACCATGGTTTGGCAAGCATTCTGCACCACAAACCCAGTCCTATTCTTTTTAAACAAAACTAGGGGGAGCTGTTGCAGTGCGATCTCCTATTTTACCTGTCCCAGCCCCCTCATGTGTGCCAACTTTTCCCCCTCCCCCTTTTGCCCTCCTGCCTAGGAGCTGTCCATCAATCTTAACCTTTCCAGCAAGGCGTCGTGTGATTGCCAGATGCCCCCCAGGCCTCGGCGCATTGGTTTGTCCTAGCATCCACATCCCTTGCCCCCTCCCCTCCTCACACCTGGTTGGCCCTCACCTGTCCCTCCCCTCCCCCTGTCCCCGGGGCTTAAAAAGGACACGAGACCATACGGCCAGGGTGTGTCTGTCTGGAGCTGTTACCACATTCAGAAGTCTACCATGCTGAAATAAAACTCTGGATTTAAGCTCTATGGCAGAACCCGCTCTTTTCTCTTCACCGTCGTCTGAACCTTTTCCACCAAAGGTAAACTGAGTTCCTATTTTGCCTGGATTTGTTCTGAGCACCCAGCTGCAGCACGTAGCTGGCCAAAGGCATCTCTGAGGTGAAAACACCACAGCTGCAGCCTTTGGTCCAGCAGCGAGGCCAGACGAAGCCAGGCAGGACACACCCGAAACATTCGGGGACTAATATTTAATAATTTTACCCAGTAAAAATCATTCTAGTTTTGTATTTAAAATTTTATTAAAATGATCATTTGTGATTTTTTTGTTTTTGACCCCAATGACATCCCACCAGCTGATTAAAACCAATTACACAATGTATCACAGACTATCACCTACTCCTATTGGAATAAACCTCACATTAGTAAAACAATCGATTAAACACCAAGACCTATTAGAGCTCTTAAAGAAAATCCAAAAAAGGGGAGAGAAAAACCTAATTACTGTCCATTATGATACAAAAGAAATAACCAGAACTCTACAAAGAATAAAACAAAATGCAGATCATCACTGGTGGGATGTAATCTTTAGATAGTCACCAACTACAAATAGGATCTTTAATACATTGTGTCACCCCATTGTAGTTTTATTAATATTAGTTAGAGTAAGTTTAGAGTTATCTTTTATATTGCTAATTTAGACTTAGAGAATACTACAGCGAGTAAATATATTAACCTCCTTATCAAATGTACATAATAAAACATTAAGCGACACATTATCAGAGGGATTTGCATTAAGTAAAAGAATTTACTTATTTTCTATGAAAGGGGGGAATGAAACAAAGTGGAAATTTAACAGAGTAGAAATCCATTTCGGGTTTAGGTGAAATGTGCTGCTTTGAATTATTATGTCTGTAGCTTGCTAGCATAAGTGAACTTGTTTTGTCTGTTAACTTTGCTGCGCTCACAAAACTGCCTCAGCTGAGGAAAAAGGAATGCAATTTCCAAGCTGAAGAGATAAGAAGGGCCCCTTGAACTTTGAAACAAAGGCAAGAGACAGACAGGATGACCAGAGAGTTTTCTCTGTACAAGGACTAGTTGCAAGTTGTAATGCAAACCCCATAAAATGTATATGCATGTACCTGTTGTGAAACTCTATGCATATGTACCAGTAAGGGGGGATAAAAAAAGTTTAGGAATTCTCAGGGGTGCGCATGTCCTTTAGGGGGAATGATCCCCACATACGTCCAGGGCTGTAATAAACATACCAGCTTTACAACTTTTACAAGTTGTGGAGTTAGGTTTTTTCCCCACAAATCACCACATATGTGGGATATTAAGCTTGATATTAATTTTTGGTCTAAACTCACTAATTTAGGCCATATTTCTCCATTATCTGTTTCATACGTTGGCCACATTTTCTTTTGAGAGTCTAATAAGTCTAGATTTTAAAAGCATAGACTCTTCCCCAGTGAAAATCACCCAGTTTTTCAGCAATAATCCCAGAGGACTATCACTTGGAATACTACTGTTATCATATTCACAAGACGATACACAATCCATTTTGATACACAAAAATAAAAAGAAAAGAGGCACAAACAAATCAAAATTGGGATTAGAACTCAAAACCTTCAGAGCCACAGCACAGAAGCTAATCAGCTGTGCCACTCTTTGGCTTCAGGCTAACCCAATTACAATTTAAACCTCCCCTTTTAAAAAGGCATCCCTTCTTACCCACAGGTAAAGAGCAAAACATCTCCGCCTAGAACCCCAGGGTTCCCTGTGGGAACTCAGCACATCGCTCCCGATGTCCAGAGATGCCAGGAGAACCCTTGGGGGTCTCGGAAACCCTGGAATGTTGCCAGGAGTGTCTGGTGGCTTGATTTTGATCCATCCACAGAAGTGACAGCAGTTTGAGGACATGAGAATCACTTTAGAGTGAAGGGTGTAAAAGGGACACATTTATAGGGTGAAATATAAACTTTAAGGTTTTTGGTACAGGGGGGTTATGGAGACAAGATGGAGGGGTCAGGGCGTGTCTCGTCCTTCTTCTTTCTTCTTCTTGTCTTCCATCTCCTGTGGTGATGTTGGCACTTGGAGATTGGTTTGTGGTGAAGGTGTACTTGCCAACATGGGTGAAAAGTATTGGAAAATAAAGGTAAATATCATGTACGTAGATTTTAGTATAAAAAGACATGACCGCCTCGTGGGTGGTCACAAGTGCCCTTGGCTGCCGTGCAGATCAGACCTCTGTTGGGCAGACAGAAAATTTTGTAGATAAGAAACAATAAACAATCTGAAGATCGAAAAGCTGAAGAGTCCAGACTCGTCCTTTGAAACACGTGCCACCCAAGAACCACCCTACCCGTGTCGGGGCAGAGACAGACAGCCGAACCCGACAGTTCCCCAAACAAAATTGCAATTTACAAATACCTCTTAGCACCTAACCCAGATGCTAAACAGAATATCCCTTTATTCAGTCACTCACGTGCCTCCATTCCAAGGGTTCTTGTCTCTGATACCTCTGGACCACAGCTGGGCCTCTCTGGGAATGTCAGGTCCAAGGGTTTTCCAGATGCCTCACTGTCCTTTTGTTGTCACCAAAACTGCTGCCTTAAGGAGCTGGAACAGAGGTTAGACGGAGTCATTAGGAATAAAGTGGATATTTATTGAAGTGCCTACAAAGGTCACACCCTGGCAGTACTGGAGCCACAGTCATGGCTCTGCCCGGATGGCTTCAAGATGGAAGCAAAAGAGGGCTTGGTCACAAGATCTCACATTTTTATGTTTTAGTCCATTTGCATATAGGAGTTAACTGTCCAATTAATAGCTTCAAATTATGAAGTTTCATCCTCCTTGCTTGCTTGCCCGCCCTCCTCTTTTCACTTTGTTTATCCTTTGGGCCTGAAGTTTAAAGAGATTGTCCGTGAGTCTCCAGCTAGAATAGGATTGTTTTGTCTTCACCACCCTGTGAAAAGATCCTAGTAACACTTAATATAAAGCTAAAAGCTGCACACCAAAGCAGAACAGAAAAACTTAAAACCTAAGGTATCACAAGTTCACCAGCACCAGTGCCCTCCAAACTCAGCCAGGTCAACTGAAACATTGGGGTCTATGACCACTGGGGACTACCAAAGAGACCCCCAAGACAGAAGAACGCATGTATAAAGGAGAGGGGGAATATGTCAATTATTTCAGGGAAAGAATTACCATATATATGTTTATTTTGGGACAATCAATGAATATGTATGTAAAATACAGTATATAAACAGGAACTTTCCTGTACTCAGCATGCACGGCTTTGGGAGGAGCTATGCCTCCATGCATCCGGCTGAATAAAGAATGCCTGCTTCTTAATGTTACGTTGGTGTTAAGGAGTCTTTTATTTTAATGAATTTTTGGTAACAGCTTGACAATTTCGACATGCTAAAAATAAATTTTGAAAAACATGTATCCAACTTTTCTGTAGCAATCAACAAAATAAGTTACTACTAATTACCCACATTTACATTCTATATTAGTAACTTTACACATAAAAGCATATGAAGATCTTAGGCTAGGTTCATTATAGATATTCTTATTTGGCATTTCTTTCATCTGATTTGTTCAAATACTAGGTCATGCCTCTTCAAAACACATGGGTGCAATAAAACACTACAAAATAAATAAAGAAGTGGCTGTTTGAGCAGGATTTCTTTTGACTTCTTAAATAGAATAAACTAGCATAAAGTTTCTTTTAAATTTATGTGATGATAACAATGTATTACACTAGCATTTTTTTCTCAGAGTTTACAGAGGAACAATCTAGATACACTACATATAAAAACCACTTGTCCAAATCCAGTGACTTCCATTATCTCTAAGCTTACTTATATCTGGAAATACAATGTATTCAACAGCATACATGGAATAAAATTGTTTGCCATTCCTTCTAAAAGCAAAGCACAAAGCAAGAGGCTATAACAGAAAGGAAGACAGAAAATTTTAAGTCAGTTATTTGTGGTTAATTGCACTATAAAAGAATTGTGATAAGAAAGAGGTAGATAAGAAAATTGTTCTGCCTTGTAGCATTGATAAGGAGAGTAGAACAGAACAGCATTTTACTCTGATAAGGACAGTAGAACAGAACAGCATTGCCTCAGAGAAAGAGATGAAGGATGTAATTTAGGCAAACAGAAGTAATGTAAAACACAAGCCAGATGCCAGCTCAGTTCTGCAAGGCTGACAAAGCAGAAGTTATGCAAAACAATGAATTTGTATTTACTCAAAAGCAGGGCTCAAGGAACAGCCACTTAGGGGGGACACCTGATGTTGGAAACTGTTGAAAAAGGCCCCAGGGAACCATGTAAGGATTTCCAATAATGTGTGCTACTATGTAAAATAAAGTAATACATATACAGCAAGTAAGTGGGGATAGCTAATGAATATGCAATCAGTGTGTATGATAAAAACTCTCTTTACCCAGTGCTAGGGATTTCGGTATCAGCATCACTTTTTTTTTGCTTTGATAGCAAGTAATTCCACAGAGTAGGCCAGACCCTGACAGGAGCTTGTATTGCTGTTGCATAATATCCTTTTCTCTGATTGTTGTGATAGTGGTAGGATCCCACATGGAAAATTCCTTCCCTGAAGATCAGTTAAAGGCCTTAAAACAGCACAGTCCATGAACATTTCTACTGAGTCCAGAAAATATTTGCCGATAAATCTGATGGCAATTATTAAAATAGTTTTGAATACATTAAACTTACAGCATATTTACTGCAAGCCACAAAAATTACCCTAGGGCTGGATTTTTATCTTGAAAATTAAAATTGCAAACAAGCAGGACATTTCAAATTAGAGATAAGAACTGAAGGGAAAGTTTGGCATTTTCAGAATGTTTATTGGTGTTATGAACCACCACCACAACTGGATAGCCCAACTTTAAAAATTCTATATAATTTCTATAAATGCAGAATCTTAAGAATTTAATCCTCCACAGCAAGCTATGCACAGTTCAGAAGATAAATAAAAAAGTATCTCTGCTCATTAAAATTTCATGAAAGAACATTGAAAATAAAGTGTCCAAAGAGTCCCAGTTATGAGTGAAAGCATGGATCCATGAGAAGTGTTTGTAGTTGAGAACTTAGATTTTTCTGATATAAATTTTTCAGTTTTCTATGTCACAACCACTCTACAGGACATGCTGATACTGTTTAGGAATGACATAGGTTTGTGAAAAAACCTCTCACTTTACTATAATATATTAATAAAATAAAACATTAAATAATAATGTCAAGTATATCATAATAGTCACATAAATACGGTTGACCCCAAGTGTTTACATTAAAAAAATGAATCGCTCCAAAAAGCATTATGATAAAAAATATCAGTCAGAAATAAAGAAGCTTCTTGGTTAATGTCAGCAATGTCACTAATCCTCATTCCATGCAGACTGAAGCAAATGCTTCTATTCAACAGGGAGAACATCTTATGAAGACCTCATAATTGCTTTTGTAATTTTGTAGATACCAAAAGAGTCACATTAATAATAAACTCTCCTTAAATATAAGTTCCAGAATTTCCTCCACCTCCCAATTAAAAAAGGTTGTATTTTCAGAATTATGCATTCTTTCACAAAGATCTGTACTTAGTGTAGCCCTCAGCATTCAAAAGGCTAAGTGAACTGTAGAATTTGAGCTGCATGTTGTAGGCCAACTACAACTAATTTATCTGATTGCCTTCAAATGTTGTCCTTGTTTCAGCTGGGATAGAGTTAATTTTCTTCCTAGTAGCTTTTACAATGCTGTGTTTTGTATTTAGGATGAGAATAATGTTGATGACACACTGATGTTTTCATTGTTTCTGAGCAGTGTTTTCCCTAAGTCATGGACTTTCCAGTGTTTCATGCTCTGCGAGGCAGGAGCTGCACAAGAAGCCAGGAGAGAACATGGCCAGGATAGCTGATCTAAACTGGCCAAAGGGATATTCCATACCATACAATTCATGTTCAGTATATAAACTGGGGGCAGTTGGCCAGGAGGGCTGGATTGCTGCTTGGGGACTGGCTGGGCATGGGTCAGTGGGTGGTGAGCAATTTTGTGCATCACTTGTGTTTCATTTCTCTCTCTCTTTTTCTTATCTCTCTTTTAATTGCAATTATTATTATTGTTGTTTTTGTTGTTACTATTATTATTATATTTTACTTTATTAAAATTATTATGTTGTTCTTATCTCAACATTTTTTGATTCTTCTTCGCATCCCACTGAGGGGTGGGGAGAGTGAGCGAGCAGTTCTATGACAGGCTATATTGGCATTCAATGTGTGGTACAAAGGGTTGAGATAATGACAGAACTGACCTGAGCACATTAGAACAATTTTTTTATAAGTATGCATTATATTAGCTTAATAGTTGCTGGACATGATATTGATTTATTTGCTTTTAAAGTTGGTGTACTTGTTCTTCAAAGTTGCATCATGTAATACCTTACTTGCAGTATATGTTCCCTGTTATGCTGTTTATCACCTGTGGGAACTGGGATAAGATTACCATGTTGTACTTTGTAACACTGACTTATGATATAGAATTGCTGTCCACAAGACCATAAAATTGCTCTTCTTTTTCTTATCTCATTGCTGTTTCCAGGAAATTGTTTTTATCTCAGCCCATGATCTTTAACTTTTGTGCCTCCAATTCTCCTCTCCAGCCTGATGCAGGGAAGAAGGAGGGGAAAGTGGGGGAGAGAGAGAGTGGCACATAGTTTGGAGTCTCAGCGAGGGCACTGAATTGGGGAGTACCATTCCTAAATCACGACAACCTTAACTGGCACCCAACATGAAGCAAGAAGGGTTGAGATAACAACAGATCTGCCTAGAGTGTGTTGGAGACAAATTTGATCTAGGCATTTCTTGTATTAGGTATAGTCACTGGTCACAATGTCACTTGGTCTGTTCATGTGGGTGTGGTACCAACCCCTGCATATATTCCCACATGTGCTCTTCACTGTGATATTTTTCAGAGTAGGGAGAGGGTTCAGGATTGCTTTGTTGCTGTACTGTGGGATATCATTTTATGACATGATAACATCGAAGGCAATGAGGGTCATTTGGGATGTATATTAAGTGCTAGTCTCCTACCCTTACCGCTGGGGCTACTGTGGTAGTCTGTTATTTTACAGTTTGTTCTTCTGTAATATTCCTTGTTATAAGTTTGTAATGGTTCATTCCATGTACCCCATTTGGCTTCCCTGATGGTTCAGTCCTGAGCTGTTTACCCCAAGATTTTCCCGACAAGTCTATGTCAATCCCCCGTCAGTCTCCTTGTACCTCCCTTGTTTCCTTGTCTTACCCTTGTCTGTCAAAGATAGCACATCCTTTTTGCTCTGGAATGTTCCCTGTCCTTCATCCCTTCCTTGAAGTAAGATTGGATTGTAAGGTTTGCTCCTTCCCCTTGTTGGCTTCTATTGGATAGCCCTTACCCTGCACCCCTGCCCTAATGCCTTTCTATTGGTGAAAAGTTGTGTCCTCCCGTTATTCCCTCCCTTGCTTAAAAGCAGTTCTTTTGCCCTCAGTTGATGTCACTTGTCCCTGACTCCCCTGGGGAAATAAACTTCCTTGGAACTCAAACAAGTGATCACTCCCTATTCCTTTGCCTTGGTTCTTTATACTGTGCTGCTGCTGTGCCACTCACGCCACAGCTGACAGCTGCAGGGAGCTGCGAGTCCCTGTATGCATCACCACGTGGGAAAGTCTCCACACAGATCCAGGGGCGGCCCCTCTCGAGACTGCGTCGGTCTTGGGGAGTGAGCGGCCGGAGAATATCTCCCTGTGACCGCAGCAATGCAGTGTCAAGCTACCTCTGGGAATTCATTAGTAATTGTACTCAGCTTGTGTGGGGAACAGGAAAGGATGATTTTCCCCAGCTTTTCACCCCCTTTACCTCCTTCAGGCCTGATACAACAGCTTTTGAGAATTTTGAATTTCGTTAGGATGTTAAGGAAAGCCTGTTCTTGTTGCTAGGTTTGCCAGGAGTCTTGGTTTGAAAAGACAGGTGTGTGCTAAGGAAGGCAGGAGCCTCCCTTGAAACGGAAAATGAAAACCCCCTCCCTCCGAATTATTATAATTTTGAAATTAAGAAGCTCTCAGGAAAAGATATGGGAGTAGGAATAACAGTTCTTTATTAGGAAAAAAAATTAAAAGAAAATATAAAAATAAAAATGGAGTAATACAAAACAACACTGACGGTCAGAAATACAACCTGACACCCTGTTGGTCAGGGTGTTGGTAGCAGTCCGATTAAATGGTGGCTGCAGTCTTCCTGCAGTGACAAATGTGGTTCTGTTGAAGCAGTAATCCTGTAGAAGAGTGTAGTCTTCCTCTGAAGATCCAGTGGTGGTACAGATGGGCCTGGTCTTCCTCTGGGAATCCAGTGGAAAAGAAAGCTGCTCCTCTGAGAATCCAGTGGGAAAAGGCTGCCTGTGGTGTTCTAAATCTCAGATTATATCTAGGTAGGAATGCTTGGGCAGAGTCCAAATCCTCCTGGGTGGAGCATCTCACAATGGGATGATGTAATTTATATCAGTCATACAGTGACACTCAATGGGCCATTAACAGAAGATATTTTCCGGAGCGAGGATTGGTTGTGGCAGAGATAAAGAAAACTGCTCCACCTGTTTTTAATAGGTGTCCCAATTAACAGAAGATAACTGCCCTACATCTAACAGATGGCAATAGAATACACACCCCCAGCCACATCTTGTATTTCCAACCTAAGACATTAGGTCTCCTCAATGCGGTCCACACCATGTTTAGAGGCAAGAAAGAGATTTTTAGGAAGGTCATTCAGAGATCTGCCTCAAGGGTGGATAATCATGTGATACCTTTGTCTGGCCCCTAAAATCATGAGTCAGAACAGTTAGGTGATAAAATGTGGTTACCTTTTATGAAGGGTCCTTCAGGTGCACAACATGCCAAAATACAAGCCGAAATGCACTGAAGATGCACATGTGACATAGAGCAAGCACAGTTTTATAAATTTAGCAAATAGGCATAATTGACAAGAATGCCCAATTAGAAACACAGGTGATGTAATTCCCCCTTTTGGCTACACCATCTTCTATTGCCCCCCCTTTAGATACTAGATAAACTTTGCTTATGGGAGAGTGTCTTGAGAAGCTGGTTCAACCTTGGTTCTCAGAAGAAGCAAGATTAGGATTGGGGCCTAGGAATGTGTTTTGTCTTTCTGTCTAACGGAGTAGGTAAAATGCTAGCTACTAATCTATATAGTTATACAATAATAGGCTACAGAGCTACAAATATATGTGGAGAATATATAAAAGCACAAATCAGTTTGGCATCACATGAGTGGCATGGAATATGGGAGAAAATGGGCCAGTTTTGGGGGAAATTCTCTGTTCCAATGGTTTGGAAGTTAACCCCTGAACAACTACAGGACCATAATAAAGTGACATAAAAATTTTCTAGGAGAATGCTGTGACAGCTCAAGAGAGGAGCAACTTATTGCAGTGTTCTGGGCCCTGGCTACTATTTATCAGACACTGCTCATCACTAGCCAGCCCCCTCAGGGGGAGGAGGAGGAAAGCAGAACAAAACCCTAAGTGAGAAAGAGATACTTGCACCTTATAAAGGGGTTTGAGCTGCCTCAGAAGTGATTGTCATGGAAGCACAGCTCCTCCTGGCACCCCGACTGCCAGTGCTGGGCTGGATGGTAAAAGGCAAAGTCTGTTCTACACATCATGCCACTGAGGCTATGTGAAGCAAGTGGATTGCTCTGATCATACAGCAAGCTCAAATATAGGAAACCCCAGTTGCCCAGGGATCTTGGAAGTCATCATGAAATGGCCCAAAGGGAAAAATTTCGGACTATCATCAGAAGAGGAGAAGGTGACACACTGACAAGGCCCCACAATATCATCAACTACCAGAAAAGGAAAAGTGACACGGTCTCTTCACTGACAGTTCCTGCCATATTGTAGGAATACATCAAGAAAGGAAAGCTACGCGGCGAGTTGCAGAAGCTATTGAGGGACAAGAGGGATCAAGTCATGTTGCAAAGCTGAAAGCTATCCAGCTGGCTTTAGATATCACTGAATGAGAGAAATGACCAGCACTCTACACTGAATCATGGATGGTGGCAAATGCTCTGTGGGGGTGGCTGGACTGACAGAAAAAGACCAATTTGCAGCACAGAGGGAAACCCATCTGGGCTGCTGAATTGTGGCAAGACATCACTGCCCAGGTAGAGAAGTTGGCTGTAAAAGTACATAATGTAGGTGCACACGTACCCAAGAGTGGGGCTACTGAAGAACATCACAGCAACGGACAATTGGATCAAGCTGCCAAGATTAAAGTGTCTCAGGTGGATCTGGACCGGCAACATAAGGGTGAATTATTTCTGGCTCAGTGGGCCCATGATGCCTCAGGTCATTAGAGAAGAGATGCAACTAAGAAATGGGCCCATGATTGAGGTGTGGACTTTACCATTGACACAATGTCACAGATTATCCATAGCTGTGAAATGTGCTGTGATCAAGCAGGCCAAGCAGGTAAAGCCTTGTGGTATGGGGGATGATGGTCAAAATATAAATATGGGGAGGTCTGGCAGATCAATTACACCACACTGCCACAAACCTGCCAAGGCAAGCGCTGCGTGCTGACAATGGTGGAAACAACCAATCGATGGCTGGAGATGTTCCCTGTGCCTCATGTCATTGTCCAGAGCATTATCTTGGGCCTTGAATAATAAATCCTGTGGTGATATGGCACCCTTGAAAGAATTGAGTCAGACAACAAGACTCATTTCAAAAATGGCCTCATAGACACCTGGGCCAGAGAGCATGGGATTGAGTGGGTGTATCATATTCCTTATCATGCACCAGCCTCCGGGAAAATTAAACTGTACAATGGACTGGTAAAAACCACATTGAAAGCAATGATCTGTGGGACCTTCAAACATTGGGATCTACATTTAGCGAAGGCCACCTGGTTAGCTAGCACTAGCAGCTCTACCAATCGAGCTGGCCCCACTCAATCAAAACATACAAGCCCCATAGAAAGGGATAAAGTCTCTGGTGCATATGAAGAATGTGTTAGAGAGGACACTTTGGATCAGTCCTGCCTCAAGCAAAGGCAAGCCCATCTGTGGGATTGTTTTTGCTCAAGTGATGCCTAGAGAGGCTACCTGGAAGAGAGGCTAGACAATGTTAAAGGAATAAAGTAGATATTTATTAAAAAGGCCTTCAAAGGATACACCTTGAGCAGTACAAGAGCCTGGCCATGGTTCCACCCACAATGGCCTCTGAGTCATGAGTTTTCACACTTTTATAAGTTTTGATCCATTTACATATTGGGGTTAACTGTCCAATTACAGCTTCAAGTTGTGAAGTCACATCGTCCCAGATTGCTCTCCTCAATTTGCTGTTGTTTATATTTTTTTGGCCTGAAGCTGCAATGGCGTCCTTGGTTCTTGGGCTGGAAAAAGATTGTTTTGTCTAACTAAACTGTGAAGAGAACTTGCTAACACTTTATATGAAGTTCAGAGTTATATACTAATGCAGTACAGAATCTGGAAAATATGAAAACCAAAATTAAAGGCATCACAAGGACCCAGGTACACCTGGTAGGTAATGCAGAGGGACAGGGAAGCATGATGTGCACGTCTAGGGGATTTGATTTTTGGATGTGAAACCTAAGTGGTATGTAACATCGCTTCCATTAATGCCTCCCATGCAAAACCACCACAGTAACAAAAAGTTAACCACAAGTACTAATGTAACAAGATGTGCAGGTAAAGCAAGCAAGATAGCAGAGCAAGGGAGATAACAAGTGCCATCAAAAGCAAGATAGCAAGTTTTAACAGAACTTACAAACTGCAAAATTAGCTAAAAACAAGTTAGACTGAAGAACAAGAAGCACCAGGCATGTGCTGAAGATAGAGGTAAAAAGTTCAAATGTGAGGAAGACTACAGAAGTCTTCATCAAAAGACCAGCAGAAGACTGACAACCACCACAGAAGGAACTGACGCACACGCGAAAGCAATAAACTGTTGTAAAACCATGACACAGCTTTATTCAAATATGAGTATGCTAATGATATGTTGTAATCGTGATGTTGCGCGGAAGGACTTTTAAAATACTGATGAAGGCTGTCTCAGACATCTTTTCATTAAAAATCCTTCCTTAGGATTTTTCCTTCTGAGAAGCTGAGAGGCCTCAGAAACAAAATGTAAACAATGATTATCTGCTGCTGTGGAATGCAACAGGTGGATCCGTGATTGGTCTCGTGTGGATGTTTGGAATTAATGGCCAATCATGGCAGAGCTGGCTCTCTCTCTGTCTGAGCCACAGACCTTTTGTTATTCATTCTTTTCTATTCTTAGCCTAGCCTTCTGATGAGAACTTTTCCTTCTATTCTTTTAGTGTAGTTTTAATGTAACATATATCATAAAATAATAAATCAAGCCTTCTGTAATATGGAGTCAGATCTACGTCTCTTCCCTCATCCTAAGACCCCTGTGAACACTGTCACAGAAGGCTAAAGAAGATTGAGTGAGTTTTGTGGCAGAGAAATCCCCCACGCTCCCAGTGCTGAATAAACAAATGCCTACTCTGTAGTCATCTGACTATAGAGTTTTATTTTCTTGCCTAGTTTGGACAACAGTGAGAACAGCCTGTAATGTTGAATTGTCTAATATTGTTTACTGAATGACACTGCCACTGTGTGCCATAACTCCCATGGACAATGAGGAGGGACTGCTCTAGATACTCCAGTTGTGTGCTCCTAATGCAGCTTGCAACCAGCTGACAGCACACCAGGCCCCCTGTCCTAGAAGACACCTAGAATGGATAAAACCCTGTCCTGGTTTGAAAAGGAAGTGAGTTTTTTGGGAGTTTGGTGGTCAAACCAATAGGTGCTCAGACTTGAATATTGGCACCTGGTGTGGCCACTGAGGACATGGGTACGCCTCTGAGAACACAGGGGGTTAAAAGCAGAGAACTCCCAAGAAAACTTTCTCTTGGTTCCAGTCTGTGAAAGAGGTCAGACCTCCCCTGCCCAGTTGCAGGCTGGGTGGGGGAGGGGAAGCCACGAGGCTTGAGTGAGGTAGGCTGGGGCCTTGGACGGAGAAGGGAGGTGAAGGCCCCTGCAGGATGGAAGGGTGGAGGAGAACTGAGAGGCATCGGGCAGATGAGAGAGAGAGCGTGAGAGAGAGCACGAGAGAGAGCCTGTGCCACCTTGAAATTTGATCTCATGTGCTGTTGTCTCAGTCTCTCTGCGAGCCTCTCAGGAACCCTGGGCCAGTCCCGAGTCGGCAGACACCGGGGAGGGCAGCCCCGACACGGCCGACAGCAGGGAGACACTCTCTGTGCCCCGAGGGTACTGAGGGCACTTAGGCTGGTCGCCTTCGCTGCAGCAGAGACAGCAGAGACATCGGTAGAAGAGAAGGGGCCGACTCTCAGCAGGGGTTAATCCAAGGTTTTATTAAGGAGTCCCGGAGGAGCTCCTGCACCCCAGGGGGCCTCCTGCCGAGAGCCCCGGGGGATGTCCGGAGTTCACATTTAAAGGGGGGAGGAAACCAAAAGCAGATAACATTTACTGACCAATAGGTATCTCTGGGGGATAGATACTGGGGGACAGGCATATCGGGCAGCATATGGGACTAGGCCTGGGGGGCTGACCCCTGGCCTCTGGCAAATCACTCGACAACTTGGACCGAAACTTCTGGATGGGGGGCTGGGATGCTGAGTGATAGACAGAGAGCCAGGGTGGGGGTTTAGGGAATGATCTCATCCCAGGAGAGGGATAACACAGATAAAGGGAGGGGAGTACAGTCTGGGATAAACCATTTGGGAAAAATATTGGAATACAAAACAAAACTACTTCAAAGTATTACAAAATATAAAAACACACTACAACATCTCCCTCTTTTCGTTTAAATAAAAAAGGAGAGGCACCTAAACATTAAATTTCAGCTCGGAGTGATATCAAGCATCAGCAAACCAAAGCTGTTTTGTAAATTCTGCAGAGGTTTCTGTCTCTTCCTCAGAAGAGGCAGGAACAGTCACCTGATTGATCTCTAAAGGGGAAATAGCTTTCGATATCAGTTTGGTCACAATGCTCTTGATGATCCCAAAACTGATCAAAATAACAAGAAGAACAAACAAAACTAAAAATACAGATTTCAATATGGATCTGACCCAGCCCGAGAGTCCCCATCCTTGAAAAAGTCCATCCATCCAGTCTGCTGTTTCTTGCTTGATGTCTTGGACCATCTGTTGCATCTTTCTGATGATTTTGTGGACATTTTCAGCTTTGGATGACAGATTCATGCAACAGAGACCTTCAAACTCCTCACAACGATGATTATGTAGCAAGAGAAGAAAATCAATTGCAGCACGATTTTGTAGGGTGGCTTGCCTTGTTGTTTCATCGTCTGCCAGGAGGTCTGAAAGTGCAGCTGATGTAATATTGGCCTGTTTAGCAACCCAACACTCTAGCTGTGATAATTCACCTAGAGCTTTAGCTGCAGATACCCATGGCAAAAACACGGTGATCGCAACTCCTTTTGGTTTGGACCAATGTACAATTTCAGAATCGCAATTTGGGTCCAGATTCCTTAAATCTCTCTTTTTGCGGGCTGAATTGCGAGCGCTGGTTTTGGTTCGCCAATCCATGATTTGGGTTTTGTTGGGTGTAAACAGGCTCAGCTTTCCAATGGTGCATGGACCTCCGATTAGACGAGAGGGGATGCCTGCCCATGCCCTGTCACCACAAATGAGGAAAAACCCTTTAGGGAGGGCACGGGGCTTATTATCAGGGGTAGAAGGTATTCCTACTTGGGAAATTTTCTTACACCAAAATTTTGCCGTATAATTCACTTTAAACTGTTTAACTTCATGGTACAAGTTTACTTGATCTTTTGGTGTAAACATAAACTGAACACAATAGAATGCCTTGGTAGAACCAAGGAGTTCAAATTCTTGGGGTTCTTTTTCTGCTACTGCTTGTCTATCAATTAATTTTGTCCAAGGGGATAACGGATTATATACTGGAAGAAGGGGAGCAGCTAATGCTGGCGGAAATTCATCATATTTAGATGGGATCCCCACAAGGCAAGTGGACATCGGGTCAGACACAGAAGAAGCTGACAGACAAATGTGGTCTTGGTTGAGGACTCTGGCGAGGGTGGTCCACACATTTGCCTGAGGCTGCGGAACAATCCACATCTGACTTGGATGGACGGCTGTCAACAGAAGCAACGGAAGGATGGGGCTCATTCTGATGACACCAGGGCTGAGTTCAGATCAAAGGAAAACACTAAAACTGAAAATAAAAATTGTTAGGGATAAGGTTCAGGCAACAACAATTTAACTTTAAAGAGTCTGACGGCGCTTTCTCCTCCAGCAGGCACTGGCTACCTGTGTTGTAGCTTTGTCCTTTGACACCTTAGGAATGTACGGTCTCACCCACCTGGAGGGGATCCATCTCAAGCCTGAGGGAGTGGATACGCACGCATATCCCCTACCCCAGACTACGAGCTCATGGGGCCCCTCTATTTTCCAAGTTTCAGGGTCCTTTATGAGGACTGGTGGACGGACTTTCAGTTTGTGCTGACTGTTCTCGTTAAAATGTCTTATAATAGGTGGGTTAAGGTTTTCATAGGTACAGTTCAAAAAATTCAGTGTGAACAGCGCTTTGGACAGCTGGATTTGAGGGGTCTCCGTTTTCATAACTTCACGTTGTCGGTGAAGAACCTTTTTTAGGTTCTGATGGGCTCTCTCCACCACAGCTTGGCCTGTCGGGGAATAGGGGATGCCTGTTTTGTGTTCTATTCCCCATTGCTGCAGGAAGCTCCGAAGGTCTTTGGACTTGTACGCTGGGCCATTGTCTGTTTTGATGACCTTAGGGATTCCTAATGTGGAAAAGGCTTGCATGAAATGCTTCTTTACCTCACTGGCCTTCTCCCTTGTGTGGGCAGAAGCATAGATGGTGTTGTGGTTTGCGTTTGGTTTGTTCCGTTCCCCCCTCTCCTAGCTTGGCAAGTTGGTCTGGCTCAAACCCCCAGTTATGTCAATCACGGTTTTCCCCTCCTTATTTTCCCTCATTATCCCTTATTTGTCCTTGTATCCCCTCCCCAGGCCTTCTGCCAGTCACCGGCACCCCGCCCCAAGTTCCAGAATCTTCCAGCTAGGGTGTCGAGTGATTGGCTGGTAGGCCTGGGCTCCTCCCCTGACCTATCCCCATTGATCCACACCACCCATCAGTCTTCAATGTACCCAAATCTTCGTTCTATGATTGGTTTCTTGTGTACCCACCCCTTCCCTGTAAAACCCGGTCCCCGGAGGGGCTCGGGGCTCCTCCTCTGCTCGCCACCTTTGGGTGGCCACCCTGCACTTCCCCTACCCTGGATTAAACCAAGTTAATTCACCCAGCAGAGGAGGGCCGTCTCTTTTCTTCACTCCTGCGGCGTGGTTGCTTCAATATCGGTGACTGTTTCCTCTCGCCCCACCCACGGTCGGCACATGCCACTGGCTTCGTGCCAGGGGAGTGCCGGTGTAACTGAAGGTGGCTGGACTCTCTAAATCCCTTCAGCCGGGCCCCCCTTAAAAACAGCCACAGCTTCAGATGGCACCAGAAAAGGTATCCACGGAGACGTGGACATATTTAAATTTGCCAAATGATGGGATGTGGGTTACATCTGTCTGCCACACTTCGCAGCTCTGTAAGCCCCTAGGGTTTGCTCCTGCACTTAAGGTGGGTAGTGACTGATTTTGACAAGAAGGGCACGTGGCTACGATGGCTTGGGCTTGTTTGTGCTTCAGGTGGAATTGCCGAACTAAGGCAGGTGCATTCTGATGAAAAAATTGATGACTGATCTTTGCTTGTTGGAATACATCTGGAAGCGGGGCCATCTTGGCTGCTGCGGCAAGAGCATCAGCTCTGCGGTTACCTTCTGCAATGAACCCCGGCAGGTCTGTGTGTGACCTAACATGCATCACATAAAAGGGTTGTTCTCGGCAAGAGATAATTCTTACTAACTTGGAAAGTAATTCATATAAAGGAATGTTGGAAACTTCTTGCAACACAGCATTCTCTGCCCTAGACACTACACCTGCAACATAAGCTGAATCAGTAACTACATTTAAAGGCTCGGGAAACTTCTCAAAAGCTCTGACTACAGCGGCCAACTCAGCAATTTGGGGTGATCCTTCCACCTTGGCAATATCTGCTTCCCACTGTTGAGTTTGGGGATCTTTCCAAGTTACCACTGACTTGTGAGACGCACCAGACGCGTCAGTAAAAACTGTCAGTGCTTTTAGAGGTGTCCTGCTCTGAATACTTGTCAGTGATAATGAAAACTGAACATCTGAATTGAAAATTTTGTGGGCCGGTCGGTGAATCGAAATTTGGCCTGTGTAGCTATCTAGCGCTAATTGCAAGGCTTCATTCTCTTGATAAAATTGCTCTAGCATTGCTTGAGACAGATGGCCTGATTTCAGGTTTAAGGAAATGTAAATGCAGTCAAAGTCACACCCTGCCAATTCTCTGATCCGAATCCTTGCTTTCCGGATCAATTCTGACATCAGCTCCTGTGGCATTGTCATCCTTTTTGACCTGTTGTGACTGAGAAAGACCCACTCTATAATTAAGAGTGGATCTTTCTTGACCTGGTCACCTTTCCTTGCCTGGACAGTTTCCCACTGAAAAATCATCCCATGGAGGTGTGGCAACTTGCCTAAGATGATAAATTTGAAGGGGAGACCCTGCTGGCACCTGTGGGCCTGTCTAGTAGACATTATTTCCTGAACTTTCTCCAGTGCGGTTCTCGCTTCCTGGGTGAGGGTCCTAGGAGAACTAAGGTCATCTCCCCCTTTTAACAAATTGAAAAGGGGGGCTAGGTCTTCAGTGGAAATGCCTAGCCAAGGTCTCACCCAGTTTAAGGATCCACAAAGTTGATGGAGATCCGCTAAGGTTTTGATGTCATGTTTGATAGTTAATTTTTGCGGCACAATGGTCCGCTTTCCAATTTCAAGACCCAGGTACTTCCAAGGTGGCATCTTTTGAAATTTTTCTTCCTGGAGCTCGAACCCTGCAGCAACCAATGCATTGATTGTCAGGTCAAGTGTGTGAGTAAGCATGTCATCACTTGGGGCACACACCAGGATGTCATCCATGTAGTGCAGGATGATGGAATCTCCTGCAGCTTCACGGACTGGAGACAACAAGGAAGAGACATACTTCTGGCAAATCACAGGACTCACTTTGAGTCCTTGTGGGAGAACTTTCCAGTGGTATCTCTTCATTGGGGCCTCCAGGTTAATGGTGGGAACCGAAAAGGCAAAACGCGGGGCATCGTCAGGATGCAGGGGAATTTGAAAAAAACAATCTTTGATGTCAATTACAGCTAAAGACCAATTCTGTGGAAGCATGCTTGGTGAGGGCATCCCTGGTTGTAGGGAGCCCATGTCCTCAATAACGTTGTTGATTTGACGGAGATCATGGAGAAGTCGCCACTTGTCTTTGTTGGGTTTTTTAATGACAAAGACAGGCGAATTCCACGGCGACGTGGTCTCCACAATGTGACCTTTCTTTAACTGCTCTTGTACAAGCTCTTCAAGCGCCTTTAATTTGGTTTTGTTGAGCGGCCACTGAACTACCCGTATTGGAGTATCAGTTTTCCAAATCAATTTTTGGGCATGGCGCACTTCAGCGACCGCTCCCCGAAAAACCTGCGGGTTTTCTGGGATGTCAATTGTGGTTCCCCATTGAACCATTAAATCTCTGCCCCAGAGGGGCTCTGTGTAGTCTAAAACAAATGGGCGAATGGAAGCTACTTTGCCATTAGGTCCTTCAATTTGAACAACGTTTTTTGACTGTCTTGCCAATTGAATGCCCCCTACACCTTGCACGTGTCCTGCTACGTTTTGCAATTCCCAGTGTGACGGCCACTCTTTAGATGGAATGATCGTAACATCTGCTCCGGTATCTAAAAGTCCTTGTATAGATTTGTACTCACCACCACGGTGCAACCCACATGATAGCTTGGGTTTTTCTTTTCCCAATACCTGAGTCCAGCAGACATTGGGATGGAGTTTATCTCTGAGAGTGTCTCCTTGCTCCTGGTCCCATGGAGGCTCAGGCACTGGGATGGCTTGGGCTATTATTTGGCCCTTGGGCAAGTACACGGGTGGGTGAGTACAATGGAGCCAAATGACAAATTGTTTCGGGTCTGATGATATGAGACCCGGAGGAATATTAATTTCTTGGGGTGTGTGTTTTGTGTCCCCAAGGACGACATACTTACTGTGACGTTTCTGGCAAAGCTGTGTCCAAGTACCTGGCTGTTCAGGGTTAACAGATATGAAATGCCAGTTAGCGTCCTTGAGATGGATAGGCTCTGTCAGCGCCAATCTGTAAGGGTTGTGGGGAGAATCGGTAGTTAGAATTGGTCTGGGATTGTCCCAATCAAATGAATGTTCTGTTTTGTTCAATGCCAGTGCCTCACTTGGCACAAATACATCTTTCGCACTAGATTTCTTGTCCCTCCCCTGTACTTGAATTGAGCCCACCCTATTTTTGTCATAGCGCTGGGGAAAGGAGCGCTCTTTACTCAGTTTTTTGAAAGGTTGTCCTTTGGGGAATTCTGGTCTTTAAGCTTATTGTATTTAAAATCTAAAAACTGCTTTTTCAGAGGGCAGTCAGGCATCCAATGCCCTAACTTCCCACAAAGATGGCAAGGTCGATTAGAGTTGGAGGTTCTCTCTTGTGGCATTGTGACGCGCTGAAGCTGGCTGGTGAATGGTGGATCAGGGGCGTCCACCGCTGCAACCCTTCTCTGTGGTTTTGGTCTCTCGTCCTGGTCAGCAAGGGTGATGGTAACTTTCCTCTCACACACTTCAAGCATTGCTTGCAGCGTTGGCGTTGGATCGAGAGGCAGGCTCAGGATGGCAGCTTTACACTTCTCATTGGCATTTTCTTTAGCAATCTCGGTGAGGATTTCCATCCTGGCTCCTTCGTTCTGAACTTGCAATTCAACAGCTTTTCTCAACCTTTCCACAAAACTCAAAAAGGACTCAGATGAAGATTGTGTTATTTTCAAATAATTTTCAAGCGGAACACCAGGACGGAGCCCAAAGAAAGCTTTCTCAGCTGCTCTAGCACATTCTTTGAAAACCTTTCTGGGAATGCCCTCTGCCTGACTTGCTCCATCCTCCCATTCCCCCTGTCCACAGAGATGGTCGAGAGATATCAATTTACCATAAACATCATGGACAGTAACTTCATCAGCCCACAGAGCTGGTAAAATTTCTCTCAATCCTTTTTTCCATGCTGCATCCCACAAAAGATATTCAGATGAGGATAACAGGCAGGAAAAAAGGTGTTTGATATCAGCGGGGGTTAAAATATTAGCAAACAGTGTAGCTTTAAGGAGTCCTCTAAAATATTCACTTGATCTACCAAAATCTTTTTGGGCTTTGGCAAGTTCTTTGACAGAATCAACAGAAAGGGGGGTATAATGTGGCTGAATCCCCCCATTTAAATCTGAAATATATGACACAGGGGCTGCAGAAAGAACCAGTGATGTTTCTGGCTTCTGGCTGCCGAGCTCAGCATCTCTGGTTACACTGACTTGGGAGCCGGAGGGCGGGCTGCGGGAGGGGCGGAGGGAGGCCGCGGTGGGCGGGCAAAGCCGTGAGGGGGCAGAGGGGGGCGGAGCCGGAGCAGGAGGGGGGGCCGGGGCCGGGGGGAGGGTACGGGGAGGGCGGGTTTCGGGGGCGGGGTGTTCCAAGCAGAATGGGTTGTTGGGAGAGCGGAAAGGATTGTGGGAAGAAGAAGAACTACGCATTGCCATGTGGTATCCACCATCATGGTCTGGGGAAGTTACTTGAAGCGGATCGGGGGTACAAAGGCGGGCACTAAGATTGTGGGACGGGGTTTCACAACTTGGGGAAGCAGGGAAAAGGGTAGGGTCCCGGGGAGTCTGGCCAGAACTGTCCGGGTTGGAGACAGGGAGCTTCTGAGGGAAGCTAGGGAGTGTAACTTTCTTCAGAATGCCCTGTGCCGGGGCTGGGGGTGAGGAAAGAGGGTTAGGAGAGGGAGAACATAACTTGGAGGGGGGTAGATCGGGTTTCTGGGAAACAGAGGTGTTGAAACTGTTCCCGGATGGCTGTTCTTGCATCTTTAAATTAGATTTTACAACATTTCTTATCTGCAGGGCTAAAAAAGCAAATTTTGACGGAGATGTGTCACCTGACTTCCCTGCTTTCAATAACTCATTACCAATTTTGTCCCAAAAAGCCAAATCACTAATATTTTCAGTTGATACATCGGGAAAGTGAAGAAACAGCCATCTAACAAATTGTTTAACATCTGATTTTGAAAATCGGATTTTTTCACTCTTAAGAATGTTCAAAAGATGATAGTAGACACCTTTGTGAGATACAGAAAGCCTTGCACCCATTGTGGCTGTGATGTTAAATTTTGTATCTCAAATTTCACCAACCCAGGTGGGGGGGGGGGGGGGAGGAAAAAAAGGCCTGCAGCTGGCAGCCTGCCGAAAATAGAGAAAAGAAACTTTGGCTCTCCGCGGCGAGCCTGAAAACAAAGACAGGGAAACAGCCCCCTTCCAAAGAGGGGAGAAACAGGAAAAAGGTAAAACTTACCAATCCAGCTGTAGGACAGGAAAACAGGAGGTCCTGGGATGGTGACTTCTACCTGAAACTGACTTTTGAGGGTACTTCAAAAGCTACCAGTTTCCTCCACAGGAGAGCAACTCACTAAAACGGAGTGTGTTCTTCTGAGGTAGCTTGCCGGCCAAAGGCTTTGCGAACAGTCTGAAAGAATGTCCGAGCCCCGTCCGTGAGCTCCGGGGAATGGTCTCAGAGCCCCACGTTGGGCGCCATCTGTCTCAGTCTCTCTGCGAGCCTCTCAGGAACCCTGGGCCAGTCCCAAGTCGGCAGACACCGGGGAGGGCAGCCCCGACACGGCCGACAGCAGGGAGACACTCTCTGTGCCCCGAGGGTACTGAGGGCACTTAGGCTGGTCGCCTTCGCTGCAGCAGAGACAGCAGAGACATCGGTAGAAGAGAAGGGGCCGACTCTCAGCAGGGGTTAATCCAAGGTTTTATTAAGGAGTCCCGGAGGAGCTCCTGCACCCCAGGGGGCCTCCTGCCGAGAGCCCCGGGGGATGTCCGGAGTTCACATTTAAAGGGGGGAGGAAACCAAAAGCAGATAACATTTACTGACCAATAGGTATCTCTGGGGGATAGATACTGGGGGACAGGCATATCGGGCAGCATATGGGACTAGGCCTGGGGGGCTGACCCCTGGCCTCTGGCAAATCACTCGACAACTTGGACCGAAACTTCTGGATGGGGGGCTGGGATGCTGAGTGATAGACAGAGAGCCAGGGTGGGGGTTTAGGGAATGATCTCATCCCAGGAGAGGGATAACACAGATAAAGGGAGGGGAGTACAGTCTGGGATAAACCATTTGGGAAAAATATTGGAATACAAAACAAAACTACTTCAAAGTATTACAAAATATAAAAACACACTACAACAGTAGTCAGGTCCTTGTCTGCTGCTGCATGAACAGTCCAGGCAGCGGAGCCCACTCTTCCAGAAATATCCTAGGGGTGCCCCAAGGGGGTCCATGACCTGGACTGATCTCACAGCCGAGCAGAGTCTCATCCTGGCTTGGCTTGTCAATTGAATCGTTAAAATCAAAAATTACAGACAAACACTCTCTAACTAGTTGGAGTTAGAAAGTGACATGTTTATTATGCCGGCAGGTGACACAGGGGGGGTCATCCCCAAAATGCGTGACAGTACCACACAAGGTTCTTAGCCTTCTATTTATTTCCCAAAATAATACATATGCATAACCCCAGCACCTCCCATCCCCGCTTTGTATTAAAATGAAGTTACTAGTCCTTCACGCATGCGCAATTCTTCTCTTGAATTGGGTCGGTGGTCTTGAATTGGGTCAGTGGTCCCAGGGATGAAGTCAGGAAGGTCTTCCTCAGGTCTCTGTGACCCTCTGGCACGATCCAAGGCCCCTGCTTTGTGATGAATTTGTGACTGTGGTCACAAGGGTTTTCAGGATGAAGAAGAGACGAGAATGTTGACTTCATGATCAGAAGGCTTGATTTATTATTTTATGATATATGTTACATTAAGACTATACTAAAAGCAATAGAAAGGAAAAGTTTCTTCAGCAGCTAGCTAAGCTAAGAATAGAAAAGAATGAATAACAAAGATCTGTGTCTCAGACAGAGCAAGAGCCAGCTCTGCCATGAGTGGTCAAGAAATCCAAACACCCACAGGAGACCTATCACCTGTTGCATTCCACAGCAGCAGATAACCATTGTTTACTTTGGTTGCTGAAACTGCAGCTTGTCACAAGGAAAAATCCTAAGAAAGGATTTTTCATGAAAGATGTCTGCGACAATGAATTAACATAGAGTCCAGGTGCTGGGCATTGTTCTACTGGTTTCAATATGTTCCTATAATGGTTCAATTGCTCCACTTCTTTCTACAAATAAGCTCATAATATAACACTTAGCTTTAGCTTAAACATCTAAAAATCATTAATCTATCTTTGGTGTATCTAACTTCAATATGAATTGGTTCTAACCTTCAGCTAAAATCTTAAATTTTTAAAATCATGATTCATTATCAAAAATACAACAAAAGACTGAATAATGAAAAATTACAGCGCTGAGAGCATCCGTGACTATCAGCCACATGCTCATCTAACAAAATGGATGCTCTGCCTTTTATACCCTTAGCCCCTCCCAAAGTTTTTTCAGTCAACTCCTTCTCTGCTGTCCATTGATGGAGATTACTGTGCCCCTTGGTAATAAGCCGGCCCTCTCCAAATGCCCTGACTACTGAGGCTATTCGGAGGAGGGGAAAGAGGACTATGGGAGGACATTTTACGATAACATCACTATACATTTTAACAGCCACATAATATCTCTCTCTTAATTGTGAGAGCCAACTATTACATTACTCATCTATAACATGATTCATTGAAGGAGACCAAAAATGCTGTAGCATAATCAAGTGAATAGTATTGTATTGTAGACAGCTGAGGGTTTGGGTTAGAGGTAATAACTGGTATTTGTGAGCTGATGAATGTGATTTGATCGGGTAATATCCTGACAGATTTTGGTGGTGCTGCTCTTTGTTGTGTGTAGTGGCAGCTCCTCATGTGACTTTAGCCAGACATGACTCAGGATGTTTTTCTTCTGTGCTACAGTAACAAATGTTCATTTAAAGAACAGTCTGGAGATTCTTAAGGACAGACATGCAAATCGCATTTAGCATCACCCACTGCAAGTTTGAGCTTTTAGAGTATGAATGTTTGATGATAAATAACATCAAGGTAGAGTAGTTGCGAAGAAGGTAAAAATAGACTTCACTTAGACAAGATTTTTTATTTCAAACCTCTTTCTAAGTAAACAAAAGAACAGCTTCTCCTTGAAGTGTACATCCACATTCATTGTACTTCTTTCTTTCTTGTCGTGAACGGCGGAAGAAATGCCTCACACAATATGCGTGGATGGCAAATCCCAAAGTTTATTGAAAGCTCACACATATTTATATTGGTGTTAATGAAGCTTATACATATTGCAAAAGCTGAGCTCATTATTGGTTAAAGCACACTTAGATCAACCACACCTACTTCTATGCTCTAATGATTATTTTGTTTCTATGTTTGCATTCTTCTAGCTTCTCTACCTAGGATATCTACATTTTCTGGCAAGCGATTTTCTCCCCCGTCTTCCCGTTTCAGCGAAGGTCACTATGACCTTTGTCAGTGATTGGACACCGGTTACATAATCCCCAGCTTGTTTCCCCTATCCTTATCCATCGGTATCACATCGAAATGGCCTTTCTCAGCTAACCAATTATCCAAAAAGCTCTCTACACTTTCTCACTGATGTGAAATAGATGAAAAGATTTATGCTTAAAAAAGATTTTTTAAGCAAGTAAGGAATCATAGGAGAACCTGACTTGTTTGTGATAATTTACATCTGCCTACTCTTCAGGGATTTCCAGCAGTGTAAAATTTCCTTGACTGTCATGTTCTATACAAAGTGGGTGGTATACAAATATATTGAATAACAGTTATTATTTTGAGTAATTTGTATTTGCACTTACACAAAATTTCTTCTGACTCCCTATTTGAAGTACAATTATGGAAAGTCAGAAATCATTCAGCATAGGCAGCCTGGTACCAGGTCATAGTAAAGTGTGAAACTTTTTAAAAACTGTTTTTTTAAGGAATGCAATAAGAAAAAGATGGGGAAAAAAGATTATGAATTTATGTCACTTCATCATTCCAAATTCCTTTTGTTTGTTCCTGTCCGAGGGTGATTTTATGATGCTGAATTGTATCCCCATTCGTCTGTTTAGCCCAGAAATAAGTTTTGCGCCTTTAAAGCTAGATCTGAGAGTGAAGGGGGAGAGGCGAAGTGGTGCAATGTCTGAGGTGGCTGAATTCAAAAGCATAGATATAAGAGCTTTCAGCTTTCTCTCTCACGGACTGTGTTGTTTGCAGCATGGACAGCAGGAAAGAGCTCTCCTTTGCTTTTAGTCAGTTTTTAGCTAGCTAAGGCAGAGAAATTCCCCGGACTGTGTCTTTTCTTTTTCTTGTAACTGACTGGCCCTGCTCTGGACTGAAAACACAGAAAAACACCTGGAGCTCACACCTGTGGCCTACTGGGGCCTGGGACACAGCATTTCCAGTGCAGGAGGGACTGATAAGAAACTGAGTGAGCTGAGCTACACCCCACTAAAAGGACTTTCTGAATTTGCCATCTCTTGAGAACAGCGAGAGGTTTTATTGTTTAATATTATTCATTTTTTTATGCTTGTGAATACTTTGCTTGTTAAATAAACATTTTTTTTCCACTTTTCTCCAAGAAAATCTTTTCCTGAACCAGTTGGGGGGAGGGGTGGGGGGTGCTTGAATCTGCTTTCTAGAGGAAACCCTTTGGAAGTTTCCTCTGAATGAATACTGATTTTTTTTTTTTTTAATAGATGCTTTGCTCCCACTCATATCTTAATCTGGTACAAATTGTGGTTGCTTCATTAACTTCAGTGGAGCTGAGCTCTTTTACACTACTGTAGGCTGTCCTGGGTAACCCAAAATGTTATTGTATTCCATATCTATCTGTGCCCAAAATAGTTTCTGTCTCTTTAAGACCCCGTGTCACATCCAGAAATGGAAGTGCGGGGCTGGGGGAGCACCGGTCCTTTTAAGGACAGGCCACTCAGGCAGAGCTATCTGGCTTCTTGGCTCTTGCTCTTTTCCCTTTCATTCTTGCAGGGAGAAAGCTGAGCCAGCACAAGGCAGAAATCTTCTTTCAATTCTGTCTGGGCTTGGGAGTGGGTTGCTTCAGGCCACTCTCTGGTATGGCAACAGTAGCAACCCAAGAAGCTGCATTTCACGATCCAAAACTGTTTCAGAATGAATTTGGCAACACCTGTCTGCAGTGCAGAGCCAAAGCCAGCCGTTCTTTGGCGCAGGGGAGTCCATTTTCTTCCTCCTCCCCATCAGAACAGGGACTCGAGACAGCAGCACTGACACCAGAGGCTCGGAGGCTGCAGTGCTAACACTGGCTGGATTCAGCCGGCCAAGAAAAAGGCAGAGAGGGAGAGAGAGGAAGCCTGATGAGCCACCACATGAGAGCCTGCATCAGCTCTCCAGCAGCATTGACTCTTTTTGGACAGAAATAGCTTATCCAGGTTTTGTTTTCCCTTGCTCCCGTTGTTTGTTTTTTTAGGAGGGAGGGAGTTTTTGGAACTGTGGAGGCTGGTTTGCTGTGTTGTTTCATTTGTTCTCTCTCGGCTGTGTGGTCCAGAGAGGGGAGTGTGAAAAATGCGTATTTTATGATTGGCTTTTCGCAAAGATTAAAATGAATATTATACGTGTTATGTTAGAAAGTTATGCTGTATTAATTTTCTTAAGTAGTGTGTTAAATATAATTTTAGGTTATAACATAATGTTAAAATAGAAACTATGCCATGTAGGATACTTTTTAACTAGCTCAAGAAAGATATGAGATAATCAAGAAATTCTTCGCAGAGAGATAACAGCAAGAAGACACTAAAATCCCAAAGAGAAAGAATTATTGCCTCCTTATTGTGAAGAACTAGTCTCCTTGCAGACTCCATGGAGTCTGACCATGATTTACAAGATGAAGGGGGGGAAGTTGTCAATAACCAGAGAAATCCCTAGTTTGAAAGGATTGTATGCATCATGTATGAGATATTTGAATATGCAACAGACTATTGCTTTTAAGGTTTAACCCTTTGTTAGCTAGCCATGCTTTTTTTAGGAAAGCATCCGAACATTCATATTCTTTGCTTTTGTTGTCCTTTATTGTCCTGACTCTGATTGTCCAAATTCTTATTGCTCTAATTTCTATTACTATTTTTATAAACATTTTATTACTATTAAGCTTTTAAAATTTTAAAACAAGTGATTGGCGTATTTCACAGGGAGTCTCCACCATTTTTGTCTGTGCTTCCCAGGACAATTAGGGAGACCTCCTCCACATTTGTGGGTGTGGATTGAACCGTTTTCCCTTTGTCTCGGAACATGTGGTCGTCTGCAGAGGGCAGCATCTTGAGGGGACGGCTTGTCTGCCATTTTCCCTTTGTCTTTTGAGCCACATGGTTGTCTGCGGAGGGCACTGTTATAGATGAGTAATGTAATAATTGGCTCTCACAATTAAGAGAGAGATATTATGTGGATGTTAAAATGTATAGTAATGTTATGCTAATATGTCCTCCCATAGTCCTCTTTCCCCTCCCCCTTTTAATAGCCTTAGTAGTCAGGACATTCAGAGAAGGCCAAGTTGTTACCAGGAGGTGCGGTGTAATAACACCTGACCTCCAATCAAGATGTGAGAAAGTAATCTCTACCAATAGATGACAGAGAAGGAGTTGACTGACAAAACTTTGGAAGGGGCTGAGGGTATAAAAGGCACAGCATCCATTTTGTAGATGAGCACGTGGCTGATAGTCACGGGGGCTCCCAGCGCTGTATATTTTTTTGTTAAGGTTTAATAAACATTTAACATTTTAAAAGTGAGCAGTCCTTTCTCACAGCACCATCTTAGGGGAGGGGTTTCTGCACCATTTTAAGTTCCTCTTTGTTCCTGGGGAATCTGCAAGACCTCAGCTGTAGCAGACTCCATTGAATTGTCTAAGACCCCATGGAGGGCTGAGACTTAACAGTAGGCATTGCTGAGTCATGATGAGATAACAAAATAAGCTCCTGTCTTCCGCTGCTCGGACCTTAGCTCATCTCTCTAACCCCATAGGTCACTTTCTCCTAACCCCTACTATTGGACAAGTTTAGATCCCTCTGTACCCTATAAAAAGGGGCTGTTTTAGCCCATTCGGCAGAAGAAGAGCCATCGCTGGAACCCTTCACAGATCTCTCAATAAACCATCGCTGTGGAATGCCAGGACCCTTCTTCTCCTCTCTCTCGTCTGCTTCTCCCCCTAGCCCTATGGCACCTTGGCAAGCAAGAGCTGAAATCATAAGAGAGCTGATAATCACTAAAGAGCTGAAATCCACTTAGCTTGACTAAGGTAGCCATGGCTACGAGCGGCGTGGGTATTCGAGCACTCTGTCTCCAAGAGGGACTGAGTTATCTGGATAAGACTGCCTTGCTCAGGGGCTAAGCCTGCTCCGTGGGCTGGGACAGGGGGGAGACCCCTTACTCAGCAACTTTGTAACTAGTGATTATTACTTTTTCTTGCTTGTTGCTATTTCATTTATTTAAAAATAACCTGGTGTGTTTACACTTGTATCTACTCGTATTTGTTTCTCCATATTGGTGGAAAGGGATTGGTTAAAACTAAAGGGGAGGTAACTCATTTTGGAGTGTCTGCCCCCTTAAGCTGCCTTAGTTAAAGACATCAGCTTACCACAGAATGTAAAGCACAGATATATTTCAATGTGACACTGTAACTCATGACAGTTTTGTAGCTTCTCATTGCTGGAAGTTCTGGTTAAATGCTTTTATGATTTAATTGCAATGTCAGATTTGGATTTGTGATAAATGTGTTTAAGTGATGGAACTGGGTTATCGTAGTTCTTGTCAGAAAAGTGTTGCTCAGTTTCTTCTTTTACTCTTTTGAGTCCCTGCTCCCTCTGTGTTTCTCTGTCCATTTTCTTTCATTTCTGCTGTTCCGTATTTGTCCTGTCTCCTGGTCTTGCACGGTGCTTATTTATTTAATGTTGAGAAGAGATTGAGGAAGATACCTTTGATATTTCTTGCTTTTATCATGATGAGGTCTAAGTCTTAAGGCTGAGTCTAAGTTCTGAGTCTTGAGTCTCATAAGATGAGAATTAAATCCTCTGTTCTTTTTCAAGGAAAATTCAGAGGCAGTAAGATCATCTGCTTACAGGACTCTCAAATGGAAGGACTGATAGCCTTTACTAGACTTTTCATAGTTTTTAATTGGCAAAATGCATAAATCAACCAACAAATGAAAAATAGATTAATAAACTCCAAGGGATGAAATCAGATTCATTTAAAAATCCCCCAAAGGGCACAAGATACATAGGAAACATACCTTACAATGGGTGCATCATGGTAATCTTATCTTAAGAAGACCCTGAAGAGCAAATATTGATGCCATATTTTTACCAAAAATAGGTAAAAATAAAAAACTCCATAACAGCAATGTAGCATTAAGAAGCAGCCATTCTTTATTCGGTCAGATGCACAAGGGGATATTTCCTCTGAAATATTGTGCATGCTGAATACATAAAAGCTCCTGATTATATACTATATTTTACATACAGATTCATTGATTTTCTGAGAATAAACATACATGCAATAATCATCTCCCTGAAATTATTAACATATTTCCCCTCCCCTTTATGCATGCGTTCTTCTGTCACCGGGGGTCTCTTTGGTTGTCCCTCGTGGTCAGTTACCTCAAAGTCATACCTGACCACCTGGTCAACTGGTAAAATTTGGCACAACTGGGTTGGTTGCTTTCCAGTTCTTCTTACGGAATGGACATTGTGCAGTTCCATAGGCCAGTGGTTTTTGAAAAATTAGCATTGTGTTAGCCCACCAGGTGCAGACGATTTTTCATCTGGCGACAATATGATGCTGTGGTAATGTGTTCTGTCTAGTATCACGTCTTTTGTCTGCCTTTATTTTTTCAAGAGGTAATGAATCCCATTAGGGGAATTTTTTTGTTTTTCCTGGTGCTTTGCAAGACTGCAGCATAAGTTATCTTTGCAGGTTAGAGGAAAGTCCAGCCACTTATGATTCTCAAACTTCTGTTGGGAAGTGGGCTGTGGTGGGTTGACCTTGGTTGGACATCAGGTGCCCACCAAGCTGCTCTATCACTCCCCTTCCCAGCTGGACAGGGGAGAGATAATAAGATAGAGAATGACTTGTGGGTTGAGATAAGGCAGTTTATTAAAGCAAAAGCAAAAGGTTGTACACACACAAGCAAAGAGGAAAAAAAAAAGGTTTGTTCTTTACTTTCCATCAGCAAGTGATGTCCAGCCACTTCCCTGGAAGCAGGGCTTCAGCATGTGTAGTGGTTGCTCTGTAAGGCAAACATTGTTAATAACAAAGGCCCCCCCTTCCTCCTCCATCTCTTAGCTTTTATATCTGAGCTGACGTCATATGGCATGGAATATCCCTTTGGTTAATTTGGGTCATCTGTCCTGTTTGTGTCTCCTCCTAAGATCTTGCCATCCCCCAGCCTATTGATGGGGGGAAATGTTGGAGAGAGTGCTAATGCTGTTCCAGCACTACTCAGCAGTAGTGAAAACACTGGTGTGTTCTCAACACCTTTCCAGCTCCCGATGCAAAGCACAGCACTGGGAGAGCTGTTGTGGGGAAATTAACTCCAGCTCAGCCCAACCCAATACATGGGCACACAAAACATTTCTCTAAAACAGCACCTATGGTGGAGTTTATTGTCTTTGGGAAAGCAAAACACTCTATTCTCCAATTCATAAGTTCCTTTAAATACAGAAAACACTTAAAGTGAAAACAAGTTTTATTCTAGCAAAATAAATACTCCTGTTTATGAAAATGTACTGTATTGTAGCTTTGTTTAATTCTGGATACATATGAAAATACAAATTAATCTCAGTTTCAATTTCTCTGTCCTAGGGTGATGTTATGATGCTTGTATCCCCATTCGTGTGTTCTGTTTATGCTGGATATTATGTTCTGTGCCTTCAAGACTGGGTCTGAAGAGCAAAGTTTTGTTTTGGTTTGTTATCAGCCTGCTCCCCCACAGCTGGCAGGACACAGAGACGGGGCAGTACATAGTGCGGTTTTTGCTTTTTGCTTTGCTTTTTGCTTTGCTCTTGCTTTTTGCTTCTGCCTCATTACTTAGTTTAGCTAAGAAGTCCGAATTTTTCCCTGGACTGTGTTTCCTTTCCCTTTTTTGGAACCACTCGAACCTGCTCCAGACTGGGACCTGGGAACACTGAGAGTTTGCACCTTGTGGTCTGCAGTAGCCATCCCTAGCACCGGAGGGACTGATAACAGCGTGACCACTCCCAAGAGAGACTTTCTGAATTTGTCATCTTTTTTCAGAGTGGTGAAAGAGTGCTGTCATCCGGTATTGTTCATTTTGTGTGCTGGGGGGGTGTTTTGCCTGTTAAATAAACAGGTTATTTCCACTTCTCTCTGAGGAATCCTTCCCGAACTGGTTGGAGGGAGGGGCCGTGTGGGTTTGCTCTCTGGAGGGTCCCCCTTTGGAGGTTTTCTCCAAAATTTGCCCTAAAGCAGGACAATCTGTGACTGGGAATTTTTTTTTTTAAATGCATGAACTTTTTGACAAGGCTATTTCCCCCATCAGAATTATGTTTCTGCTCATTATGTCAGTTGAATTGCACTTTCTTCTGATTCCTCCTTCCTAGACAGCATGATTTGCACTGTGAAACTTTTTCTGTCTGCAAAACAGGGACTCTATGTATCATCTCCTATATTATCTGTACAGCATTTTCATTTCCAATCTGTGGGATATCACTGGTCATTCATAGATCTCGCATTGTAATAATGCAAAATATTAGATTGCATTCCCACATAATTTTGGGGTTCAAACAGAAATTCACAATATGTGAGAGAACTGACAGTACTTTGGTTTATTATGAACGGTTTCTCTTCTCTTAATTCCATCTGTGTATGTAATATAATGAAGTGTAGCCTCCCTTTTTTCTGTTTTCCTATTGCCACACCTTAAAAAACAAACCTTCAACTACTTTGGGAAAGGAAGAAAATGAATTTAACAAGTGATTAAGTTAACAACATAAGGGAAATAAGACTAGGACAGCCTGTCCCAAATGTAAATGTGAGCAACTGTACTATTACCATGAAAGCTGGCCCTTTTCCTGTTGTAAAACCCATCAAGCAGTGTCCTGGAAAACATCATGATGCAGCTTTATTGTGTCTTCAGGGTGACTTCTTTCCTTAATGAATTCATTTCTCATGCGCAAAACTCAATTCATCCTCTAACGGCCCCATACTATAATAATAAAAGAGAAGATTTTTATGAGCACATTTGCTTTGCAGGTACTTTAACTAGAGCTCAGGGTTAATTGCATGTGATGGGTTGACCTTGGCTGGCTGTTAGATGCCCACCAAGCTACTCTATCACTCCATCTCCTCAACTGGACAAGGAGAAAAAGTATGATGAAAAGTTCATGGGTGAAGCTAAGTACAGGGAGATCACCCAGCAATTACTGCCATTGGCAAAACAGGCCTGACTTTGGGAAATTAATTTAAATTATTGCCAATAATATCAGTATAGGATAATTAGAAATAAATCCAAATCTAAAATACAGCTTCCCTCCACCCCTCCCTTCTTCACAGCTTCAATTTCACTCCCTGCTTGTCTACCTCCTCCCCCTGAGTGGTGCACAAGGATGGGGAGTGAAGGTTATCGTAAATTCATAACCCTTTGTCTTAGTTGCTTATCCCTCTTCGTGCTCTTCCCCTGCTCCAGCATGGGGTCCTTTCCATAAGATACAGTCTTTCATGAACTGTTCCAGCATGGGTCATTTCCACAGGGTACAGTCCTTCAGGAATGGACTGCTCCAGCATAAGTGCTCTCCAGGGTCACAGGTCCTCCCAGAAGACCTGCTTCTGCATAGGCTGTCCACAGGGTCAAACTTTCCTTCAAGAAACATCCACCTGCTCCAGAGTGGGGTCCTCCACAGGCTGCAGGTAGATATCTGCTCCACTGTGGTCTTCCACAGGCTGCAGGGGGAACAACCTGCTTCATCATGGTGTTACCAGAAATTGGTAAAACTCCTTAACACCAATGTAGCATTAAGAAGGAGGCATACTTTATTTGGCTGGATGCAGGAGGGGATATGTCCTCCAAAATATTGTGCATGGTCAGTACAGAAAAAGCTCCTGTTTATATATCATATTTGACATGCATATTCATTGATTGACCCAGAATAAACATTCATATGATAATCATTTCCCCAAAATCATTAACATATGTTCCCTTGCATTGGCACATGCATTCTTCTGTCACAGGGGTCTCTTTGGTGCCCCTGATGGTTGGCAACCCCAAATTCATACTTGACTACCTGGTGAACTGGTGAAAAGTTGGCATAACTGGGCTGATTACTCTCCAGTTTTTGGTCAATGTTTAACATGACCCTACAGAATCAGCATTGTACAGTTCCATAGGCCAGTGGTTTTTAAAGAATAAGCATTGTATTAAACCACCAGGTGCAAATAAGTTTTCATCTGGCAACAATGGTCTTCACCATGTGCTGCGGGGGAATCTCTGCTGCGGCACCTGGAATACCTCGTCTCCCTCTTTCTCTGGCTTTAATGTCTGCAGAGTTTTTTTCTCACATTTTTCTTGCTTGTCTCTCCCAGCTGCTGTTGTGTCGTTATAGAGCATGACACAGTACAGTAATACACAACTCCATCAAAAGGGTGCAAGAGAGAAATTTTAGACCAACGTTGCTTTTATACTTCTTCCAGATATTTACACCCATCTAACACATATACAGTGCCCAGTGGCCATAAAAGAGAAACAAAGTTCCCAGTAGGCGACCAGGGAGCCACGTCACTCTGCGAGCCAGCCAGAGTCCATATCTCTCAACTTTCTCTCCTCCCTCTGGTCTCCATGGTAACGACCTTGGTGTTCCTTCAGGAGCAATATGGGGCTTCTCCTTATCTTCAGGAGACCTTGCTAGCTCACAAGGACAGCACAGAATGTCTTTCCCACACTGTTGTGCAGCAGTTTTTGCTCTTTCTTAAATATGTTATCATAGTGTTGCCATTAGTATCACTGATCTACTCATCTTTGGCCCGAAGTGAGTCTGTCTTGGAGCCATCTGGATACTGGCTCTGTTCAACATGGGGGAAGTTTCTGGCATCTCCTCACATAAGCCACCCATGCTGCCCCTCCTGCTACCAAACTTTGTCATGCAAACCAAACATAGTGTAATAGATTAGCAACCACTTCTGGCTTTCAGACTTCATAGCTGACTTCTCATCAATAAAAGGCATGGAAGGAGCCACCTCCTTTTTTTTTTTTTTTTCGTCTTTTTCAACAGTTACATTGCAAACCAGCAGAAATACTAAAGTATCAATGACAATGAAGCTGGATTTTATGTTGGACTTAAAAATCTGTGAGGATATAGAATAATTATATTTCTTTATTTTTCATGCAGAAACATTTACATACATCATGAAAGAGTAGGGCTAACATTTTACATTATAGAAGACAGATGTAGATCTTGCAGTTCAGCCTAGTTATTTCATCCACATTCTTATTAAAAAAAATATTGTTATTCTTTTCATTGTATTTTAAATTACTATTCTAAGTTTTATATACTCTCACTGGACTGTGGTGGATTCAGGCTTAAGGTTTGTGTCCCATCAGGCATTTGTGAAAAATATCAATCTACAATATATGTGATAAGGATAGCTTGTCTTCTAAGTTAAAACTGTCCAAACCTTGTTAACTCCTTTCTCTCTCTTCCTGTTTCCTTAATATAAAATGTTTTAACTTCTTATGGCCTCCTGTCATTATGGGCATGAAATAGGACATGTATGGTAAGGAATTGGTAGATCATAAGAAAATAATATGGAATGGAAAAAAGGCCCATTCATCTTGTTATCCTGCCTCAAACAGTGGTCACTGGCTGTATCTGTTTCAGTAACTAGCAGAGCACAAAGGAGTGCATCTCTCTACTGAGTCATTTGGTGGTGAGAGTATGATGTCCACACTAAATGCATCATGCTCAGTAACATGAGTTTGACTTTGGACTAGCTCTAGTCTGATTTAGTGGGCTGAGCATGTTTTAGCAGCTAGAAGTGCATTTGGTCCATGCATGGAGTACATCTAATATATTTTGACAAGTTCACACTCATTCCTGCTACTCATATGGAAAATTGTGGTTCCAGTCCTAGAAAACACTGAGAACATGTGTAGGGCTCACTGTTTTAGCCAAGTATTCAAGTGTGTTTAAGTCTGTCCATCTATATTAGATACATTTATAATTTAATTGTCTTATAATTTAATTAAGCTTTTAATAAAGTTCTAATGAGATCAAGAAGATCTAAGGCCAAGCCTCAGTCTTGTAAGATGCCTAAATGCTTTCTTGTAATATGGAAGAATTGTTAAATTTGGCTTAGAACTTATTACTTTGTAAATAAAATGGACTGACTTTCTGTATCTGTGTTTTCCAAGGAGTAGCAATTAGTTTCTGCAAAGAAGTGGGCATGAATATGTGAATTTGCCTACACAGTAATTGCTATCCTTAATGTGGAACAAACACTTGAAGAGTATGAACCATATCTTGCTGGCCTATGAGGGTTTTACTTCATATACACCTTAATAAAGTAAATTGCTTTGGAGAATTGCAGTTGGTGAATAAGGGAAGTATCTTCCAGAATGTGTTTGTGTGTCTACCTGTGTGTCAATTTCCCAGTGAATTATGATTGTATAAGATGAAATTCCGTAAAGTCAAGTGCATATGCGCTATAAAAATGCACAATGAGAAATTATTGTCTAAGACACACAGTTGCAGAGAAATGTTTAGTGGCTATATTGAAACAGAATCTCAGCATGATGCAGCAGAACAAAGCAAATTCAGTCTATGATTAGAAGTAATTTTGTGTTAGACTTTTGCATCTTTACTATTACTGTTTACTATTACTTTAGCTGCTGGTAAGGCATCATTGAAATACTGTATACAGATTAGGACACCAAATCAACTCATCTAGAAAGATATTTGAGAAGACCAACAGAGTTATAAGGAGTTTGTAAAGAAAATAATTTCAGAATAGGACAAAAAGTCTGAGTTTGTTCAATTTAGTAAAGAAAAGAGTGAAAAAGAATATACATCTTCAGATTTTTAAAAGGAAGGTGATTATGAAGAGGAGAACAACCAGTTTTATCCATGATGATGAGGATAGGAAACAGTGAGTTTAATTTTTAACAAAGAAGATAGACATTTGAAAAACCTTTCCAGCTGTATGGGCAAGTAGACACTGCAAAAAATAACTGAGAGAGTTGCCTGGATCCTCTTCATAGTTTTTTTTGCCTCTTTCTTTAAGAAAATAAGGCTCATGCAGTCGGAAAGTGTCTTTGTCCCCAGTGGTTGATTATAACCAAAAGTGATATAGATGAATAGGTTTTTTGAATATTTACCATTAGGCAGAACATAGAGATCCTATTAAGCATCCTGATTAAGGGGAAAATATCATTGTGCTCATATGTCCTGTTGGGAATTAGACAATCCATGTGGACAAGATGTCTTTAAAATATTTAAGTTACAGCAAAAGCTTCAACTGGACCACACAATAAAACATTAAATACATATCTGTTGGTATGCAGAGTTTATTAGAACTCTAGTTCATGAAACTGCTTGTTAGAAACAAATTAAGCTGACATCTGTTATGTTGATGTACATGTGATTCTGATTCAGAAGAAGGTTGTGAACTAGGAGCTTGTTCAGTCTGACACTGGTTTCTTCATTGGAGAATTAGTAATCTTAGCAGACATAGGACACCCAAAATAAGACTGAAAATAGTAAATGGTGCCATCTTCTCTATATATACATATCAAGGCAGTTAGTATAGAGATATTTTTTGTCTAGGTTGATCGATTATCCCATTAAAAATGCATTTGTTTGTTCTCACTGGGAAGCCTTCATGCATGTTAAAATGTTTCTGGAAATCCCGGTGAATCATTGCTTGTTGTTATCAGCAATAAAACTCCGATGGACTGCACAGGGAATGAAATGCAGATGCAGTTGTGGTGGTAATAGTGAAAACTATTAAATGCTAAAATAATTTTGCTTTGCCAGAGTGATTTCTGAGCACAGGACCTTGAAAAGTCTTACATTTTATTTTAAAACATCATTTTGTCATTATTTCATAAAGAAAACAGAAACTCCAGCCAATTTTCTGAAAACTGATGTAACTATATGAGCTTTAATTTTGCTAGTGAAACTACTGTAGTTTTTTCTTACATGAGAAGTATTTTAATGTAGTTAAGAAATTTTATTATAATAATATAACATTTATTATAGGAATCATATAAGAATGAAGAATTATAACAATCTTATTAACATGTATTTCCTTTAGCCTTTGTCATCACTTTCTTTTGTCATCCAAACTTCTGTAGCCCCAATATCTTTCTAGAGTTATGTATGATGACAGGACGTGAATAAAATAGAAAAAATAGAAAGAAAAATGTTCCAGTAGATACAACTTAAATGTAATTAATAACCATTTTTATCTAATTGTGTTCTTCTTATTAACTTCAGACTCAAATTATAAACAGCCATATTTAGCAAGCTATTCACAGAATCACAGAATATGCTGAGTTGGAAGGGAGCCCCAAGGATCATCAAAGTCCAAGTCCTGGCCCTGCACAGGACACACCAACAATCCCACCGTGTGCCTGAGAGTATTGCCCAAATGCTTCTTGAAGTCTGTCAGGCTTGGGGCTGTGACCACTTCCCTGGAGAACTCGTTCCAATGGCCAACCACCCTCTGTGGGAAGAAATTTTTCCTAATATCCAACCTAACCCTCTCCTGACACAACTTCAGGCCATTCCCCCAGGTCCTGTCACTGGACATCACAGAGAAGAGATCAGTGTCTTCCCCTCCTCCTCTCATGAGGAAGTTGTAGACTGCAATGAGGTCTCCCCTTAGTCTCTTCTTCTCTAGGCTGAACAGACCAGGTGACCTCAACCACTCCTCATACCGTTTCCCCTCAATGCCCTTCACCATTTTCATGGCCCTCCTTTGGATGCTCTCTAATAGTTTAAAATCTTTCTTATATTGTGGTGACCAAAACTGTTCACAGTATTCAAGGTGAGGCCACACCAGTGTAGAGCAGAGCAGGACAATCCCCCCCCTTAGCCAGCTGGTGATGCTGGGCCTGATGCTCCCCAGGACATGGTTGGCCCTCCAGGCTGCCAGGGTACTGCTGACTCATTTTCAACTTGCCATTGACCAGGACCTCCAGGTCCCTTTCTGTGGCATTGCTTTCCAGCATCCCATTCCCCAGTCTGTCTGTACATCCAGGGTTTTCCCATCCTAGGTGCAGAATTGACACTTTCCCCTTGTTGATCTTCAAATGGTTGGCGATTGCCCCGCCCTCTAATTTGTTGAGATCTCTCTGCAGGGCCTCTCTGCCTTTGAGGGAGTCAACAGCTCCTCCAGGTTTTGTATCATCTGCAGCCTTGCTTAGTATCCTTTCCAGTCCCTTGTCCAAGTCATTTATGAAGATGTTGAATTGCACAGGGCCTAAAATGGAGCTCTGCGGAACCCCACTAGTGACAGGTCACCAGCCTGATGTCATCCGATTCACTATTACCACACAGTCCTAATTTAGTCATGCTGTAATTTATAAGATAATTTTCTGCTAAAAATAATTTTAATAGATCTGAGTAATACACATGCATGGTATTCTGTCAATACCTTTAAATGCAGGAATAAATTTCACAGCAAGTGGGTATAAAGCACTCCTAAAAGATAGTTATTGCCATGTACCAGGCTGTGTGTAATTGCAACGCTGAATAATAGATTTGTATACATTGTATACTTACAGCTTTAGGTATTAAAATGCATTTATATCTCTAGGCTGATTTGGTTTAGGAAAGGTATCCAAATGTAACTACTTGAGACCTAGATGCCAATTTTCCCTCTCATGCGCTCAGTCAGTATAGGGCTGTCTCCAGCTGTAGGTAGAAGAAAGCCTGTAGAGGGAGACTACGCATAGCATGACCATTTCTTCAACTCTTTCCTCCCATTCTCTTTAGATCTGTTCCCTCCTCTTCCTTCTTGCCTCTCCTTGCCAGGAGCAGTGTAAGAAGTGTAGTGGCATTGTGACTGTTGTAGGTTAACCCCAGTAGGCAGGTAAGTACCACACAGCCACTCACTGACTTCCCCACCACCACCCCCAGCAGGATGGATAAAGAGGAAAAGAAAAGCAAGAAAACGTTTTGATAAAGTTAAAAATAGTTTAATATGTGAAGGAGAAGTGGAAGAAGACAGAAAACAAAGCAAGTGATATAAAGGCAATTACTCACTGCCTCCTACAGATAGACTGATGCCCAGACAGTTCCTGAACAAAAGATGGCTAAACTCCTAAAACATTAGTGCATTATCAGCAGTGTTTTGGTCACAAATCTAAAACACAATGCCCTACTGGCTGCTATGAAGAAAATGAACTCCATTCCATCCAGACCCAGTAGAGTGACACTGCAATAGAAAGCTGTTCCTGTGTTGCTAATTATGTGAATATTTATGCAGTTGCCTAGGCCACTCTTGTGCTCCCTATGTTGCCACAGGTATACTTTTAGCTGTAATACATCTAGCTACTTAAAAGTGAGCTTGATATTTGTATGTAAAGTATAGTTGTGCTTTTGACTGCATGCTGTTCTTAGGGTATAGCTCAGGAGCCAGACTCTGTACTCCACATCTTTTTTTAAAAAAGAAGAAAAAAAGCCCCCAAACCCCCCAAAAGGCTTTTGAAGCCCAGATGAATTGTCTTTGAACTGCTCACCACAATCTTTGTGTTTGTGTTTGTGTGTGCACACCCGTGCGTGTGTGTTATTGAATTGGTGAACTAATTTATATTCTTTTTCCATGGAAGTGGATGAGTGATAATTGCCTAATCTGTAATAATTTAGTTCATGTTTTTTCACTTAACATGGATTAAACCACCATAGCATGCATCTCTATAATCACTATAAAGTGCTCAGTTTATGAAAAACCTATATAATAGTAAATTTACTGTCAAAGTATAGTTTAAGGTAGTAAATCAATAATAGTGGTCTGAAAAATATCTGTTGAATTACTAGTCAACTTGAAAAACCTTAAGGTGCTAAACTACATGGAGGAAAAGGTTACAGTCATAAAGTACTAAATGTGTCAACCCATGACCAAGAATATAGGAAAAAGATTTTCTGTAAATGTGTTAACTACTTCTTATTTTCTTTGTCTGGTATATAACAAGCAAAGCATAACTGGTAAAAATCTGAGAAGATGATTAAACCTATTGAGTTACTTTTGGTTCTTTGCAACTGAATTTGTTAAAATAATAATTATTTTTTTCTTTTTCTAATTTTGCTTGAATTAATAGTTTCAGTTCCTCACTGGCTCATGCAGTCATTTAAACCTGCACAAAATGTTCAGAAAGTAACATATTCACTGATATTTGGACAGTAAGCCTGGATTAGGAATTTAAATAAGAACTATTCTTATGCCTAGGGAGTTGCAATAATTGTCCAAAAGTGATGAGTAGCCTGAAGCTAAGTGACAAAATAATACAATTATGGCAACAACACTGAACAGTCATTTGTCCAGTAGAGCTCATATCTCTGCATGGAGCAACTCATGTCCTCACAGAGAAATGGAGAATTAGATGACCATTAGTGAGTTAAACAAGGAAGCACATAATCAGCCAGGAGGAAATCTGTTGGAAAAATGGGACTTCAGTCCTGTTTAGTCCTGGTTGTGAAGTAGTTAGGCTTTTATGTTCATTCCAGCTTACCAACAAAAAACCCCATCCCTGGAGTCAGTGTTTTTTTTTGTTGTTGTTGTTTTTCTTTTTTTTTTTTTTTTTACGATATTCTTAAAAAATATATTTTTAAGATTTTATCTTCTTAAGAGAAAAAGAGAGAAGTACCATCTCATAGGGTGTCTGAGGGTCTTACATAAAATGTCTGAGGCTCATTTTCAGACCTGTGTTGTGATACTTTAGTTTTAGAAAGTGGGAGAGGGGTGATTTTTAAAGCCCCTTCTATTTGACTTGGTCTGGAGTCAGAGCTTGAGTCTGGGCTTTCCCTTTTAGGGTGTCAAGGAAGATCACATGAAATGGAACAATTTCAGCTAGAGAGATTTCCCTGAGGGACCTATCATTTGATGGTTAAGGAGTCCTGGTATGGAAGAGTAGGGTCCTGTGCTGTGCAAAAAACAAGATTTAAATCTTGTTCTCCTATGACCTGGAATATGTTGTCTTCCACTAGACTAGTAAGTGATATGGGTATCTATCTGCAAATAGCACCCATTGCATATTTTGTTGCCTTTCAAAAAAAGTGGGATTTAGTCACTGTAGAGGTAAGAGAAGTAGGCATTTGCCTCATTTGGGAATACCATGGGGGCATCTGTGTGTGCTGCTCAGCAGTTTCAGGACTGTATAGATTTTTTTTTATGAGTGCGCATCACCTGTGAAGGAATAAGATTTGAGGTGTATTGTGTTGTCTCAGTGATGGAGAGAAAAGCCCAATTCCATAGGAGGATTTAACTTTTTTCTTTCAACCTCCAAATGTATTGTTTGTAAATATCAGGCAAAACATCATAGTTAACATATCAATGGGTTTTTACTTAACCCCTTTGTCCTACATGCGCATTGTACTTTAATTTTCACCATCAGGATCCACATGAGCTTTTTCCACCAGCATCTACTATAGGACAGATCAGTTGACTGGAGTAATGAAACGGTAGCTCACCCATTTCGTTCTCACACATGAGTACTGGTCAGCTTACAAAATTCAGGCCTAGTGCTTCCTAGAAGGAATAAAAAAAAATATAGTAAATAAAATCTCTTACAGATTACCTTGACAAAATAGAGGACTGGGCAATAGCCAACCATTTGAAGATCAACAAGGGGAAAGTGCCGGACTCTGTGACAGGGAAACCCTAAATAAAAGGACAGACTGGGGAATGGGATGCTGGAAAGCAATGCCACAGAAAGGGACCTGGAGGTCCTGGTCAATGGCAAGTTGAAAATGAGTCAGCAGTACCCTGGCAGCCTGGAGGGCCAACCATGTCCTGGGGAGCATCAGGCCCAGCATCACCAGCTGGCTAAGGGGGGGGATTGTCCTGCTCTACACTGGTGTGGCCTCACCTTGAATACTGTGAACAGTTTTGGTCACCACAATATAAGAAAGATTTTAAACTATTAGAGAGCATCCAAAGGAGGGCCATGAAAATGGTGAAGGGCATTGAGGGGAAACGGTATGAGGAGTGGTTGAGGTCACCTGGTCTGTTCAGCCTAGAGAAGAAGAGACTCATGAGAGGAGGAGGGGCAGACACTGATCTCTTCTCTGTGATGTCCAGTGACAGGACCTGGGGGAATGGCCTGAAGTTGTGTCAGGAGAGGGTTAGGTTGGATATTAGGAAAAATTTCTTCCCACAGAGGGTGGTTGGCCATTGGAACGAGTTCTCCAGGGAAGTGGTCACAGCCCCAAGCCTGACAGACTTCAAGAAGCATTTGGGCAATACTCTCAGGCACACGGTGGGATTGTTGGTGTGTCCTGTGCAGGGCCAGGACTTGGACTTTGATGATCCTTGGGGCTCCCTTCCAACTCAGCATATTCTGTGATTCCATTCTAAATGCCTATAAAAGATGCAACTTTTATCCCCATAATTTCTTCAGAAATTATCTTGTACTCAAAGATCAAGGGCTGAAACTAGGGGGACTAAATGCTGTGTTTTTTAGTCAGAAGGCAGGGAGAAGAGATTTACTCCCTGTTTTAAATGCTATGTAACTTCAAAAATGGAGCCTGTATGGCACATCTATAATATCACATAAACTCATGGTATTTTGGCTCATAATGCTGGTTTTCACTACACTACTGGCAGTTTTACAGTTTACTGCTCTCACTATTTTTAACTTGTAGACTCAGAAAACTATAGAAAACAAGCATTATTTTGATTTGGAGAAAGTATTTTTGTAGTCTTGATAAAGGCAGCATTTATGATTCAGATGAGCATTTCTTTGCTCTGCATGACAGGAGAGGACTTTTCACTTAATTACCACTGGAAACTGCAAATGCTTAATTGACCAAAAAAAGCCAAATACAGGCATTTTAAATTTTTGCTTTTGATCTTTCCTCTGAATACATATTGCACATTTAATTTGAACACAATAACTAAAAGCCTCTGATATGAATGTCTGCTGTTATATGAATATGGAGTTTGGTGCAGTATCAAAGAAAGGAATACAATAATTTCACTTATGAATAAATTAAGCATATAATTAACACCTGGACTTTACATAATGTGATATTCACATGCCCTCTGAACAGAGAGAAGCTGTGAGAGAAGCAGAGAAAAGAATGATCAAAACAATTCTTATCTTATTTGCTGCTCCTGTGTTTGTGCTCGTGTGAAATGTGTTCTGGAGATTGTTTACCCAAGATGGTTGTTTGATTGGATTCTGGTGGAATTGTTTATGTTAATTAGCCTATCAGGTCCAAACTGTGTGGATGGTCAGGCTGGAGACAGTCATGAGTTAGGTAGTTAGTGATAGTTCTTGTTAGTGTAATATTCTGTAATATAGTTATAGTATAATTTAGTATAATAAAGTAATTAAGTTATAGTTTAATGTAGTATAATAAAGTAATTAATTAGCCTTCTGATATCATGGAGTTCTGTGCATCATTCTTCCCGCTTGGGGGCACCTTGCAAATCCAATAACATAATACTTGTGGAACACAATTAAATCTACTGCTTTTCTTTAATGAACACAAGTGTTGTAAGTGAAAATATTGACTCCTTGTTGAATTTGATTTTAAAAAATGTATTTAGACAGAGGTTGGATTCAAATCCTTGAAACCCATCAACAACAGGAGAATCTCCATCTTTATTGGATGCCACAAAGGATGAGGAAAAGGCTGAGGTACTTGATGCATTCTTTGCTTTAGTTTTTAATAGTCAGACCAGTTGTTCTTGGGGATACTCATCCTCCTGAGCTGGAAGACAGAGATGAAAGGCAGAATGAAGCCCCTATAATACAGGAAGAAACAGTGACCTGCTGTTCCACTTAAACACACAAGTCTGGGAATCTACACGAGGGTGATGAGGGAGCTGGCAGAAGAGCTCACCAAGCTACTCTCCATCATTTATCAGCAATCCTAGTTAAGCAGGGAGGTCCCAGATGACTGGAGGTTGGCCAATGTGATGCCCATCGACAAGAAGGACAGGAAAAAGGATCCAAGCCTGTCAGCCTGATCTCGGTGCCAGAGAAGGTCATGGAGCAGATCATATTGAGTGTGATCACAGCACGAGCAGGACAAATGGGGGTTCAGCCAGCATGGGTTTATGATCCTGCACAAGTTCAGGGTTAGCTGGGAGTTTTATCCTTTTCACAGGCATGGTCCTCCAGCTCAGGGCACTGAGACCACCCTGGTCCATCACCAGTGTTGAAGACAGAGGCAATGAATGCGATAAACACATCTGCCTTGTCTCTGTCCCTGTTTGTGAGGTGACCATCCTCATCCTGTAATGGGCCGATGTTATTTCTACACTGTCTTTTGCTATTAATGTATTTGAAAAAACTCTTTTTATTGTTCCACAGTTCTGGCAGCTTCAACTCCGGTTGAACTTTGTCCCTACAGTGGCAAGCAGCATCTCTGTATTCTTCCCATGTAATCTGACCTTGCTTCCCCTGAGCATACACCTTCCTTCTTTGCCTTATCTCCAAGAGAAAATCCCTGTTCAGCCAAGCCAGCCTTCTGCCTCGTCTGCTTGACTTCCAATATTTGGGAATTGCCTGCTCCTGTGCCCTTAGGAGGGGATGTTTAAAAAGTGACCAGCACTGATGGACTCCAAGACCTGCAAAAACATTTTCCCAGGGGACCTTACTCACTAATTCTCTGACCATCCTGAAGTGAGCTCTCCTCATGTCCAGGGTTGAATGGAGCTTCAAGACTCCTGAGTCTTGAGACTGTAGCATCTCTGAAAATAACTGGTCAATCTCTTGCTTGTTTGCTCTAATATTATGTAGCTTATTGACTTTCTCCTGTAGCTCCTTCACCTGGTGACACAGCTCCTCAACCCCAACACACCTGTGAAAAACTCTGTCAGCCTCAGCCTCATGGAGAGGCATCAGGCACTCCTGGCAACCTGTGGCCTGGAGAGCTGCATGCACCATCAGTAGGTCTGGTTGGCTGGAGGCCTCTGACATGGCTGGTTCAGTGACTCCCACAGCTGCAGGGGAATGAGCTCTGTGGTGTGTTGATAACTCAAGCGAAGAAGCTTACCCTAAGTATGCTAATAAGACTGGGAATGAAATGATCTGTTTGTGCTCCTTTTCACCAGCTATTGTGTCTGTCTGATGCCTCTATTTGCTGCTCCCGGACAGTCGGACAGATCCCTTTCTGCTTGCCCTGCCTTTGCAAACTGCCCTGCAAACTGCCGCGCCACACCCCTGTTTGACAACTCCTGTTCGCCACTCTCCTTAGAGACGTTTAAATCTCCTGCACTGCTCCCGGCAATGCTCCCTCCATATCTGATTGGTTTCTGAGGGCTTCCGGGTCCTGACGGGGTTCAAAGGCTGCTGCTTGGATGTCCCTGAGCTTGACAGCTCTCCCGTACAGTTCGATTTAACCCTCACCCCTGGACTTACCTCAGTCACCGCTGCTACCACTACTGCTTGTCTGCTGGGAGAGAGAAAAATAAAATGTAAGAAACAAGTGATGCACAACACAATTGCTCACCACCCGCTGACTGATACCCAGCCCATCCTGGAGCAGTGATCCCCCCCTCCCAGCCAACTTCCCCCAGTTTATATACTAGGCATAACATTCTAGGATATGGAATATCCCTTTGGCCAGTTCAGATCAGCTGTCCCAGCCATGCTCCCTCCCCACTGGCAGAGCAGGAGATGCTGAAAAGTGTGAGACTCAGGGTAAACAATGCTGAGCAACAACTAAAACATCAGTGCCTTATCGACATTATTCTCATCCTAAATCCGAAATGCAGCACTGTACCAGCCACAAAGAAGAAAATTAACACTATCCCAGCCAAACCCAGGACAATTTGCCTATAATCCATGACTGTTTAACTCTATAAAGGATTTATCCACTTAACAGCAATAAAACCTTTTCTGGAGTGGTATTTCTGAGAAAGCTGCAGAGTTTATCATACAAGAAAAGAATTTCTGACGTGTTTGGCTGCCATAAAATAAAAGGGGTCTTAGAGGAAAACCCAATTCTCAAGGCATTACTGATTTACCCCTGTGAATTGGAGACTGGAATTGAGTCCCCTGTGTGATCTCTCTCATCTGTGGAAGGATGGATTCTCAGTGCAGACAGGGCTTAATTTTCTACAAAGAACACTATCTACTTACAGTTTGCATTGCACTGAGATCTTTGATCCATACCTTTTTAGAGTTCAACTTTTAGTTTTACCCACAAGTGCTTTGAAACTTTTTTAAAATATGCATATATGTTCTTAAGAAATAATTTGATCTTTGCTGTAGGATATTGCTGGGCAATCTATTCAAGTGTTCCTGTGAAATTATACGGATCAAGAAATTTCAAGAGACCAAGTTCTACAGAGAAACTCTGGATTTATATTGCATAGATGACACCACCAAGAGGATATCCTTGCTGGATATGAAGGTTCCAAATTGCGGTAATACTCTTCAAACATAAAGTTATTACTAAGATATTATGAAAAAGGAAAAATAAACATGTTTTTTTGACAAGATAACAACAATGCTGCTAAAGGAAAAGGTTTAGGGGGTAAATATTAACCATTCACTGGTCTTTCATGCCACATGGAATAATTTTGGGAGCTTTACATAAAGCCTTTTTTTTCTTGATCTTTTAAAAACTTATTCAAATGCAGGAAAACAAGAAAATCAATTACAGACAACACACAGAATTATATAAAAGTCATGTCCCTTTATTTAACAAAATAGTAGTACTTCTAAGCTGAACAGACACAAGATTTTTCTTTCTTTTAATTTTTTCAGATATCTGAGGGTAATGAAATCTTTCTTTTCCTTCAAAAATACAAACTCTGCTGCTAGGGATACAGGAAAGAAATTCAGAAAAAAACATGCCAACTGAAAAAGTTAAGAAATATTTGGTTTTCCCACAGATAAAACTCTTTGCATAGCCTATGCAAAAGAGACATTGCAAGCTTAAATTCGTAGCATTTTGCAGGATATTATTTTCAGTTCTTATAAGGATTTGGAAATGGTGGGAAAATGGTCAATATGGCCAACAATAAGGCCATCCCCCTTGGGTTATATATGCAACTTTGATTCCTGTATATAGTTCTGGGACAACTAGTAAAAGATTTCACCTGATAGTTGAAGAGATCCTGTTCCTCTGTGGGTGGGGGCAGAACTCAGGTGTTTCTGACATTATGTGAAGTCTATTGAAGTCTGGAGTTTTCTTAGTGGGATGGGATGATTGGGTGTTCAGCAGTAGGCAGATAACATTAGTAGAGTTTCCTTGTGGAGGACTGATTTGGATTGGAAAAGCTGTAAGCAAAAGTGGATATCAGGAGGAACAAGCAAATTCTACCTTTCTTCCTTCCATCATCGCCTACTGAATGCCCTTCTCTCCACTGGCCATACAGAGGGTGCAACACTTTTTGATTGCAGCCACCAGCAGGTAAGAGCCATGGAGGGGACCTGCTGTGGACCTAATGTGTGCTGCATTTAATGACACTAATACATAACCTGTTTTGGCGGTCTTATGTACTGCAGGGTCTGATCTACCTGAAATGAGAGATTATACTGAGTTGAGCTAAATTGACCTGACTAGCTGTTCTGGCCGAATGGACTAGAAGGTAGATTCATCTGATAGGTGTTGGAAGGTCTCCTGGTGGATTGAAATCAATTGATACAAAATTGGAGTGACGGCATAGCCTCTCTTAATGTCCTTGCCTGGCTTGTCTAGAAACAACTAGGTAACTAGGATTTTCCTTTGAAAACTCAGTGTTAAATTCTCAGAACTAAATGTGTGAGACATTGTTTCCCTCCTAAACTTTTTAGAATCTGCAACCCCAGCACATTTGTTTCTGACTTCTTGATGCTATGTAGATGCATATGTATACACATGTACATTCTGTGGACATTAAAATATTTGTCATGAGTCAGGAAGGCGGCACTTCAAACTAGAGAGGGAAGAAGAGGAGGAAGGGTGCCCTTGACTCTGAGCATATATGACATTCATACTGAAGTATCAGAATGTGGAATTTTGCATATGAGGAATGAACATGGCTTGTGTTCTGGAAGATATCTAGTGGGTGATATCCCTGTCCATGGCAGGGGGGTTGGAACTAGATGATCTTTAACATCCCTTCAAACTTAAGCCATTCTATGATCCAATGCACGGCTGGTATTGGCAGTTGCTTTCAGCATTTCTGTACATATTTTTCTTTGTTTAAAACCACCAGACAGTTTCCAGAAAAAAACACCAATATAATTGGTTAATTTAATTTCTAGCATGGTCTGAGAGGCTAGTAAGTATAACTGAAATTGAGGAAGAAACCTCTTTTAGCTCCTTTGGATGTCAGGGGAAGTTTTAGGCATGCAAGCCTTTGTGAATTTTGTTAATGACACATTTTCTAATTTTCTCTTCAGATTAAATGGTCAATCCCATGTCTGATTTGTTGATTTTTCTTAATTTTTTTTTTTAGGAACTAAGCAAACATACTATTTTTTTTCTTTCAGATGTTAATTACTTCATAATGTAGTAAGTAGCCTGTACAGTATGCGATAAAAGTCTTGATAATAGGACATCTCATTAATAAATCTCTTCCTGTCAAGCTGGAAGAGACCACTGTGGTTTCTTGGTCATAAGGCTCTGCTTTGTAGATAATTCATGTGAAAATTAAGAAGGCAATTTAATTACTCTTTATAACCCCCCCTGCAAGGAGCAGGGAGCAGGGACCTTTCACTAGACCAGGCTGCTTAAAGCCCCATCCAACCAGACCTTGAACACTTCCAGTGATGGGACATTGACAGCTTCTTTGCGCAACCTGTTCCAGTGTCTCATAACCTCAGTGTAAAGAATTTCTTCTTTATGAACAATCTTAATCTACTCTTTTTCAGTTTAAAACCATTGTCCCTTGTCTTGTCATGACAAGCCCTGGTAAAACATCTCTTTCTACAGCCCCTTTAAATATTGAAAGGCCACAATAAGATCTCCCCTAGAGACTTCTCTAGGCTGAACAACCCCAACTCTCTCAGTCTTTCTTCATAGGAGAGGTGTTCCAGACCTCTGATCATCTAATCAGGTCTCTCAGGAAGTATTTAAGGGGGCTGCTAGAGCATGTAGGAAGAAAAATAGGGAGACCAAAGCTCAGTTTGAACTTAAACCGGCAAATTTTGTAAAGGATAATAAAGAATGTTTTTATAAATATAGTAATGGTAAAAGGAAGAATAAGACCAACCTTTGTTCTTTATTAGATGCAGAAGGGAAGTAGAAACTGCAGATGAGGAGAAGAGGTGCTTAACGCCTTCTTTGTCTCAGTTTTTAGTGGGAAGATGACTTGCCTTCAGGATAACTGTCCTCTTGGGTTGGCCGATGGTATCAGGGAGCAGAATGGTTCCTCTGTTGACGTTGCGTCCTGATCGTAGGAGGGACGATCAGCATGCGTGCCAGGAGTGGCCGCGCCCCACCTCTGCTGCCGTCAGGCAGGATCATGGTTCAGCCACTGGCTGGGGTCCTGGACCACCAGGAATGGCCGATAAACGCAGACCCACATTGAAGGATCAGAGTAAAGGAAAAAGGAAGGAGTCTTGCTTGCTTCTCCGAGCTGCTTTTATTCTTTCCCACGCAAGACCAGCACCGAGGCTAACTTGGTCACCGTGTGGGTACGGCAGCGCTGCACGGATAGTTATTCTTTCCCACGGTGGGAGCAGTGCCGAAGCGAGGCAGGTGATGCAACACCACGCGGGCACGACAGCGCCACACGGGCATTGGCAGGGCCACGCAGGTGTTCTTTCCCATGGCAGGAGCGGTGCTGAAGGGGGGCAGCTGATGCCATGCTGTGCGGGTGTTCTTCTTTCTCGCGACAGAGAGGGATGCCAAGGCAACAAACATCTGCGCCGTGTGAGTGCCAGCGGGGCGCGGGGGCCGCACGGCTTGAAGAGGAGGCAGTGGCAAAGAGCAGGAAACAGAGAAAAACAGCGGCTTTATGGAAGGGGGGTGGAATCCCCTGAGGACATAGTCTAACGAATCAATGGCTAGATAGGAGGGGTCTGGAGGGACAAATGTAAACATAACATGGAGTGGGACAGTTACATACCAATGGCAGAAAGGAAATATCATAACTGACAGTGAATTTTATAGATAAAGGGGTGTAAAAAATTATGACAGACAAGCTAAAGGGGCAGGATTTTTGAGGATAGATAGGGAAAAATCTAGAATTATTATAACTGCCATGGAGAAAAAGCGGGAAGACAGGTGGTAAACAACTTTAGACAGAGACTAAACATATTGTCTTCAAACCCCCACTGCTGCAATCAGGGAGAGACCAAACATCTTCAAACCCCCACTGCTGCACCCCGTTATCCAGGAGGAGGCAGTCAGAGAATTGCTGAACTGTTTGGATATTCATAAATGCATGGGACCAGATGGGATTCATCCCAGGGTGATGAGGGAGCTGGCAGATGAGCTTGCAGAGTTGCTCTCCATCATTTACCAACAGTCTTGGCTCACTGGCAAGGTTCTAGATGACTAGAAGCTGACCAATATGATGCCCGTTCATAAAAAGGGTGGGAAGGAGGATCCTGTTAATTATAGGCTGGTTAGCTGGCCTCTGTACCAGGTAAGGTTATGGAACAGTTTATACTGTTATACACAGAACTTACAGGATGGCCAGGGTATCAGACCCAGCCAGCACGGGTTGAGGAGGAGTAGGTCGTGTTTGACCAACCTGATATCCTTTTATGATCAAGTGACAGGTCTGGTGGATGCAGGAAAGGCTATTGATGTTGTGTACCTGGACTTTAGCAAGGCCTTTGACACTGTCTCCCACAGCATACTCCTGGAAAAGCTGACAGCTCAAGGCTTGGACAGGAGCACTCTTTGCTGGGTTAAGAACTGGGTGGATGGCCGGGCCCAGAGTGGTGGTGAATGGTGCTGCATCCAGCTGACGACCGGTCACCAGTGGTGTCCCTCAGGGTTCTTTGCTGGGGCCAGTCCTGTTCAATATCTTTATTGTGGAAGGGGCTAACAGCAGGCCTGTTAGCTAAAGGAGCGAGAAGAAGCTGAGAAGTAAGAAGAAGCTGATAAGGGGTTCTCTCCAAGGCTGTAACCAAGGAGACCAAGAGAAGAAAGATAAAAGAACTTTGCAGCTGGATGAAGCATTTTTAGAAAGTTAGTTGAAGTCACTATAACTTCTCACCAATAGTATTATGTTGACTTATTGTGGCCAATAATAAAGATAGAAGAAGCATAAACAATTGGAAAGTGTATAAAAGTCAGCCATGTTCAATAATAAAGTGTTGCCAACTGAGACTGCTTGTGGTCTCTGCTTTATGTCGTGACTGCCTCGACAGCGACATTTGGTGATCCCCGACGTGATAAGAACATAGTCGGTGGGGGCCCATACGGGGTCCTAGCAACTGGCAACCGTGACCCGCTGGGACATAGTGGGGGAGGCGGCGTTGGTGTAGCTGAGAGTGGCAGGTAGAAGCCACAGGGAGGTCCGGACCTGATTTCCCCCTATCAAGACACCTGGAAGTAGGTGAGCCACCAACTAGTAAGAATGGGACATAATTTAACTAAAGAGGAAGAAAATGTTCTGGCTACATGGAAAGTTTTGTTAAGAAATAAGGGAATTAATACGTCAGACTATGCCCTTCGAAATATACTGCTGTGGGCTAAATCTCAGAATTTTGGCACTGATCCCCACACAGCATTTAGTGCTAAGGCATGGAAAAAAGTCAGGGACAGACTGTGGGAAGTCATCCGAACGGGAGATAAAACGGTTGTCGATCTAGCAGTTACTTGGGAATCGCTCTTTGAGGCATTAAAGGAATGGAAAACAGAGCGAGAACAAGCAGAGCGGGATGCGGACGAAGAGTTGGGGCTGATAACAGAACCTGATGTGGGGGATGAGGCAGAGGGGGCCTCTGATGGGGAACTTGAAGAAAGTCCGGGTGCCATGCAAGTTACCTGGCAAGCTGCCAAAGCTTCCGGGAAAGCTGCCAGAGCTTCTGGGCAAGCTGCCAAAGCTTCCGGGAAGGCTACCAGAGCTTCTGCAGAGCTTCTGGGCTGGATGCCAAAGCTTCTGGGAAAGCTGCCAAGGCTTCTGGGAAAGCTGCCAAAACTTCTGGGCAACCTGCCGTAGCATCCTCTTATCAGAACCTAAACCTCTTTATCTCACACCTGCACAGCAGCTCGCAATGGTGCCTGTATATACCACACCACTACGCCAGTTAGCTGAAATGTCTTTAGCAGAGAGAGGAACCCAGCCATCTGTCCCCCACTTCCTTCTGCTCTAGTCCTGCCATCCGCCCCCCCGCTCCCCTCTGAGTGGCTTGAACAACCTGCAAGGCCGTATCCTCCGTTACCTGACAGTGACAGCAACAGCGAATCAAGTGATGAGTCGCCCGCAGTAACACCTGAGTTGGGGCAAGGAGCTCTGGTCTCTTTACCTCCTAAGAGCTCTAGCCTTGCTGCCCCATGGACTTTGTCTCCATGTCAAGTAACTGTGCTTCCTCGACACCCTCAGGAGTTTTGGGAATTTGTTAGGAGGAAAGCAGTTGAAGAAAAGAATTGGGACACCATAGAAAGGTTAGGTGCTCCAAGAGTACCTCAGGAGAACAGTGCCAATGCAAATGTTGCTTGTGATAACCCTATGGCTTTTCCAGTTTTTAAAGCAGCTCCTGGAACAGGGCAGGATGACAGTCATCACGTCTTTGCCTGGAGGGTTGTGCAAGACCTCCAATCGAAAGTGGCTCAGTATGGTATTAATTCCTCAGAGGTAATGCAATTAATACGTGTAATTAATGCAGATTTGCTTGCACCTTACAACATCGCGCATCTTGCTACAATTCTGTTCCAGCCAGTACAATACAGTGTATTTCAAGAAACTTGGAGGCGAGCGGCTGAATGCACCGCTTTAACAAACATGCAGTTGCCTCAACATGACCCTCGTCATGCTGTGGGTGTTGATGCCCTACTGGGCACTGGGCCTTTTGCCAATCCAGATTTACAGGCAAGGTGGGATCCTTCGATTTTGGCGCAAGCTCAGCAAATTGGCATGAGTGCCTTAACTAAAACAATGGAAATGGCAGCTCCAAGACAGAAATATGTCACTATACAGCAAGGGATGAGAGAACCATTTTTGCAATTTGCAGAAAAACTTGCTGCAACCATTGAGAAACAGGTAGAAGATGAAACTTTGCGAGAAAAATTGTGCATACAATTGGCTAAAGAAAATGAAAACCCAGACTGCAGAAAGATTATTGATACTTTACCTGGGGAACCCACCTTGTCTGAAATGGTTACTGCTTGCTCGAAAGTTGGTTCAGTCGAGCATAAAATGGCAGCTCTTGCTGCAGTGCTAAGACCTCCAGCAAAATGTTATAATTGTGGACAACAAGGGCACGTAAGATCACAGTGTACCACAGTGTCAAATGTTGTCCGGAAAACAACATTTAGGCCAAGTGCAAGCAGTGATGTTGTATGCAATCGCTGTGCTAAACTTGGGCACTATGCTAAACAGTGCAGGAGTAAATATCATGCAAATGGTCAGCTATTGCCGGGAAACCCAAAGAGGAGTGCGAAGGAGCGTGTGGGGAAACAAATACCCCAACAACAACCACCACAACAGCAAATGTGGGCCTTCCCAGCACTGCAAAGCTACCCATTTGCGAACAATACTCAGGGGCAACAAGCGGGTCCGCAGGGATTGATATACCCACCGCTGACACAGTAACCATTGTGACAAAAGAAATATGTAAAGTGCTCCTTGATGCCTATGGTCCGATAGGACGGGGATTGAGTGCGTTTTTGATAGGGACATCAAGTACTACACTTAGAGGTATTCATGTGCATCTAGGGCTTATTGATGCTGATTATTTAGGACAGATTCATGCTATGGTATCCATCGATGACCCTCCTGTCACTATTCAGAAAGGATTGCTCAAATTGTACCTTTTGTGGACTGAAGTCACGGCGCAGGAAGTTTTGGATCGACAGGAGTACCTCAAGTGTTCTGGACTGAGAAAGTAACGGAGAGCCGTCCAGAAAAGACATACACTCTCACTGCCAGTGGATGTCATCCAGGAACTATATCAGTAACAGGTTTGATTGACACTGGAGCAGATGTCACAATACTCTCACGACTTTGCTGGCCTCAATCGTGGCCTCTCACTCGTGCAAGTTTTGGACTCCTGGGGTTGGATGGTGCTACAACAGGTGACCTGTCAGCCATTGTAATTAATGTGAAACATCCTGATGGCCAACAAGCTAACATCAGACCCTATGTTGCCGATGCTCCTCAGAGTTTATGGGGACGAGATTGCTTATCTCAATGGGGTGTCAAAATTACTACGGATTTTTAATAGGGGCCACTGTGATGCAGGGCAATGAACATCCAGTTGTGGCCCTGACATGGTTGACAGATAAGCCTGTCTGGGTTGGCCAGTGGCCCCTTACTACTGAAAAGCTTACTGCCCTGCAAGAATTAGTTACAGAACAATTGCAAGCAGGACATATTGAGGAATCATTCAGTCCCTGGAATACCCCTGTTTTTGTAATAAAAAAGAAATCGGGAAAATGGAGACTTTTACATGATTTACGGCAGATAAATGCTGTAATGGCAACAATGGGAGCTTTACAATCAGGCCTTCCTCCACCTACAATGATTCCACAGGAATGGCAAATAGTTGTCATTGATCTGAAAGATTGTTTCTTCACTATTCCATTGGCTGAGCAGGACAAAGAAAAATTCGCTTTCACTGTGCCTTCTATAAATCATGCGGAACCCGATAAAAGATATCAATGGAAGGTACTTCCCCAAGGCATGAAAAATTCGCCAACTATTTGTCAATGGTTTGTGGCACAGGCCTTGTCAAAAGTGCGGGACCAATTTAATAACTGCTTCTGTTATCATTACATGGATGATATCTTGTTGGCATCTGACAACAAACAACAGTTATCAGCTCTTAAACAATGTGCTGTGACAAACTTGAAAGCTTTCGGTCTGATCATTGCTTCAGAGAAAGTGCAGGAACACATGCCTTGGAAATATCTAGGTATGTTGGTGACCAACACTCAAGTTATGCCTCAACCTGTAAAGTTAGACATTGATGTTAAAACTGCTACTGATGTACAGAAATTGGTTGGTTTGATAGGTTGGATTCGATCATCTTTAGGTATAACTAATCATCAGATGCAGCCATTGTTTGATTTGCTGTCAGGCATCACCTCCTCTACTGATAGGAGGCAATTGACCTCAGCAGCAAAAAGACCCTAGAAGAGGTTGAATTAGCCCTAGCACATAAATTTGTTAACAGGATAGATATCTCTGTTGGTGTTCAATTTTTTATTTTGAAAGACCATGAAATATCATGTGGGATACTGTGTCAATGGAATGAAAATTGGGAAGATCAACTGCATATTCTGGAATGGATATTTTTATCTTTCAGATCTCGGAAAACAGCTCCAGGACTTTATGAGCTTTTTGCAGACATTATCATCAAGGGCTGCTGGCATTGTCATGAGATTTTGGGACACGACCCTGTGACCATTGTGATACCTGTACAACAGTGGTATTTTGAATGGTGCTTTCAAAATAATCGTGAATTGCAATCTGCCTTATCTTGTTGTACAGGCCAAATAACATACCATTTGCCTTCTCATCCTGTTCTAGCACTGACTAAAGAGATTCCTTTTGAAGGGAAAGAAATTTGTTCTCCTGTTCCAGTGGAAGGTATAACGGTTCTTACAGATGGATCCGGGAAAACTGGAAAAGCAGCTGTGGCTTGGAGAAAGGATGATCACTGGGAATATGAGACAATGATTCAGCAGGGATCTCCTCAACTGGTTGAACTTTCTGCTGTTCTTTTGGCTTTTACTTTGTTTCTTGGTTTTGTAAATATAGTAACCGATTCCTTTTATGTTGCCAATTTGGTTAAGCATTTAGATCAAGCAGTGTTGTATAATATTCAAGAGAAGCCATTGTTTAACATGTTAGTGAAGTTATGGACAGTTATTGGCGCTCGAAAATATCCTTACTTCATCATGCACATTCACAGCCATACATCATTACCAGGATTTTTTGTTGAAGGCAATGCCTATGTAGATTCTTTAGTAGCTGCTGCTGCAATCAAAACTGTACCCAATGTGTTGCAGCAGGCAATTTTATCTCATCAATTTTTTCATCAGAGTGCTCAAGCTTTAAAGCAGCAATTCAAATTGTCTCTTGGTGAAGCAAAATCAATTCTTTCTTCTTGTCCTGACTGTCACATGACTCATGTCACTCAGTATTATGGTACCAACCCTAGGGGCCTTTCTGCGTTAGAAGAATGGCAAACTGATGTTACTAAAATACCAGATTTTGGTCACTTTAAGTATGTTCATGTTACAGTTGATACTTTTTCTCATGCAATGGTTGCTTCAGCATTCACAGGAGAAAAAACTCGTGATGCTATTAGTAATTTTTATCATGCCTTTTCTATTCTAGGTGTTCCGTGTCACGTAAAAACAGATAACGGCCCGGCATATGCTTCACAGAAAATGCAAGCATTCTTTCGTGCTTGGGGCATTGAGCATTCTACAGGCATTCCACAGGTCCCCACGGGCCAAGCAATTATTGAAAGAGCTCACGGACTTCTTAAACGTCAGGTTCAAAAACAAAAAGGGGGAATGCAACAGGAGTCACCTCAAGTGAGATTAGATAAAGCTGTTTATGTGTTAAACTTTTTGTGTCCCCTACCTGATTCACAGTTATCTCCAAACTTTTACCATTTTTCTTCTTTGAATTCTAAGCAACCAGATTTCCGTAGAAATGTTAAGGTATGGGTCAAGGATTTAATTACTGGTATGTGGTCTGGCCCAGTGGAACTGATAACCTGGGGGAGGGGTTATGCTTGCGTTTTGACAGATAATGGTCCTCGATGGGTTCCTGCTCGCTGTGTTAAACCTTACCTAGAACGTGCAGGAAAGGACAGGATGGATGGTTCCGCAGCTGAAGCAGAACATGCGTATGACACCGGCTAAGACCATATATCAGTACTTAAAGATGGATGAAGGACAAGAACGATTATATTAAGAGTGGGAATTTTGTTGATGGTTGTGCTTGTGGTTTTGTGTGTCCCCTCTCTGCTGGGATTTTTGCAAAGTGCCCTGCAAAAATCCATAGTAGCTGTATTTACAGTCCAAAAACAAAAAGGGGGAATTGTGGGAGGGGCTAACAGCAGGCCTGTTAGCTAAAGGAGCGAGAAGAAGCTGAGAAGTAAGAAGAAGCTGATAAGGAGCTCTCTCCAAGGCTGTAACCAAGGAGACCAAGAGAAGAAAGATAAAAGAACTTTGCAGCTGGATGAAGCATTTTTAGAAAGTTAGTTAAAGTCACTATAACTTCTCACCAATAGTATTATGTTGACTTATTGTGGCCAATAGTAAAGATAGAAGAAGCATAAACAATTGGAAAGTGCAAAAAGTCAGCCATGTTCAATAATAAAGTGTTGCCAACTGAGACTGCTTGTGGTCTCTGCTTTATGTCGTGACCGCCTCAACAGCGACACTTTATTGATGACATGGATGAGGGGATTGAGTCTTTCATTAGTAAATTTGCGAACCACACTAAGCTGGGATCATTTGTCGATCTGTTGGAAGGTAGGAGGTCTCTGCAGAGAGACCTGGAACAGTTGAATGGATGGGCAAAGTCCAATAGGATGAAGTTTAATAAATCCAAGTGCTGAGTCCTGCATTTTGGCCACAATAGACCCCTGCAACATTATAGGCTGGTGACAGTGTGGCTGGACAGTGTCCAGGCAGAAAGGGACCTGGGGGTACTGGTTGACAGCCGGCTGAATATGAGCCAGCAGTGTGCTCTTGTGGCTAAGAAGGCCAATGGCATCCTGGCCTGTATCAGGAATAGCTTGGCCAGCAGGACCAGGGAAGTCATTTTTCCCCTATACTCGACATTGTTGAGGCCTTGAGTACTCTGTCCAGTTCTGGGCCCCTCAGTTTAGGAAGGACATTGAGACGCCTGAGCGTGTCCAGAGAAGGGCAACTACGTTGGTGAGAGGCTTGGAACACAAGCCCTATGAGGAATGACTGAGGGAGCTGGGGTTGTTTAGCCTGGAGAAAAGGAGACTCAGAGGTGACCTTATCACTTTCTACAACTTCATGAAAGGTGGTTATAGTCAGGTGGGGGTTAGTCTCTTTCACCAGGCAGCAACTGACAGAACCAGAGGACACAGTCTCAAGCTGCATCAAGGGAAATATAGGTTGGATATTAGGAAAAAGTTTTTCACTGAAAGTGATAAAGTTCTGGAATGGTCTGCCCGGGGAGGTGGTGGAGTCACCATTCCTGGATGTGTTTAAAAAAAGACTGGATATGGCACTCGGTGCCATGGTTTAGTTGAGGTGTTTAGGGCATGGGTTGGACCAGATGGTCTTTAAGGTCTCTTTCAACCTAGTCATTTTGTGAATTCTGGGAATTTTTGTGACCCTTCTCTGGAGCTGCTCTAACAGGTATATCTTTCTTCTGCTGGAGACTCAAGAACTGGATGCAGTATTGTCTCGGTTTAAGACAATATTAAGAGGTAGACACTCTAAAATTAGTTACCTCCTCTTTAGTTTTAACCAATCCCTTTCCACCAGTAAGGAGAAACTAATATGAATAGATATTAGTGAAAAAATAACAGTTTACTAAAAAAACTAAATAGCAACAGGCAAAAAATAAGACTAATAGTCACCAATTACAAAGTTGCTGAAATCTTACAGACTCCCCAGGAACAAAAAGAAACTCAAAATGGTGGAGTGACCCCTTTCCCAAGATGGCACTTGCCAGAGGCAACCGTGCAGTCTTGGAGACAAAAGGGAGATGATGGACAAACCCCACTCAGCTCAACATTCCCCCTGGAACAAAAACAACCTCAGGAAGGTAGAAGCTTATGAAGCAGTTCTGGTGGCAGATGGGAATTGTTGTCATGTGTGGGGTCAGTGGTGTTTTGGAGGGGGGGGGGGGGGGGCTGTGGTGGGGAGGAACAATCTAACAGTCTCCCCAAGCACCGAAAATGGCACCCCCCTGGCCCTGACTGACTCTGGCTTCATACTGATGACGTGTTGCAAAATTCACTCAGAAACAGTTTTTGATTGTGAAATGCAGCTTCTTGAATTGTTACTGTTGCCATTAGAAAAGAACATGAAGGGGAGTCTCCATCTGCACTCTCAGCTCTCTCAGAGAGACCAACAGGGAAAGGCAAGAGCCAAGAGGAAAACAAAACAAACCTAAGCAGAGCCTCTGCCTTGAGTAAAAGCCATGAGGTAAGAGAGAGATCTCCCTACATGCTCTGACTTAAAAAAGACCAGGGCACTTGTCAAGATGCCTCTTCTCGCAGGTGGGAGTAGGAGCTTCAGACAAAGTTTATTACAGAAGCCCTGCTGTTGAGCCATGATGTGCAGAAAGGACCCTCTTGCTTTCTAAACTCCTTCTCAGAGAGGAATCTGGGTGTGGCTGAATCCAGTCCTAGCCCCAGACTAACAACGGTTTAAGAACTTTGTCCTGCAGGATTAAAGATGTCAAATCAGATATATTTATATTAAATGAATTATTTATTATGTCTAATGATTAGACAAAAGATCTTAATCAGAATTATTTACAACACAGTATAAAAGCTAAAACTACTAGTAAAGTATAGTGCACTATAGCAAAGCAATTATATTAAAGCTAGCAAAAAGAAACAATTATTTAGTAGAGATTTATGAAACTTACCATACCAACACTCATGGACAGATCTGTTTCATTCAACCTCGAGGACTATCCTTGAAGGGTGTCCCCTACCCAAGGGAGGAATCTCCACACACTCCAAGAAGGAATATGTTAGAAGAGCCTACCGTATGAGAGTGGACTGGACTTTTAGAGTATAAAGTGATTGACTGCCAGTCACATCTCCAATTGCCTCACTATCAGGGGTTAATTTGTTAATTTGGGGTTGGTGAACAGACTGGTTTTATCAAAATTCAACACCAAAACAGCACATGACTGCCTCCTCTTGATCCACTACTGATAGCCTTGCAAAACAGGGCATTGTCCAAGTTGCTTGACCACATTCCAGGGCAGAACATCTTGCTGCACCTCTGGATGGTATCCCGTCTCTCTAGTGAATCAACTGCACAACTCATCTTGGTGTCATCCGCAAATTTGCTGAGGGCACACTCAATCCAGCAGTTTGTCATTGATGAAGTATGAAATAATATTCATCCCAGTACCAACCCCTGAGGGACAGCACTTGCTACTGGTTTCTACTTGTACATTGAGCCACTGACTGTAGCTTTTTGGATGCAGCTATCCAGGCAATTCCTTATCCATCTAACAGTCCATCTATCATGTCCATATCTTTCCGAATTAGTGACTAGAAGACGGGGGGGGGACCATAATGAAAGCCTTAGACCAATCTAGGTAGGGGACATCAATACCTTTTCCCTTGTCCACTGATGCAGTCACTTCATCATAGAAGGCCACTAGATTAGGCAGGCATGACTTCACTTGGTGAAGCCCTGTTGGCTGTCTCTAATCACCTCCCTGCCTTCCATGTGTCTTGACATAACTTTCAGGAAGATCTACTCCATGATCTTACCAGGCACAAAGGTGAGGCTGACTGTTTGGGAGTTCCCAAAGTCCTCATTTTTACCCTTTTAAAAATGAGCATAATGTTTCCCTTTTTCCAGTCACTGGGGACTTTGCCTGACTGCCATGACTTTTCAAATATGATGGAGAATGGATTAGCAACTACATCAGCCAATTTCTTCAGGACCTTGGGATGCATGTTGTTCTTTCCCATAGATTTCTGTATGTTCGGGTTCCTCAGGTAGTCTCAGACCTTATCTTCTCCTATAATGGGAGTGACTTCATCCCCCTGTACCTGCCTTGAGGTTCAGGGACTTGAGAGATGTGGAAAGAGAGATTACCAGTGAAGACTGCAGCAAAAAATTTGTTGAGTACCTCAGCCTTCTCCCCATCCATTTTTACTAGTTCTCCTGTCTTACATGCATTTGGAATGTATTTATGTATGATAAAAATTGCTGGATTCTTTTAAATTTTAAAGTTAAACTTAATTACTATGTCAAAGGTTTTTTAAGTTGCATCTACCATAGTAGTATTAGTAGAGCCTTCTGCCTAGATGTCCTGGTTAAGGGCAAATTTGGGAGAGAACCACCAAAGGGGCTCTTCTAGAAAAGCAGATTCAATCGGCCCCTCCCCCCAACCAGTCTGGGAGAAAATACCTCCTTGGAGAAAAGTGGAAAAAACCTGTTTATTAAACAATAAAACCTAAACAATATTAAACAATAAAACCCCTTGCTGCTCCAAAAGAGATGACAAACTGAGAAAGTCCCCTCCCCGGGTTGCAGTTCAGCTCACTCAGTCTCTTATCAGTCCCTCCGGTGCTGGAAATGCTGCAGCCCAGGCCCAGCCCGGTGGGCCACAGGTGTGAGCTGCTGGTGCTCTTCTGGGTGTTCAGTCCAGAGCAGGTTTGAACAGGTCTAAAGAAAAAGGAAAAAGAACCCACAGTCCAGGGAACTTCTTTGCCTCAGCTAGCTAAAACTAACTAAAAGCAAAGGAGCACTCTATCCCGCTGTCTGTCCCTCCACAGACAACACAGTCCAGGAGCAGGAATGTGGAGGAGTGAGTGCAGTGTCTGAAAACAAACTGGGCGCTTCTTCTCTCCCCCCTTCACTCTCTGCAACAAGTCTTAAAGGTGCAAAACTTATTATTCAACATAAACAGAACAAGACGATTGGGGATAAAAGCATCATATAGTCAACCTAGGACAATAGAGAAATTAGGTGCTTTATTTTTGCCATTTTCACATTTCCTGGTCATCTATATAGTGTGTCTGCCTAGACCTTCCTCCTTCTTGTTTCTGTCTCGTAAATAGCATTGGAAAATGAGGAAAGAGAAGTAAATACTTTGTTGTCATTACTATTTCTGTAGGTAATGGCTACAACTGCCACTGGTGTGTTCAATTCCTGGAAGCAAGGCATATCCTATGTTTGGGGTAAGGTCACTCATAAGTCCATAAGTCTTCTGGAGATCACCTGGAGCTCACTTAATCCCAGGGATGCAGGATCAGTGTTACAACCTGCCCCAGAAGGTGAGGGTAACCCAGATTCTTGTTAATAGATGCCTTGGGGCAGATTATAGCAAAATGACACTGAATGATCAGTGCTTATAAATATACATATGTAGGGTTTATTTTAGAACAATTTGGTTGCACGGGAAAACAGGTATGTAACCATTTTGGTTGTTACTATCTATAGTAATATAAAAATATAAAAATAACACTTAAGAAAATGTATAAGGAAAAGAAAGAATGAACATAGAAACATAGTCACCACCCGTTGGATCTGGTGATGAGACTTGATTGTTACAATTTTGATGTCTGTTGATCAATGTGAAGGTCACAGTCCTGTCAAAGTGATCTTGATCTATCAGAGGTGGGGGAAATCCACAGAACTCAGCCATTTCATGAGTTCTATGTGCTCAAATTCAGGTGGGAACACCCAGTGCCTCCTCTGGGGCAGGGAGTTTTACACCCTAAGTCCATTATGACCCATTATAGCCCATCAGCAGAAGTGAATACCTTCAGGCTACATGTGAATGTCCCTGATACTTCCCCAGCAGGGGAGTTATCACAGCTGAGTTCACTTGAGTAAGGACAGAGACAGTACCTGCCTCACATGGTTTCCCTCTTTCCTTATCTCCTTCAACACCCAGCTGTAGGCTGAGGTGGCAGGTTTGCACACCCTCTGCACCTGGATAGTTACTTTGCACATTGGCAGCTTGCCTCCTGATTGTTTGGGCCATCAAGCAATCCAGTCTCTCTTCCAGTATCACTTGTGGATACATTCTTCTCCCCACACCTGGGATGACTGGACAATAGTACCCCCTTTATCCCATCTCAAATTCCCATCACAGTCCAATCTCCAGTTAGTAGGCATATTTGGGGAGGGCTGGGCTTCAGTGGTCAAAGAGGAACAGCTGTTTCTTTGCAGTTTGCTACAGTGGGCAAAAGTCCTTCAATTATTTTAGCAATGTTTAAGTCATTAATCATTTCAGTCTTTGACACCGCCCTGTGGCTTAAAGAATCAATAATTTATCTTCTGCTGCTCACTCCAAGTCTTCTTCTCAGGTGGTGGTTTTCATATAGTGGACAGGAAAATAAAAGAGAGAAGAAAAAGAAAGAAGAGAGATGGCACAAATCATTGTCCATTAGAATCTGATTATCAAAATAAAAAGTAAAACTGTAAGCATCAAGTGAATAATAACAGGGTGTGACTGATGGGATACAACAGAATCTGAATAGCTAAAATCATATCACTCAATATTAGCAAAGTAACAAACACAAAAATCAGGATATAATATTGACACAAACAAAAAATTATGGCTTTACTGTTGGTGGGGTGATAGGTGAACATGTTCGGTTACAGGTAGAGTTACATGAAAGCTGGTAAAAGGCTTTCTTTTATTCTCTTATTGTGACATTTTTCTGTGTTTTTTCCAGATTATTTAGTTCACCTGTTAATATATTTGAGAAATTTAGCCAAATTATCATCAATTTAAAGCCTTCCAAGACAGACCATGGAAGGTTAATACATACTTGTATGATTCCAAATATGCGTAAATTCTTGTATTAACTCCCAGGCTAAATTTGGTTGAGTTCCTTGATTATCAATTGGTTGAGCTAGAGTTATTCATACATACAAATTTTTCCCACATCATTTTATTTAGTAAAAAGGCAAAATAAACTTGGCAAAAATCAGCAGTGCAGAAAATGATTAAATTTGGTTTCCCAACAAGTCACTTGTGATAAAAACAGAAATTATAACTATTAATAAACTGATAATACAAGCAATTATGGAGGCAATTAAAAGTTTCATTGGTTCCACACAGCTTCATCTCACCTGTTGGTCAGTTCCTGTAAAAAGAAAAGAGAAAATTTGGCCCACTTCTGACTGATTATTAAAAAGAAGGAAAAATGCCTCGAGTATTGTATCAATGGTCCTTTCCATGACCACCAATGCATTACAGTTGACCGGGGTTTTTAGAGTGAGTTGCACCTGTCCCACAAGAGGGTAGGTTCACTAATACAGGTTAGCCTGGATAATGGAGTGGGTTTGCAGGAATTTTAGCTTCCCTTTTGTCTGGTAGAATAGTGGGATATTCAGGGCCGAATGCTGTAATTCAGGGGCAACCATTGATTCCCCACCAACTATTAATTTGGTTACTGCATCAGAGACTCAGGAGGCCCATCCAGAGTTATGAGGCTTTATGATTTGCCCTAGGAACCCATTGGTGCGTTCCACAATACCATTTGCTTGTGGATAACACAGTGTGAATTCCTTTCTCCTGAGCCCACTCCTGTACCACTTCAGCAGTGAAATGGCTTTGATTTTCTGATTGGATAGGCTTCAGTTTGGGCAGGCAACTGAACCATAACTAGGGTTTTTACAGTATTTTTTCCCATAGCTCATTGCACAGCTTTGTTATATATGATAGAGATAATTCATGCTATAGAAGTAGATATATATGTGTATAAAATATTAAAAATATCCAAAGTTATGTTTCTGACCACTCTGGCTGGGAACAGAGTTCTATTCTTATTTAACCAGTTCCTGGACAGCGGTAAGATAATATCAGGTCTGTTACCGTATGAATGGAATGGTCCCTGGCTGTTATGGGGGATTTCCTCTGGCTCCGACATTGACATTCAGGAGATAGCATCTGGACTTTCCCGGAATGGAATGTCTCGAGGAGCTCACAAGACATACACCTGGACATTACTTCATCGTGGTACTCAGAAACTAGTATATGTGAATGCATCTTCTGCCTGGACACTCAGACATTCGTCTGCATCTCTGAGCTCACCTTTGTCTGTTTCTACATCTGTATGGATTCAACTATACATGAGAAGGAACACAAAGAAATATGTGGTCATCCCTGCCCCAGGCAGAATAAACTGTATATAAGCTGGTCACTGGAAACACTCGGGGTGAACCTTAGGGGGAATGCTGTCACTCTGTCAGCAGGAACCCAAGGTCACCCAGCGGCTGCACCCGGGGCTGACGCTGTCTTGGCTGTGGTGGGATTCTCTATTTTTTGTTATTCGATCTAATAAATCTCTGTTCAATTTTTATAAATTTGGCTACAGATTTGATCATTTATAACAGCTTCAGCCAGAGTTACTCCTGATATTACCTCAACCCCAACCAGTACATATTGTTTTCCACCAGAAATTTAAAAGGGACCAATGTAGTCTACCTGTCAGGTATCGTACAATCCTTTGTTATCTCTCAGTTGCAGTGGTTGATCCTTCAGTGGATCATGATCTGTCCTGGTTTGAAAAGGAAGTGAGCTTTTTGGGAGGCTGTGGTCAAACCAATCAGTGTTCAGATTTGAATATTGGTACCTTGTGTAGCCACTGAAGACTTGGATATGCCTCTGAGAACACAGGGGGTGAAAAGCAAAGAACTCCAAAGGGAAAGCTTTCTTGGTCCAGGTCAGCAAAAGAGGTCAGACCTCCCCTGCCCAGCTTCGGGCTGGGTGGGGGGAAGGGAAGCCATGCGTCCGGGGTGAGGTAGACCAGAGCCTTGAACAGAGAAGGAGGTGAAGGCCCCTTCAGGATGGAAGGGTGGAGCAACACTGAGAGGCATAGGGCAGCCCCCCCCAGGAGAGAGAGAGAGGGAGAGAGCGATAGAGCCTGTGCCACCTTGGAATTTGATATCATGTGCTGGCAGCACGGCCTGGCCCAGAAGGAGAAGGGGGGGAGGGGGGTGCGCGAGAAGGTGCCTGGCAGGGCTGCCATGGGAGTTCTGGGCAGGCAGAGCCTGAGATTTTAACCCTTTTCTTGGACAATGAAAACTTTGCATAACATTAAACCCTCTTAGGAGAGAGACAAACATAACATGGAAAGAAATGGGCAAGTGTGGTGAAGGTTTGAGCAAGTGAAAGATGTCAAAAGAGTTGAGAAGAATCCTAGTTTGGAGGAGATGATGGAGTGGCCTTTGGCTGGACTTTTTTTGTATAGCCATGGACAGAACTTTTTATTTCCTGTAACACAGAGACTGCATTTGGGGGGAGGCAATGGCATGGAGCCAAAAGAGTGCAGTGATGTTATGTGAAGGAGTGGCATGAACAGAGACAATGGATGATGAGGGTGATGGTGCCCTCTGTCTTCAGTGAAGAAGAAGATCTCTGTTCTTGAGACCCCTTGGCCCCGGGGGGTGAATTTTGGGGAAGACTGGTGTCCTGAAAGTGAGAGACTGTTGCTTTTTTAGAACTGGGCAAAGCATCCTTAAAAGGGGAACCCTAGAAGCAGCTCTGGTCCATGCACAGGGGTGAGAGCACTGTACATGGAAAGAAGATGTCACAATGGCAAATGTTCTCCGGGCGGTGCCATGTATGACATGGAAACGCAAGAGGTTTCAACTATGTTTCCTGGGGAAGCCTATGGTACAAGAGGGACTCCTCTCTTCTTGATGACCTGAGAGTTGATTATATGAAGGGTGGTGATGAACTGAGAGTCGATTATCTGAGGAGCGGTAACTGGATTGAGAATGTAAGGTTTGGTTTTGTGTGGTGGTGGAAATTCGGGGGAGGAGGAGGAATGTTTTTGGAAAGTTTTCATTCTGAGTTCTGTGTGTTCCTTTTTTCATATTGTAAGTTAATAAAATTTGTTCCTTTATTCCTAAGCTGGAGCCTGCTTTGCCCTATTTCTGGTCACATCTCACAGCAGACATTAAAGAGAATATATTTTCATGGGGGCACTGGCATTGTACCAGCATCAAACCATGCCATGATCTCAGTTGAGTGTGGCACAGGGTACAAGCAGAGGTCACTGTGTTGCATAGTTCCCTGATCACTGGCCACCCTCTACTGACTGTTCTTTAAATAGTTTCCTGAGTAGCCTCTTTTTACATGTAACCATTCCAACAGATGCTCCCACTTTTCCTCTTCTCCCCTGTTATGAAAAAGTGTTTATGATAACTTAAATAATCACCAGCAGGGGTATCAGCAAAACCCAGATTTAATATTAAGTAACATCACGGCAAAGTTCATTGGCAAGATTCACTCTACTACCTACTAGACAGTTAAGGCACACCGAGGAAAAACAAGCAACAACGAAACAAAGAGAATCCAGGCAATCAAAACAGAAATGAACCGAGAACTATCTGGGGTGTGTGTATATATGTATGTGTGCATTTAGGTGCGTGTGACAAAAGGATAGTGAAGGTGTGCTGGTTTGGAAGTAAACCAGTGGGAGAAATGACCCCCACACAAATACTGAGTAATTTGTGAAGATAAAGAAACACTACCCCACCTCGCAGGGTTTGCCTCTTCTCATTTAACACCCAGCTTGTAGCCTGAGGGGTCTGGTGTGCACTGGACAGCTACTGTGAATGACCCATCATTAACAGTTCATCAGAAATTACGTAGATGGAAGTAGAATATCCCATTTCATTACACCCATATTGGCACTCTTTCTCCTGTAACCAAGACAGGGGACAAAGATAAAAAGGAATATGGCCTAAAAGTTTATCAGCACTCAAACTTAACAGTATTTTAACTTAACTTAGATCTTAAACCTACCAATTTAACAAAGGAACAACACTTAATTTATATCTAACTTAACTTATAACTTAACTTTAACAATTCAACAGAGGAATAACACTTAACAGCATTTAACCTAACTTATAACTTCAAAGTTAAACTTAGCAACTTAGTAAAAAAACAGCAGCATTTAACTTAGCTTATAAATTATGATTTAACCTTACTTCCAGGCCTAACTTACTTAGATATCTAAGGTACTTAAACATCTAAGAAAGCAGCATTTGAGAAAGAGTGGAAATTTTCCAGAGTAGAAATCCATTTGGATTTAGGTGAAATGTACATCTTGAGTTAAATCTGTAGTTTGAAAACATAGCTGTTTAGTCTCACGGCCTGTTCTCATAAAAAGCCTAAGCTCAAAGAAACTACTTCAGCTGAAAGACAGATAAGGGGGGGAGAGACACAGAAACTGCTGTGAGAGCAAGTCAACCTGACCTAAGAATTCTTTCTGATAAAGAAGAATTAGCGGCAAATGTCATGCAAAATTTGTAAAAATGAATATGTATGAACCTATTATGAAATTGCATGCATATGTATTTGAGAGGAGGATAAAAATAGATCTAGAGCTCCCAGAAGTACGCATGTCTTTTAAGGAGAGTAATCTCCACATGCGTCTAGCACTGTAATAAAAACACCAGCTTTACAACTTTCACAAAGTTGTAGAGTTTTGTTTGCCTCCGCAAAACACATTTCTCCCAGATTTGCTATAGCATATGCACACATTTATGCACACAAAGAGTCAGTGCAAGCAAGGTACCTGTGAAAATTCCCCTCGAAGGTAAGTGAAATAATTATTTTCTATGCCTTTGCATCTCTTAAACAAGCAAAGGGTTGAGCCTCAAGGAGTGGGGATATCGGCCCAGGACTTGTCACTGTTCAGCAATCGTCCGAGTATAGCAAAATTGAGAGCTCGCTGGCTCTGAGAGGCATCCCACTCAGAGGGAGGTGGCTGTCACAGCCTGCTGTGGTCCAGGAGAGCTCGAAGGGTCTCATTTGAGACCATTGTTTATAGGGTTGCAAGAGAGTGGGCTTTAGTCATAACAATGTTTCATCCTGACCACAGTTTGGGTCAGTACTTTCTTTGAAAGTGTGAGAACAGGGATGTTATGCCATTCAGGGAAGAAAATTAGTCAAGGCTGTTTGTAGGAAAGACATTTTGTGCTGTTCTTGTGAGCCAGAAAAGGCTTCTTGAAGATAAGGAAAGCCCTGTATCTCTCCTGAGGAAGACACCAAGGATACCCCCATGACAACATTTTCTTGGTTTGGAAAGACAGGAGTCTGCTAAGGAAGGCAGGAGCCTCCCCTGAAATGGAGAATGTAAACCCTCCTCACCCCTCCGAATTGCTATAAATTTTAAATTAAGGGGCTCTTAGGCAAAAAATATGGGAGCAGGAAATAACAGTTCTTTAATAGGGAAGAAAAAAAAAAGGATAAAATAAACAGTGCAGTACACTAGAACAACACTGACAGAGTCAGAACCCAACCTGACACCCTGTGGGGTGTTGATAGCAGTCCAATTGGAAATGTGGCTGCAGTCCTTCTGAAGTGTCAGGTGTGGTTCTGTTGGAGCAAGGGGATCCTGTAGAGAAGGATGTATTCTTCCTCCAATGATCCAGTGGAAGAAGAGACAGCTGCTGTTCCTCTGGGGAATCCAGTGGAGAAAGCCGTGCTGGTGTTTCAAAAACCTCTGGATTATATCTGGGTAGCAATGCTTGGCTTGGCTCCTCCCTCTGGGCGGAGCATCTCACAATGGGATGTTATAGTTCTTATCAGTCATGCAGTGACATTCAATAGTCTGTTATCAGCAGATGTCCCCTCCCGAGGGAGATGTGATTGTGGTCACTCAAAGAGAGAGATAAGGCAAACTGCCCACTTGACAAAAGATAATCTGCCATACAGATGGTAATTGAAAACATCTTGCATTGCAATCTTCAACAAACATGATGCAAGAGAGAAAGTTAAAAGAAAGATATGGATTCTAGCTGGCTCACAGAATGATGTGGCTCCTTGATCACCTACTGAGAACTTTGTTTCTTTCTTATAACCAATGGGCAGAGAATGTGTCTGTTAAGTAAATGTAAATATCTTGAAAAGCTATAGGGGCAACATGTTGCTATAATAAATCTCTCCTGCACCCTTCTGATGGAGTCATGGTACTTTGCGCCGTGTCGCGCCCTATAGCGACAGGCAGCTTCTGGTATCTTCTCCCAAAACCCACCTCTATAGTCTCCCAATAAAAAAAAAACTTTGCAAACCCAATACATACATACATACATACATACATATCCAATATAGCAAATAAGTTCTTTTTGAGTGGATAAATTGCAAGTCAAACTTGCCTGTAGTTGTTGATGAGAAATGCCTCATAACTGGGGCTAAGGATTCTTACAATGTCTAGGTGGTGTGGTCTAGGAATGGTATTCTCCAATTTAGTGCTCCCAGTGAAACCTCATGCTGCTTGCTCCCTCCTTTCCCCCCTCTCCCCCTCCTCTGTGGTGACTAGAGAGGAGAATTGGAGGCACAAAATGTAAAGATCATGGGTTAAGATAAGAACAATGTACTGGAAATAGCAATGAGATAAGAAAATGCACAGTAACAGCAACAATAATAATGACAGAGGGTACAAGAAAGAGGTGAATGATTCACATGGAAACAACAATACCTGACCTCTTCCTCCGCCACACTACACTGACCTGGAAGGGACATGGTGACTGCTGCAGTGCTTTTGGAAAATGGTAAACATTTATTCCTTGAGAAACTGATTTGCACTTAAGTTTTTTGGATGTTCTTTTGTAAATTAGAGTGCTGTAATTTCATGCAAGTAATGTAGTGAATCAAGATACCAAAGCTTAAGTACTTTCTTATCACAAATGCGTGCATAGAGAGAACAAGTTAATTCTACTCTAATTGTGAGAAAAGCTTTGTCTCTAATTTTATTATAGTTTTAGGCCAAAAGCTTGGTGTGCTGAAATGTTAGTTGTAAATATTAATTCATTTGTGATTTGTTTCATTTTTCTTTAGAAAACAAAATAATAAGAGTCATGAAAGTCAAAGTCAAGCTTTTGCTATTGCAAAATTTTCTTATGTATTATGAAAATGTTTTCTCAATAAACCCATCCAGAGGGGGAATTTTTTTCCTGAGATCCTGGTATTCTGTGCACCTGCCTTAGGCTGTGTATGCATTGGAGATATACTGATTCTTTCTGATGGAGATGTTGATAAGGAGAAGCATTCAAGCAGGTCTTCAACCTGGAACTGTTGACCTCTGTTATTTGCAATGTGGAAGTCTGTTGTAGTGTGTTTTTTATACTTTGTAATAGTTTTGTTTTTGTATCCCCGTATTTTTCCTAAATGGTTTACCCCAGATTGTACCCCCTCCCTTTACCTGTGTAATCCCTTTCCTTTGTTGAAATCATCCCCAAATCCCCACCCGGGCTCTCCGTCAATCCCTCAGCATCCCATCCCCTCCACCTAGAAGTTTCGGTCCAGGACGTTGAATGATTAGCCAGAGGTTAGGGGTCAACTCCCCAAGTGTTACCCCATATGCTGTCCTAAATGTCTATCCCCCAGTATCCATCCCTTAGGGTCACTTATTGGTTAGTAAAATGTTATCTACTTTAGGTTTCCACCTCCCTTTAAATGTAACCTTGGCACCTCTCCCGGGGCTCTCAGCAGGAGGCCCCCTGAGGTGTAGGGGCTCCTCCAGAGCTCCTGAATAAAACCTTGGATTAACCCCTGCTAAGAGTCAGCCCTTTTATCTTCTACCGATGTCTCTAGTGTCTCTTCTGCTGCAAAGGCAACTAGCCTAGCTGCCTTCAGTACCCTCGGGCACAAGAGAGCATCTCCCCACTGTCAGCCGTGTCGGAGTTGCCCCCCCGCTGTCTGCCAACTCGGGGCTGGCTGGGGTTCCTGAGAGGCTCCCAGAGAGACAGAGACAGAAGACCCTTTGTTGTTTATAGTTTTATGGCATTGGCTCCCCTGCATTCATGAGAGTGCAGACTACCTAAAAGCTTTTGGGTCTGTACAAAGTGATTGATGTGTACTTCCAAAAATCTTGCTGCAGTATGAAAGAGACAAGGCCTCTTAAACTCTTCATTTTCTTCACTGAGGTCATTACATTAAGCTTATGTAGAATTTGACTAGCCTGTCTTTCAACTTTCCTAAGAGCTTTGCAGAGCTCTAGTTTTATTTTTAAACTTTTCTCTAATATGTAAAAAATGCCCAAATGCATCAGTTATCAGCAAAAACTTAAAACAGTTTGAGGAATTTATACAGTTGTGGTGTGGGTTTTTTTTTTTTGAGTCAAGCAACAAGACAAATGTGGGATACTGTTCAAAAGGTAAGATCACTTCAATTTGTAACCTTCCCATCTCTGAAATGCCATGCTTAGTTTTCTTTGTGCTTTTCTGAAAAGCTTTTTTATCCTGACATAAATAGCTCTGGAGCACAGTAGTCTTTTCAGTAGCAGATGAATGAGCACCTTTAAAAGCTCATTTGCCATTTACAATTTTCCTTTTCTGTGAGTGTTGGTTTTGGTTTCCTTTTTCTCACTTCCATATTTTTGTTTCTGCCTCCCTTTTCTTAACTTTCTATGCTGCTTCTGCCTGTTTTGCTTGCCTGTTTTGAAGGGAGAAATGTTAGAAAAGTGAAAATCAACCCTCAGTCCTGCAACATTAACCACGTGCTCAGCTTTCATGCTGTTGTATAAGTTGGTTAATGTCAGTTAGACTTCCTGCTATGTTTCAGCCTGAGCCTGCAATTTGAAGCCCTGTGATTTAATTCCTGCTTTGAGGACTGTTCACCTCTGAGAGTTGCATATGGAGACACATGCATCAAGGTGTTGGCTTTTCCCCTCCTCCTGCCCCAATGGGACATTTAAGTGGATTTAGAGTGTCATCTCTATGTTTAGAATTCTGGTTCTGCAATTCTGTATGCAATAGTGGTCCCACATGTCCCCATTATCTACCACTGGAAGTCAGTGTGGCTTTACAGGTGTAGCATATAATTTCACAGAATCACAGAATATTCTCAGTTGGAAGGGACCCACAAGGATCATCGGGTCAAACTCTTAAGTGAATGGCCCATATGGAGATCAAACCCGCAACCTTGGTAGTATTAGCACCATGCTCCAACCGAGCTAATCTCAGTATTGGTATTTGCTCATGCTCTGTGTAGCATCAAAACATATGTGTACAATAAGTACCCCAAAAGGCTTTAAGTCATACTCATTCTTGCTTACTTTCTAAATTTGTTTGGTGCCTTTCCTTTTTAATAATCTTGCATTTTATGAAAAAATTGAAGTATGGAAATAGTAATTATTTGGCTGTCATTTTAAGGACCTCGTTTGAGGTAACAGAGGCTTTAATATCTAGCTTTGCTAGCTGGTATGGTTAGCATTTAGAAACATATAATCACGAGAATGATTATATGTAGATGCTTTTATTGAAGAGCTCTGGGTGTCAGTGGTACAAACCCAAATCTGACTCCGACATGGGTTCAGGATGAACATGTTTCTATATTCTATTGTTATATAACTTTCATGTTAATTATTAAAATTATATTGTTCTATTGTATACATAGATTTCATCCAAGCATGGGCTCCTCGTGGCCCCCCTCAAACTTCTAACATATTTTCTCATGATTCTTCCTATGATTAAACAATAATTATATTTAATTACTAAACAATCATCACATCTAACAATTGTATCCTTTATCATATACTGCTTACGCAGGTGCAATTTCACATGATCTGGCAAACACAAAGCCTAACATTTTCAGAGTCTACTTTTAACATTTTTCCAGGGCCCCACTAAGTCTAGCTTCTTTCTAATTCCCCGAATTTAATGATTTTAAAACCTTTTACTATCAGTATAATTTTAAAAAAATCTTTGTATTTGCTTTTTGCTTTGATTTTGTAACTTTATTTTTTTGCAAATTGCTTTATGCAGTGTAGCATTGCTGCGTATTTAATATAGCATTTAATGTATGGAACTTCCTGTAAATCATAATTCTTACCTCAATTAGCCTGTGCTCAAGCACAGTAAAACAGCACTTGGGCAGTAGTTCAGTTTAGTAGAAGGGGCATATTTTCTTGTGGAAGGTTCCATGATAGCAGGAAGCTCTTAAGAAACATTTGGCTAAGGAGGAGAGGTGAGATGCAGTACAGCTCAGAAGACAGTTGTAGAAGAGATGTCAAGCTAAGTGTAAATGAAAGAGATAAAAAGAAAAGTGTGGACTGAACAGAATAGAGGAGGGAATAAAAAGATTTAATACATTAAGAATGGACCTTAGAAATCAATAATGAAACTGAAGAGAGGGATAAGCAAGGGAATGGATGCAGAAAAAACCATTTATGTAGAGGGAAAGAGATGTCAAAAGAAGGGAGAAACAGAAAATGGAAGAATAGAAAAATGAATGAGTTTTTGGAGCTTTGAATCCATCCCTACCAATGATTACAATTTGTTCTGCAGGTGTTTTGCATCTGTTTGGATAAGATACCAAAGTAATGCTTTGATTATTTACAATTTGATGCAGCTAAAAGGAAGGAAAAATGGAAAATGCTGTTGAACTGTGGCCAAGTGTAGTAAACCCCATAGATTTAGGAAAAGCACCATGGAGGATATGAACAATAGGAATGCTGAAACAGCAAAAGAAAATTCCTGTTTTCTTGTCCTCCACCCCTTAACCTACCTCTGTAACCCTATAAGGCAATGTCATGTTAACCCCTTACCCATTGGTCAAGCTTGGATCCTTTCCAACCCTATAAAAGAAGCATACTGTACCCCATTAGTTGAGAAAGAAGAAGAGCAGAGACCCTTCACGGACCTCCCCAAATAAAGCCATCTTCGTGGAACAGCCTGCGCCTTCTCCTTCTCCTCTCTCTCCGTCTACTGCAGCCTCAAGCCCAGGGCACCACTACCTAGCAAGCAGAGCTGAAATCCTGAGAGCTTGCAATCACTATAGAGCTGATAATCGCCACGCTTGCTAGATGGTAGCCCTGCGGCCTTGGCATGAGCGAGCTAGCTTCGGGCACCCGGTCCCTACCCAGGGACTGAGCTCCTGAGCCCTAGTGCTCTGCATTATGATAAGGCCAAATAAGAGGCTTTATTAAAGTGGCAGCCCAACGACTTCGGATTCGGACCCCCCCCCAGAGGCGATATCCGTCGGTTGAGCAACGAAGCCCCCCTGGGGGTTTCTGTGATTGCCTGTTCGGGAAGCCGCTCCTTCTGTGAAGGGACTTTTCGTTTTAGAAAATCCTTTCCCCAGGAGGGTCAGTTCGACACTCAAAACTTACATCTGAACGACAGAAAGTTCCGAGGAGAACTGACGCAGCAGACCCCTTCCACAGATCTTGGACCCCAGGAACTGTAAGTATTAGCTAATATTGCGCGCATAACTTTGGGGCTCTAAAACTTTTTTTCGGGTTTTTTTTTCTTTTTTTTTCACGTTTTTTCTGCTGGAAGGGCTAACCATTAACATGGGTAAAATTTTTAGTACTTTAAAACTAAGTAAAACCGAGAGAGAGATATATTCAACTATTTTAGAAATCTTATCTGCTAACAACTTCTCCTTTTCTAAAGGCAAGCTCTCAAAAACTAATCTTAAAAAATTTGTAACTTGGATTATTTCGCAATACCCTGATACTGATAAGAAAGCAGTCATTGAAAATTCGTTTTGGGATATGATCGGGAACACAATATATATCTCCCAAACAAAGCAGGATTTCTCTGCAACTATTTGCCTTTATTCCATATAATAACTAAAACCGTTGAAAGATTTAACAGAGAAAAAATCTTGCAGGGCTTAACAGATACTTCCTCTTCAAATAGTAACAAGATCGATAAGGACTCAGAGGAATGTCACTTGCATATCTCACACCACCCCTTCATTTCTAAAGTCCCTCTCGCCTCCGTTACTCCTAAAGCAGGGGTTACGCTGCCCACCCCAGTTCCCCCCCCCCACATCCTCCACCCTTGCGGGACCTGCGCTGCCCAACTCCGCAAATCCTATCTTATCTGTAACTCCACACATCCCCCCTACCCCTGGCTCGGCTTCCTCCTTGCTTCCGGTCCCGGGGGTCCCTTTTCCTGCCTCTGCCGCCCCCTCCACCCCTGCGTCGGCTCTTCCCCCCTCTGCTGCGTATCCCCCCACCCCCGCCCTGGTGTCCCCCACCATCCCTCCCGTCGCCGCGCCAGCCGCCCCAGCTCCGACCGGCCCGGCCCCTCCCGCGGGCTCCCCGAGCCTCACCCCCGCCGCTCCCGAGCCCGTGTCCATCCCCGCCCACCCTCAAGGCCACCCGAACGGAATCCCAGACACTTCCCACGGTGCTGTCCCCCCCACCCAGTCCTGTGCGTGCTGTGCTGCTATCCCAGCTCCAGTGGCACCTCCCCCCAGCCAGGTCATGCCATGTCTCCCCCCCCAGCCATTGAAACCTTTGAAAAACGCTTCTAAACGAAAAAAGCGCAAGTCACGGATAGCAACCCTCCCTCAGTCCTCCTCAGAGGACCAGAGCTCTTGCAGTGAATCTGATTCTGATATGATCCACATGGATCCATGGGCTCGTATTAAAGTAGAAGCGACAAAGGCTGGAGACTGGGAGCTGGCACAGAAGATTAATGCTTTCCCAGTAGAATATAAGCAAGGACGGAATGGTGGCGAGTCCGCTATAAAGACGTGGAAAGCTAACTCCAATAAGGAACTAGTGCAATTAAGAAATATAGCCAAAGAACATGGGCGAAGCTCACATATTTTTAGAAATTTCTTAGAAGCCATGTTCTCAGCACATGTCTTACTTCCCCACGATGTAAAAAATATTTCACACTGCCTCCTGTCCCCAGCAGAATATTTGTTATGGGACAGGCATTGGAAAAGACATTTAAAAACGTTATCAGATTCATATTCTGCAGATGATAATAAGACGAATTTTACAGTAGCCCAACTAGCTGGTGAAGGTGACTTACAGAAACCAGCAGACCAATTGGAAACCTTGAATAAAGAGACACTGCAGGACATCGCTCTTGCAGCAAAAACCTCTTTACTTCTCGTGCATGATGAGTCAATGCCAACAATGCATTTTTCTGCTATTAAACAAGGGACTGATGAAAGTTTTATCAAATTTGTGGACAGACTTAGAGATGCTCTGGAGAAACAGATAGAGAGCACAGAGGCAAAGAAGGAACTTTTATGTAAACTTGCCTTGTGTAACTCTAACGAAAAATGCAAAGCCATTTTGAGGTCTCTACCCATGGACACAGACCCCACCATAGAGCAAATGCTGGAATGCTGTACACGTCACACGTCCACGGACGATACAGTGGCCCAAGCAGTTGCTAAAGGTATTGCTGAAGGAGTTTCTGGTGCATATGCAGTAATAGCTTCTAAAGACCAAGCTAAATGCTATCACTGTGGAGATCTTGGACATTATATAAAGGACTGCCCAGAGAGATCACACCCCCGATACCACCGTAACAATTACCAAAGACCCCAGAATCAGCAGCGCTACCAGCAGCATTCGGGAAACTTCTTGCGCCGCCCGGTCGAGCCCCGGGCGCTGACAACAAATCAAAGGCCACCCAGACCTGTCGCAGACATCTTTCATGAAAAATCCTTTCTTAGGATTTTTCCTTGTGACAAGCTGCAGTTCAGCAACCAAAGTAAACAATGGTTATCTGCTGCTGTGGAATGTAACAGGTGATTGGTCTCCTGTGGGTGTTTGGATTTCTTGACCACTCATGGCAGAGCTGGCTCTTGCTCTGTCTGAGACACAGATCTTTGTTATTCATTCTTTTCTATTCTTAGCTTAGCTAGCTGCTGAAGAAACTTTTCCTTTCTATTGCTTTTTAGTATAGTCTTAATGTAACATATATCATAAAATAATAAATCAAGCCTTCTGATCATGGAGTCAACATTCTCGTCTCTTCTTCATCCTGAAAAGCCTTGTGACCACAGTCACAATTGGTGACCCCCGACTGAGGAGGACAATCATCACTTGGTGAGACCACCAGAGGAGCATTGCTGCACTGGGTAAACCCTGAATGTGTGGCATTGATGGTTGCTTCACAAGTGACCACAGAAGTGGATTCTAGCCAGGAGCTGAAGAACTGAAGATCCGAATTTGGACAGAGTTCACAGCAAGGCTGACCACAAAGGGAACCTTCTGAAAAGCCTCCAGGAAGATGTTCGGAAAGCTCAGCAGAACCATGCAGATAGCCAGAGAGTCCTGGACACTGTCACAAGGTACTGTTGGTTTTTCCCCTCCTAAAGATGAGGTCATTCGCAGTTTGTGGCTGCTCATCTGGAGGACTCCTCCCCTAGAGGATGAGGTTCCATTCTCCCCTTCAGAGGAGAAACTTATTGCCTTCTGGCAAAAATGGGGTGAAGAGGACAGAATTCTCCTGTTGGAGGCAGATCTCTATGAGTTTTTTCGATGGGCGAAGCTCTTTGGGTTTTTTACGAATGTGCTATATGCCCTCGATATGTTTGTCTGGGAGTGTATGGGCTCCATTTTCCAATTCTTTTTATACCGGGGGTTCGGATGCCCCTTGATTTATCCAACCTTTTTGAAGCTCTTTCTAGTCTTGAAACGGAGAGCAGCTGTTTTTCCCTGGATTGCTAACTGCAAGGGCAAAGCCCCGTTCCCCCCAATTCCGGGGGAAGACCCTTTGGAGGGGGACGATCTGCTGCTTTCCAGCCCCCCCGAACCACAGTGGGGGGGCGAAGTTTCGCCCGCAGCCGAAGTTTTTTTTACTGCGTCTTCGGAGCATGCTCAGACGGAGCCGTTTGTTCCCCCCTCCGGTTGCTCTCAGGGGGGATGGGAGTGGGCGGCGCCGCCCCGGCCAGCGCTACGGGCACCGCCCCGGCCAGCGCCACGGGCACCGCCCCAACCCGCCCCGCGGGTGCGGGCGGTTCCCCCCGCGGCCCGTCCCGCGGCCGCCCCTCCGGGGGAGCCTGTGGGCGCTCCAGCCGCGGTTCCACCGGCTTCCCTGCCTGCATCTATCTCAGAGACACCGCTTCCCGCGGCTGCGCCGATGTTGCTGGGCAACAGCGATCCACCGCTCCCCCCGGCCGTCCCGCCGCCTTCTGCGACTGCGGTTCCGCGGCCGATGTCAGAGTCCGGCGCAGAAGAAGCTGCCGACCCCGTGCCGCCCCCGCCGCCCCCGCCGCCTCCCCAGGCGGCCCCGCTGCCCGCCCCTGCGGGGACTCCGTTCTCCATGTCCGCGTCAGAGGCTGCCCTGGAGTCGGCGGCAGCTGCAGCGGCGCCTCCTGCATCCAGCGTGACTTCCTCCCCGAGTTTTTCGGGTTGTCCCGGGGCTGCCCCTACGGGGGGAGCTGGGACAGGGGAAGAGGGCGTCAGCCTGTCCTTCCGTGGAGGAGGCATGGCCCGACAGCTGGCTGTGGGTGCAGCCCGGCTGCCTGTTTTCAAGATCAGCATACTTGGCGGGTTGGGGGGTGTTTGGTCCGGGTTTTCCCCCTGGGGGATGCGAATCTCTCTGCCGCCCCTCGCGCGCCCCAGCGGCGAGGGGGAGGTGGGTCCCGAAAGTTCTGCCCCTGGTCCCCAGCCCAGAGGGGGTGGCGGTGGTGCCGTGAGGCAGATGGGAGGAACACCTGGTGCATTTGCATTGCAGAGGCAGAGGGCACAGCAGGAAGCGAGCATCGCTTGTCTGCTGTGGGGAAAGGACATCCCCAGACCCGAGACGAAGTTTCTCGGGACAGCTTCTGTCTTCCCATTGCCGGCATGCCTCGGTGATTTTGGGGAAAGGAAGCGTTTGGTCACCCCTTCTGCCATTGTACTGGCAGCAGGGTGCGGGTCTGTGCCAATGCAGAGCCTGCCTCGGGGGCTGGGCCTGGGCTGTCTGGCTTGGTTGCTTGGGCCAGGGCCACCTCCCAGCCTCCTGTTGAGTTTGGGGGCTTTGCTTCCCCCTTCTGGTCCTGGGCCACCTTTCAGTGGGCCAGGTCTGGGGTTCCTGATCCTTCCACATGGGCCAGGGCCCCCAAGGGCCTCTCTCTGGCTCCCCTGCTGCTGCTGCTGCTCTTTCCGACAAGAAAAAAAAAAAAAAAAAAAAAAAAAAAAAAAAAAAAAAAAAAAAAAAAAAAAAAAAAAAAAAATTTAAATTGAATAAAAAAGGGTGAAAGAGCTGGCAGCAGCTCAGAGGCATTGAGGAGCCAGGGATTGGCTTCAGCCCAAGTTGTTCAATGAAGGGCTGTGGCAAGACATTTCAGAAATTTTCTAATTTTCTCAAAATTGTTTGAAGACTGTCAATGGACTTTTGATAAATATTGATGGACCTTTTTCTGTAGCAAGCCTGTTTCAGGACCAAAAGAAACTTTCAGATATGGCAAAGAGGAACATCTTCAAGCCATGGACTTTTCCTGAAACTCAGCTGCTTGGACTTGAATTTTCTTTGCATTGTTTTTGCATTTTCTTATATTATAGAATTGTTTTAGTAATATGATAGAATTTTATGTTCTACAGGTGAAGAAATTCCCAGTGCATTCCACAGGAGCACTTGAGTGGAGTTTGATTTGCAACAGATAACCTGTCAAGTGTTTGTCTTTTTCTTCGGCATGAGTACAGCAGAGAAAATTACAAACACTTTTTCCTTTTAATTTAACTAAATAAAAAAAGGTGACATGTCGCAGACATCTTTCATGAAAAATCCTTTCTTAGGATTTTTCCTTGTGACAAGCTGCAGTTCAGCAACCAAAGTAAACAATGGTTATCTGCTGCTGTGGAATGTAACAGGTGATTGGTCTCCTGTGGGTGTTTGGATTTCTTGACCACTCATGGCAGAGCTGGCTCTTGCTCTGTCTGAGACACAGATCTTTGTTATTCATTCTTTTCTATTCTTAGCTTAGCTAGCTGCTGAAGAAACTTTTCCTTTCTATTGCTTTTTAGTATAGTCTTAATGTAACATATATCATAAAATATTAAATCAAGCCTTCTGATCATGGAGTCAACATTCTCGTCTCTTCTTCATCCTGAAAAGCCTTGTGACCACAGTCACACAGACCCAACCCCGCACCAGCCCAGGATGTTCCGGACCACAAGAAGAGGATCCAACCCACGGGGCAACCCAGATGGGAACCCGCCGTCAACTGGTAACTGCTTTGTCCATTGACTTTAATAATGAGAATGTTCACCGTGTTCCCACAAGCAAATATGGGCCAAAAGGTGGTCCTTCGCATATTTTAATTATAGGTGACTCTCTTAATAGCCCAAAGGAGATCTTCGTTGTTCCAGAAGTGCTGACAGTGCAGCCAGGACAAGAGATTCTCGTCCAGGTATACTGCATAGACTCACCATTTTTTCTTTCAAAGGGAACTCCAATAGCACAAGCCTTTTTACTCCCAAAGGATCACAGGGAACAGATTCCTCTCAACCCTACAGCTATGTGGGCACAAGTTGTGGGACCATCCAAGCCTACCATCGAGTGCAGCCTCACCTGCAAAGGCGAGAAGACCCACCTGCCAGGGATGCTGGACACCGGTGCGGATGTGACCATCATCGCCCGCTCAGAATGGCCAGCACACTGGGATCTACAACCTGTTGCAGGCATGATTTCAGGGATTGGTGGAGCCACAGTGTCCATGAGAAGCAAGAACAACATCCTTGTGGAAGGGCCTGAAGGCAAGCTGGCAACCATTCGTCCATTTGTGGTAAGGGCCCCCATCACCCTTTGGGGCAGAGACGTTCTATCCCAGTGGGGAGCTTCCCTACATATTCCCACTCAGGATTTCTAATTGGGGTCACTGAAGTAAGCGCGCTGCCAGAAACACCTCGTCTCACCTGGAAAAGTCACAAGCCACTCTGGATTGAACAGTGGCCCCTTAATAAAGCCAAACTGCGCGCCCTAAACACCCTCGTGGAAGATCAGCTCGCAAAAGGCCACATAGTGGAGTCCAACAGCCCTTGGAACTCTCCAGTCTTCGTTCTACCAAAGCCTGGGACAAACAGGTGGAGGCTCCTCCACGACCTTCGCAGAATCAACGAGGTCATCGAGGACATGGGCCCCCTCCAGCCTGGCCTGCCCTCCCCATCGATGCTGCCTAGAGACTGGACACTTGCTATCATAGACATTAAGGACTGTTTCTTCAGCATTCCTCTGCACCCTGAGGATGCTCCACGATTTGCTTTTTCCGTTCCCTCTCTTAACAAGGAGGCCCCGCTCAAAAGATATCATTGGCGTTATCTTCCTCAAGGACTAAAAAACAGCCCCACTATTTGCCAGTGGTACGTGGCTCACATCCTGTCTCCCATTCGGAAATCATTCCCCGATGCTATCATCCATCACTACATGGATGACATCCTGGTGTGTGCTTCAGACAAAGCTTACTTGGACAATACAGTTAAAAAGACTATTGAAACCATAGAAAAGGCAGGAATGGAGATTCGTGAGGATAAAATCCAGTACACCAAGCCATGGACTTACCTTGGAGTCCAGATCCGGGAAAGGACCATCGTACCTCAGCAGCTCACCATAAATGACGACCCAAAAACCCTCAGGGACTTACACAGCCTGTGCGGATCCATCAACTGGGTACGTCCACTGCTAGGAATTACAACAGAAGACCTTGCTCCCTTGTTCAACCTTCTTCGCGGACCTAAGGACCTGGACTCTCCCTGCACTCTCACAGAAGAAGCCAGAGGTGCCATCACTAAAGTCCAGGAAGCCCTGTCTTCATGCAAAGCCCATCGCTTCGAGCCCAGTCTGCCTTTCAAGTTCATCATCCTGGGAAAAGCACCTCGATTCCATGGACTGATATTCCAATGGGACTCACAGCTTTGAGACCCTTTGTTGATACTGGAATGGATCTTTACAAATAGCCAGCCCACAAAGACACTTACCACCTACCAGGAGGTCATAGCACATTTAATAAAAAAGGCAAGGACTCGCCTTCAATCTCTTTCAGGTTGTGAGTTCGAATGCATATACTTACCAATAACTCTTACAGACTTTGAGGATTTGATCCAGACCAATGAAAGCCTCCAGTTTGCCCTGGATAGCTACACGGGCCAAATTTCAGTTAAGATCCCAAAACACAAACTCTTTAACCCTGATGTAACCTTCCATTTGATTCCAAAACAAATCCAAAGTAGAAAACCTCTCAAGGCTCTAACCCTCTTTACAGATGGCTCAGGGTCTTCCCACAAGTCGGTGGTTACATGGAGAGACCCCCAAACACAAGATTGGCACTCTGACATACAAATAGTGGAGGGATCTCCACAGATCGCAGAATTAGCAGCTGTTGTCAGAGCCTTTGAAAAGTTTGAAAACGAGTCTTTCAATCTGGTTACAGATTCAGCTTATGTCGCTGGGATAGCGATGAGAGCAGAACATGCTCTTCTTAAAGAGGTCTCTAATCCAAAGTTGTACCAACTGCTCTCTAAATTAATATCCCTAATCTCCCACAGAAAGCAACCTTACCATATAATGCATGTGAGGTCACACACAGACCTCCCAGGTTTTGTTGCAGAAGGCAACAGAAAAGCGGATGCATTAGCAATGGCAGCAGAAACTGCTAATGTTCCTAACATCTTTGCCCAGGCAAAGTTGTCACACGCGTTTTTTCATCAAAATATACCTGCCCTTATGAGAATGTTTAAGCTCTCAAAGGATCAGGCAAAGGCTATCGTGGCTATGTGTCCGAACTGTCAGAACTATCAGATACCATCCATGGGGATGGGAGTCAATCCCCGAGGTCTGAATAGCTGCCAGCTGTGGCAGACAGATGTAACTCACTTCGCACCTTTTGGAAGATCAAAATACGTGCATGTATCGGTCGACACGTTTTCAGGAGCAGTATTTGCATCATCACATGCAGGAGAAAATACCATGCACACAATAAAACACTTTCTCCTCGCTTTTGCCGCCCTGGGTGTACCAAAAGAGATTAAAACAGATAATGGACCAGCCTACACTTCCTGCAAGTTAAAGGAGTTCTTCAGTGAATGGGGAATAGCACACAAGACCGGCATACCTGTAAACCCCACAGGACAATCCATCGTGGAAAGGACACATCAAACCCTCAAAAGAGTCCTTGATCAACAAAACAGAGACATGAGAATCACATCTCCAGTGGAAAGACTTTGCAAGGCTCTCTACGTCATCAACTTCCTGAACTGTACAGCATCAGAGCCTGACCCACCAATACTTCGCCACTTTGCAAATACCACCCAAGCAAAGCTCACTGAGAAACCACCTGTGCTCGTGAAGGACCCTGAAACACACCAAATTTCTGGGCCTCACCAGTTGATTACCTGGGGTAGAGGATATGCGTGCGTGCTACTACCATCCGGTCCAAGGTGGTACCCCGGAAAAAACATAAAGCCATACCTAGGCACTGAGAACACTACTCCTGCAAACGGGGACAAGAATGCTCCTGAGGCAAACACAAGACCACCTCAAAACCAAACCAGCTCTGCCTGGAGACGAAGACGTCGCCGAATACCCACAAACACAAGAACAGACCACCCCATTACAAGACAGCAGACAAAACTGAAAAGCTAAACAACAGTCTGCTGCATCAGACCATAGATAGCCTTAACACAAAAGTGTTCTCTGAACTATATGTTGTTACACTGTTTTTTTGGGGTTTTTTTGTTGTATTTAAAGAAAGAAAAAAAAAAAAAAAAAAAAAAAAAAAAAGAAACACTGTTATTCCCCATCCCTATTCTTTTAAAACCCCTTAACCCTCTACCCACTCCTCCTCCCATAGTGTAGCTTAGAAATTAAAAGAAAAAGGGGGGGAGGAGGGGAACAAGAAAAGAACAAGGCAGAAAACCCTCTCATCATAAAGATAACAAATTCTGCTTATATTCCCTATCAGAAGCCCTATTCCTGCCCAAAGATGAAAAATATCTCCGTTGCTGCTGTCCTCACTGCTGCCTGGATGTTCTTCACCGTACCGCGTGCCTTCGGCTGGATTAGCCCACAGCCTAGCCATAATGTTTGGGTAACCTTAGCAAAAACATTAAAACAGGACAACATGTGCTTGTCCATGGGAAGCATTGATAACCCACTTTCCACATGTCTAGTAGGAATTCCCTTTGTAGCAGATGACTGGCCTGTCTATAACTCAGAGATTCTCCGCACCACAGGTAAGAGACCCAATGTGGTTGATACTTGGGACGAGTGGACAAAAATTCTGCCAGATGCTCGAGAGGAACCCCAAGAATTAGATCTGTTGGGGTCCTCCAAGGCCACATACTGCGTCAAATTTTACTTTAGACGTCCAAAAAACAATTGGCCAGAAATTGACCAGAACAAAAACACATATCGAAAAGAGATATCACCAATTAACAAAGCCTATAACTCTCACAATTGGTGCAATTACACGGCTCGTGCGATTTCTGTGTCCTCTCTCCATCCCAAAGTATTACCCAAGGGAATGTTTCTCATCTGTGGTGACAGAGTATGGGCTGGGATCCCCTCCCGACTCCAGGGAGGTCCCTGTACCCTTGGAAAACTTTCTACCCTTACACCAAACATCACCCTGTTACATAATTGGAAAAAAGAAAGCGAATCAAAATGACAAAAAAGGTCCTATACTGAATTTGATGAAAATTGTGATCCTAAATTATACGATTGGAACAAACCAAAAAAGATTGCTGTCTCCCTGTTCTTACCCTGGGTAGCTGCAGCTAAAGCCCTTGGTGAAATCAATCACCTTGGGTGCTGGCTCAGTAAACAAGCTAACGCTACATCTGCAGCCTTGAGTGATCTCTTAAAGGAAGAAGAAACCACAAGACAGGCTTCGCTCCAAAATCGAGCAGCAATTGACTTCCTGCTGCTTGCCCATGGGCATGGCTGTGAAGACTTCGAAGGGATGTGCTGCTTCAACCTCTCTTCACGCTCGGAATCCATCCATGCGAACATCCAGAAACTGAAAGATCTCGTGAAGGACTTGAAAGTAGAAAGAATCCCAGACTGGGTCAATGAACTTTTTGGGCAATGGGGATTAACAGGATGGGCTGCATCCTTGATTAAGGGAATGTTGTTGATTCTCCTTGTAGTTGTTATTGTGTTAGCTATGTTCTCGTGCCTTGTTCACTGTTTCAAAAGAACTATAGCGAATGCCTTTTTTGTAAAAACAGAAAGTGGAGTTGTAGTAAACCCCATAGATTTAGGAAAAGCACCATGGAGGATATGAACAATAGGAATGCTGAAACAGCAAAAGAAAATTCCTGTTTTCTTGTCCTCCACCCCTTAACCTACCTCTGTAACCCTATAAGGCAATGTCATGTTAACCCCTTACCCATTGGTCAAGCTTGGATCCTTTCCAACCCTATAAAAGAAGCATACTGTACCCCATTAGTTGAGAAAGAAGAAGAGCAGAGACCCTTCACGGACCTCCCCAAATAAAGCCATCTTCGTGGAACAGCCTGCGCCTTCTCCTTCTCCTCTCTCTCCGTCTACTGCAGCCTCAAGCCCAGGGCACCACTACCTAGCAAGCAGAGCTGAAATCCTGAGAGCTTGCAATCACTATAGAGCTGATAATCGCCACGCTTGCTAGATGGTAGCCCTGCGGCCTTGGCATGAGCGAGCTAGCTTCGGGCACCCGGTCCCTACCCAGGGACTGAGCTCCTGAGCCCTAGTGCTCTGCATTATGATAAGGCCAAATAAGAGGCTTTATTAGCCAAGGGTTCCCCCTCTTTTCATTATTTCTTTATGCCATATTTAGCACATGCATATTTTTTGATCATTTGTAGAGTGACACAAGTAAGAATCCTGCCTCACTAACCATAAAGAACGTTTCATCTGTGGACAATGGACTGTGGATTTCTTGCATAGCAGAGAATATTGTGGGAGAGGACCAAGCCTCTGCTGAGCTCACAGTATTCTGTACATAAGCAGACTAAACCACATTTGAGATAGCTATTTTGGGTATCAATATTTGTTGGACACACAGGTTGTTGAAACAGAAATACACTTTAGGCATGTGAACTATCTATTGCAGTTCATTATGGGAATAGCCCAATAACCAGTTGTTATTTTTACCTTTTTTTGTTCTGACTTCTTCAGCAAAAATTATGTTTCTAAATCCTATGTTCCTTCCAGTCTGAGCAATCTGTAAATGTCTGAAACCCCAAATACTCAGTGGTACTGTCGGTGTGATCAAGTTCGTAATGGTGTGAATAAACATAGATACTATCTTAGGAATTAAAAAACATGTATGCATCAAGTCATATAAATTATTTAAATAAACTAGAAATTTAAATTTTTTCAAAAACTAAACTGGCAATTGCTTTTTTCAAAAATTGGCACACTTGCATCATTTGTTCTGTCAGATGTAAATTTATTTGTCATAGCTTTGAATAATTATTTGTCAGGGCCAAGGAAGGGGGAAAGAATGTCTAGTATACAAGCATTAGCTTCTTAGACCTGAGATTCCAACCTGAATACATTTTCTGTGAATATGTTTTCACAAGTTGCAACCCTCTGCTTAATTGAAGATGGGAATGGAACACATGGTAGGTGGACATTTTTTTCAGCATGTGGTCATAACAGCAAACTTGAGAAATCACTCTAGAAGCACTTGAAATGTTTTGTAGGTGGGAATTAGATATGTAATAGCCATAAGAAAAGGACATAAATTAGAAATGTTTGAACAGTGTAAATGAGATTTTGAGATTGGGGCTGTTATGAGTGATAAAAGGTAGTAAAACTAGATGAAATTGGATGTAGTTAAGAATAAATATCAAGAAAAAATTCCTAACAGCAAAATAACATGCAAGGTGTTGGAATAGTCTCCTGAGGGAAACAGAAGTCTGTAAACTTGAGGCATTTAGCACGTTTGAACAAAGAATGAGAAAATGTATAGCAGAAAATGGTCCTTCCCTGACAGGAAAATCCAGGGAATGAAATAAGCAGTTCTTGCTTTGTTCCTTTTAAAGCAGTCACCTGAAGGTTTAGATTCCTAGCTGAATATATTTCCAGTGTACTTGCTTTTTGCCGAATCTTAAATATTTTTAATACTGTTTTGTTCCTTCAGCACTCCTCTGTGTGATTTTTTCAACACACTAAACCTAAAGTTTCCCTATCTTCCTTCTCAGTGATCTGGTAACTGAACTTTCCACACCTTGCAACGTAAGTGATTTAATGGGGGTTCACACTTTGTCTGAAGCTAGTTTGTTTTGTTTCTTTCTAAAGAATGGCTTCATTTCAGTTGTGAGAACAGTACCCAATGCAGAACAGGTGGGCTTTCTGTGTATCTTCCAAATAGGTATAATTCTTTCAAGTAGTATGTTTTAGCACTGATAACCAGAGGGAAAAAAATACTTTGGGGATATTCTGATGTTCTTCACTCTTTTTTCCCCAATACAGTTGCACCAAATATCACATTTATTGAATCTCCAACTCCAGACCACCACTGGTGTATTCTATTCACTTTGAAGGGGAAGCCTAAGCCCACATTGCAGTGATTCTATGAAGGAGCTATACTGAATGAGTCTGAATACATCTGCATTAAAATATATGTTATCAATCAAAGTGAATACCATGGCTGCCTTCAGCTGGACAACCCTATCCATCTGAACAATGGTGCTTATACCTTACTAGCAAAGAATGAGTATGGAGAGGATGAAAAACAGGTTAATGCTCATTTCATGTCAGTGCCTGGAGATAGTGAGTAAAACGTTTTTATGTTAGCAATTGAAAATTGGCAAAAACGTGGAGACAGTGCTCCTGGCCAGATTACCAATTTTGGAGGAACCTTCTTACACATATTTTTCTCTGAATTAATGTCTTCAAGATTAGTTGCAAAACAATAGTTTTTAAAAAAGATTTTCTCCTTTTTTATTGCTTTTCAGGGGAGGCCATGCTAGTGCTCTTTAAATACACACTTTGAGTAACCATGCTCAGTGCCAGTATAGGCTAGTAAAAGATTGCTGTTTCTGAAGCGTTTTCTTTAGCTTCAGTTCTGATGCTGTGTCCCAATATGACACGAAATGAACGACACTCGCACTCTGAGATGTCCAAGGCAAAAAAGGGGTAGTTTATTTCCAAACCTCGATATTTATAGAATCCCAAAAGTGACCATGGATTGGAGGATTTAATTGCCACCTCTCCAACCACACTGGTCTAAACCAACAGTCTATCAATTCTCTCCTCCTCCAGAAAGGAATGCAAAACAATCATTATTTACATGAAAAGTGTGTGAGAAACTCCATTACAAAAATGTAAACATCAGAAGGCTTAGAAGAACTTTAGAAGAACAGGGCGACAATGCTGGAAAGCACTGAGTACCGATTCAGTCACTTAAAGTTTTCTACACTGTGTACAAATACGAAGTGTATCCAAGCACACAGTGAATATGCCTATGTAGCATCTAGTGCATTGATGCAAAATCACTAATGCAGTCCAGTGAGATGATAATAATACATTGTGTAGGACACTAGAGGAAGGTGGACAGAAAATAAGTAATGCTGAGGCAGGATGGACCAGCTCTCAGATCCTCACATATATTTAGACATCCAATTCCCATTCATTTTGGTGGAGGTTGGGAATCTGCATGCCTAGGAATACCTGTGCTCAGGATGGTTATCTTCAAATGTATGCATTTTATGCTGCTCTAAAGACTCCAGGTCAGACCTCCTAAATGCTTATGTGAGTGTTGCCACATTATATTACAGTACAAGCTGGCTTGTACTGAGCATTAATCCAGTTATAAATAAGAAACCCAGCCCAGTTCCATAAACCGGCCCCTGAGCTAACTGACAGGGGCTTCATCCAATAACATCCTTCCTAAGGTGCAAGCATTTCACTGGTTCAGGACCTGGGGGGCATAAAGATCAGACCAATGGGCTGTCTAGACCTGGGTGTTTTGAATTGCCTATAAAAGTAAGCTCTGAACAATAAAACACACTATTTGCTGATGACCAACGGAGGTTTGTCGGGTGTGACTGTCTCTGACGCTTGACTGCCGCAGTAACATGTGAGCAGTCTCAAGGTGGACTACTTCACTGAACTGGCTACTATAAGTAGTTAATTTACATTGTGGTTTGATCTTTTCCCACATCTTCAAAACCATATTTGAAGTGATTGTAAGAATACAAAGGCATTGCTGTATGTGAAAAAACTGAGTGGAGATTTCTCCACAAGAAAACAGTTCTATTGTGGCTTTTAATTTTCACAAATAGAAGCCACGCAGGGAAATCTGCAATTGTGAAATCCTTCTCATTTCTACAACTTTTCTTATAGTTGTGTTTATGGATTATGTTAACTTATGGGGTACTGTTTTAAAGATGAATTATTCAAAAGCAAAGGTTCTCTATATCTATTTCTGAAATCATCTTCATCTTTGGGAATAGAGGTTTTCTTCTCTCCCTGGAGGCATAGGGTTTTATTATTTTTCTCTCTTTCTTTGTTCAAACTTCTCATAGGATTAGCTACTTCAACATCTGCTTACTTTAGCATGGAGGCTTTTGCTCGGTATCTACAATTTGAACACTTTCATCTCCTTATACTTTTATGTGTTATGGGGGGAAAAAAAGAGTCTGATGTATCAGTTATATCCTTCTTTATAGCTTTTTAAGAGGATTTCAGCCTAAAACTAAAGGCATCTCCTCATCCCTCTCATCTGGGACTTGGCTTCTTCTTCATTGACTTTGGTAGTTTTATGTTGTTTCTTTATGTGTTTGCACTTTTTTCCTGTTCTCTCACTCGAGGGAGGATTGAAGCACTGAAAGAGTTAAGATTTCGCCTGGGGCCTGCTAATGGTCACGTGACCCTGGCCGGGCTCGGTAGCTCGCGGGTCCGAGCTGCGGCTGCTGGGCTGAGTCGGGAGCGGCTAGGATCTCATCAGCCAGCACACCGGGGGCCGATGGCTTTTCCTCGCCCTGCCCGGGGGTTGTGGGCGAATTTCAACGGTTTCAATTTTGGCCTAGCCGGCCCCGGCCTCGAGCTGCTTTTGGGGCCTGACGGACTCTGGCTCGGCCCGGGCTGGCAGCGGGGGCTGGGCTTAGTAGCAGTAAGGTGTTAGCAATCGTAACCAGGCCCGGCCCGGCCTCGGCCCCGCGGCCTCCCCTCCTGCTGCCCGGCAGCTGATGGAGGGGAAAGGGGGCGGGAGGGCCGGCCCCGCGGGAGGGGCCGCCCGGCCCGGTCAGGCCCTGGTTGAGATGAGCGCTGGCCGGCCCTGTTACTTTGCTAATCAGAAATTGTGAAAAATGCATGTATTTTATGATTGGCTTTTCGCAAATATTAAAATGAATATTATATGTGTTGTGTTAGAAAGTAATGCTGTATTAATTCTCTTAAGTAGTGTGTTAAATATAGTTTTAGGTTATAAAAATGTTAAAATAGAAACTATGCTATGTAGAATACTTTTTTAAAGAAAGGACTCGCAGCGAGATAGCAGCCACAGGACACCTAAATCTTTCAGAGAAAAAGAATTTATTGCCCTCTTATCAGAAGAAATGAACTTCTTCCCGCTTCGAAGGTGCTGTTAGGATTCAGAGGAAAAAGTTGAGGATGACCAGACAGAATGCTGTATTTGAATAGAATTTATGCATCATGTATGCAGTGTATGAATATGCAATAGGCTATTGCTTTTAAGGGCTAATCCTTTGAATCCTTTGTTAATGGGGGTCCTTTTTCGGGCTTGTGCTGCCCAGAAAAAGGTACCCGGACGTCCGTAACTCTTTGTCTCTATTGTCTCATATTGTCCTAATTCAAATTGTCCAAATTATTATTACTCTAATTGTATTACTATTTTTATAACCATTTTATTACTATTAAACTTTTAAAATTTTAAAAACAAGTGATTGGCATTTTTCACAAAATGAGAGATTTCTTGGGATTTTTCGTTTTGTTACATGGGTATTCACAGAGGTGTATCAGCTTTCTCTTTGCATTACTTCTGTGAGTGCTTCTCATGCAAAACCATCACATTGATAGAGAAAATCTGAATATTTAAATTCCCTCTCCTACACTGTAGGCTATAGAGAGTAAAAATATGGTTAAAAATATGGTTTGTATTTAACATTTGTTCCTATCAACTCAGCCTGCTACAGGGAGAGAGATGACAAGTCTTTTTCTTTCCCACCCTAAGAAAGACAAGGTGAAGAGCTGATATAATCAGGCTCTATTTTCTCCTGTTCTTAGTAGCTCCTCTCTTCTTTTTTTCTCTACAGTCCTTCATTAAATAGACCAATTACAGAAACAGGTCATGGTTTCAGCTACTGGCATCCTTTAATACTACAATTAAACAGTTAACCATATAGATATTCTGCATACAATGTAAGTTCTCTTGCGCTCTGATGATTGAATATGAATCTGGGTTCATTTTCTAAAGAGAATAGCAGTTCCTCTAATACATTTATATTAATTAATTGTTTTTCTCCTTTAATGTTCCTTTTTTTTTATGCTTGTCTCCTGTAGGCTGAAAATTTTCCAGCTGTGGCCTTTTAAATTAAAGATATCTTCCCAATTATAAAGACACTATTATTTATTTGTTCCTTCCTTTTTATAAACATATGCATTACAAGTCTCCAAAATAATCTATGTTATGTTAAAACTGGACTACATATAGCCTAGAAGTACCTGCACTAAAAATCAGTTTGTATGTGGGGATGGCACCAAACCAGTCTTAAAAACTAAGAGCAGGAGAAATGACTTATCTAGTTAGCCTCCTCAACCTTGGTTTTACTAACATTTGATTGTGTTGCACAAGTATTTTTGGGGGTTGAGTCTTTTGCTGCTGCTTTATTTTGAAAATGTTAACTGTCTAAAGAGAGAAGCAAGCAAAACAAATGTAGTTGAAGCAGTTTATAAAGATGAGTCAATAGGTTATGTCTGTAATGTTTTATTTGCACAACACCCTGTTCTAACAGGGACCAAACAACAATGCTGTTCTTTGCATTAAAATAATTGCATGTAAACATGCAAAATTACTGTGGTAAACTTTTGCATTGAAATAGATTCAACCAACATTTTGATGATGTTTTTATGTATGGAATACTGCATAGAAATTTGGGGTTGATCCAACTTCTTGATTTTTTCAACTTTATTTCAAGTGAAGTATTTAGTTATATAGAAGGTATTTGAATGGAATAGATGACTTCCTGTTTTATATACCCCTAGCAGGAATTACAGGTTAAAGCATTCTGATTTTGTGATCCCATTTCCAGTAGAGAGATATAAAAATGTTGTAATTTAACTCCAGAGTAAAGGCCTAGGAATTTTGTTTGGGGTTTTTTTTTTTCTTCAGATTATGAGAAGTAGGACTCATACAGAAGGTAAACTGGTTCTTTCAACAGCTGAATGTTTTATACTGGAAAAACTGAATCCACAAAGGTTTATGGACAAAAACCCCTGCTCAGAACTTGGTTGAGGACAGATAGTAGCACACACTTACTTAACTTGTTATTAATTTCTGAAGATTGACATGGCCATTCTCATGGGGCCTCTTTATATCTCTGGGTACTAGAATATCATCAAATGCATTTAAAAATGAACCTTATTTCTGCTGTCATTTTGCAAATAGGTTACAACTCTTATATTTTTAGCAGAGATTCTCATGCTGTTGAAGTAAGCAGAAACAACTGTGTTCTGGTCATACTTCACAGTGACTTTATGCCAGTATAATGTCAGTGCTATGGAATTACAGTATGGTACTATAAATGGAATTATGCTTTTTGAAGTTTGAGTTACCTCTAAAGGTTCTAAATTAATTTTATTACCAAACCAACAACAACAACAAAACTATACATAAGGCATGCTATAAATACATTATAGACCAGGATGAATGGGCATGTTGAAATATGTTGGACTTTGATGATCCTTGTGGGTCCTTGACAATTCAGGATATTCTATGATTCTATAATAACACAAGTATCTTTCAAAGCATGAATAGACTAGTAGTATACTAACTTTAGTGTGTGTTATACTCACACATGTACTTAGCCTAACATATGTGCAGTAATTGGAAAAAGCTGCAAACTGGAAGTAGTAAAATATAGAAAACTATGTACTAGACAGGTATCCACTTTGCTTGTGCAAAGTCTGACTTCTCTGGTTTCTTTGCATATAGGAAATTTCTTTGCATATTCTTTTCAGTAAGAGTTGTGTCTGTGGATCCGGTGTGCAGCTGGCTTCTTGGGAGCATCCTCTTAATAGCATCCTCTAGCCTTTAATTTGTAACAATGCTGCAGCTCTAAACCAGTTTGCTCTCTCAGTGATTTAACTGCAAATTTTCTGACCAGGTAAAAGTCAGTTGTTGTAACTCCCACTGAAGTCTGCTTCCGCATAATGTCAGGGAGAATTTTACCATTGATTTTCAATGAGAACAATTACTGTTGCACTTATTCCAAATATACATTAGCAGCAGAGAGCAGAAGTTTACCCATTTGGTAAATATGCCTACTTTTACTAGAACAAATGCCTTGTGCATTATCTGTTTCACACAAATCAGGGTGTTAATATTTGGGATAGCTCCAAAGTAATTGTAAATTACAATGCAATATATTGATGCTGCTTTGAAATTGTGTAGGTATTGACCAATGCTCTTGCAAATAACATGTAAGCTCTTAAAAATATCCTAAAGTTCTTATTCTTCTAGCATTTGCAATCTATTTGCAAAGGCTTTTTCTTTCTGTTTTTTTTAAATTCTTTTCTCTTTCCATGCACAGGTGTGGAAGGGGCTAACAGCGGGCCTGTTAGCTAAAGGAGCGAGAAGAAGCTGAGAAGTAAGAAGAAACTGATAAGGAGCTCTCTCCAAGGCTGTAGCCAAGGAAACCGAGGGAAGAAAGATAGAAGAACTTTGCAGCTGGATGAAACATTTTTAGAAAGTTAATTAAGTCACCATAACTTCTCACCAATAGTATTATGTTGATTTATTGTGGCCAATAGTAAAGATAGAAGAAGGATAAACAATTGGAAAGTGTATAAAAAGCAGCCATATTCAATAATAAAGTGTTGCCAACTGAGACTGCTTGTGGTCTCTGCTTTATGTCGTGACCGCCTCGACAGCGACATTTGGTGATCCCCGACGTGATAAGAAGCCGGTGGGGGCCCATACGAGGTCCTAGCAACTGGCAACCGTGACCCACTGGGACGTAGTGGGGGAGGCGGCGTTGGTGTAGCTGAGAGTGGCAGGTGGAAGCCACAGGGAGGTCCGGACCTGATTTTCTCCTATCAAGACACCTGGAAGAAGGTGAGCCACCAACTAGTAAGAATGGGACATAATTTAACTAAAGAGGAAGAAAATGTTCTGGCTACATGGAAAGTTTTGTTAAGAAATAAGGGAATTAATACGTCAGACTATGCCCTTCGAAATATACTGCTGTGGGCTAAATCTCAGAATTTTGGCACTGATCCCCACACAGCTTTTAGTGTTAAGGCATGGAAAAAAGTCGGGGACAGACTGTGGGAAGTCATCCGAAAGGGAGATAAAACGGTTGTCGATCTAGCAGTTACTTGGGAATCGCTCTTTGAGGCATTAAAGGAATGGAAAACAGAGCGAGAACAAGCAGAGCGGGATGCGGACGAAGAGTTGGGGCTGATAACAGAACCTGATGGGGGGGATGAGGCAGAGGGGGCCTCTGATGGGGAACTTGAAGAAAGTCCGGGTGCCATGCAAGTTACCTGGCAAGCTGCCAAAGCTTCCGGGAAAGCTGCCAGAGCTTCTGGGCAAGCTGCCAAAGCTTCCAGGAAGGCTGCCAAAACTTCTGGGCAACCTGCAGTAGCATCCTCTTATCAGACCCCTAAACCTCTCTATCTCACACCTGCACAGCAGCTCGCAATGGTGCCTGTATATACTACACCGCTACGCCACTTAGCTGAAATGTCTTTAGCAGAGAGACAAACCCAGCCATCTGCCCCCCCGCTTCCCTCCGCTCTAGTCCAGCCGTCCGCCCCCCCGCTCCTGTCTGAGCAGTTTGAACAACCTGCGAGGCCGTATCCTCCGTTACCTGACAGTGACAGCAGCAGCGAAGCAAGTGATGAGTCACCTGCAGTAACACCTGAGTTGGGGCAAGGAGCTCTGGTCTCTTTACCGCCTAAGAGCTCTAGCCTTGCTGCCCCATGGACTTTGCCTCCATGTCAAGTAACTGTGGTTCCTCGACACCCTCAGGAGTTTTGGGAATTTGTTAGGAGGAAAGCAGTTGAAGAAAAGAATTGGGACACCATAGAAAGGTTAGGTGCTCCAAGAGTACCTCAGGAGAACAGTGCCAATGCAAATGTTGCTTGTGATAACCCTATGGCTTTTCCAGTCTTTAAAGCAGCTCCTGGAGCAGGGCAGGATGACAGTCATCACGTCTTTGCCTGGAGGGTTGTGCAAGACCTCCAATCGAAAGTGGCTCAGTATGGTATTAATTCCTCAGAGGTAATGCAATTAATACGTGTAATTAATGCAGATTTGCTTGCACCTTACAACATCGCGCATCTTGCTACAATTCTGTTCCAGCCAGTACAATACAGTGTATTTCAAGAAACTTGGAGGCGAGCGGCTGAATGCACCGCTTTAACAAACATGCAGTTGCCTCAACATGACCCTCGTCATGCTGTGGGTGTTGATGCCCTACTGGGCACTGGGCCTTTTGCCAATCCAGATTTACAGGCAAGGTGGGATCCTTCGATTTTGGCACAAGCTCAACAAATTGGCATGAGTGCCTTAACTAAAACAATGGAAATGGCAGCTCCAAAACAGAAATATGTCACTATACAGCAAGGGACGAGAGAACCATTTTTGCAATTTGCAGAAAAACTTGCTGCAGCTATTGAGAAACAGGTAGAAGATGAAACTTTGCGAGACAAATTGTGCATACAATTGGCTAAAGAAAATGCAAACCCAGATTGCAGAAAGATTATTGATACTTTACCTGGGGAACCCACCTTGTCTGAAATGGTTACTGCTTGCTTAAAAGTTGGTTCAGTCGAGCATAAAATGGCAGCTCTTGCTGCAGTGCTAAGACTTTCAGCAAAATGTTATAATTGTGGACAACAAGGGCATGTAAGATCACAGTGTACCACAGTGTCAAATGTCCGGAAAACAACATTTAAGCCAAGTGCAAGCAGCGATGTTGTGTGCAATCGCTGTGCTAAACTTGGGCACTATGCTAAACAGTGCAGGAGTAAATATCATGCAAATGGTCAGCTATTGCCGGGAAACCCAAAGAGGAGTGCAAAGGGGCGCGTGGGGAAACAAATACCCCAACATCAACAACTACCACAACAGCAAATGCGGGCCTTCCCAGCACTGCAAAGCTACCCATTTGCGAGCAATACTCAGGGGCAACAAGCGGGTCCGCAGGGATTGATATACCCACCGCTGACACAGTAACCATTGTGACAAAAGAAATATGTAAAGTGCCCCTTGATGCCTATGGTCCAATAGGACGGGGATTGAGTGCATTTTTAATAGGGAGGTCAAGTACTACACTTAGAGGTATTCATGTGCATCTAGGGCTTATTGATGCTGATTATTTAGGACAGATTCATGCCATGGTATCCATCGATGACCCTCCTGTCACTATTCAGAAAGGAACCTGCATTGCTCAAATTGTACCTTTTGTGAGTTTTGTTCCAAATACAGTGGACCGAAGTGGCAGCGCAGGAAGTTTTGGATCAACAGGAGTACCTCAAGTGTTCTGGACTGAGAAAGTAACGGAGAGCCGTCCAGAAAAGACATGCATCCTCACTGCCAGTGGATGTCATCCAGGAACTATATCAGTAACGGGTTTGATTGACACTGGAGCAGATGTCACAATACTCTCGCGACTTTGCTGGCCTCAATCGTGGCCTCTCACTCATGCAAGTTTTGGACTCCTGGGGTTGGGTGGTGCTACAACAGGTGGCCTGTCAGCCATTGTAATTAATGTGAAACATCCTGATGGCCAACAAGCTAACATCAGACCCTATGTTGCCGATGCTCCTCAGAGTTTATGGGGACGAGATTGCTTATCTCAATGGGGTGTCAAAATTACTACGGATTTTTAATGGGGGCCACTGTGATGCAGGGCAATGAACGTCCAGTTGTAGCCCTGACATGGTTGACAGATAAGCCTGTCTGGGTTGGCCAGTGGCCCCTTACTACTGAAAAGCTTACTGCCCTGCAAGAATTAGTCACAGAACAATTGCAAGCAGGACATATCGAGGAATCATTCAGTCCCTGGAATACCCCTGTTTTTGTAATAAAAAAGAAATCGGGAAAATGGAGACTTTTACATGATTTACGGCGGATAAATGCTGTAATGGCAACAATGGGAGCTTTACAACCAGGCCTTCCTACACCCACAATGATTCCACAGGAATGGCAAATAGTGTTCATTGATCTGAAAGACTGTTTCTTCACTATTCCATTGGCTGAGCAGGACAAAGAAAAATTCGCTTTCACTGTGCCTTCTATAAATCATGCGGAACCCGATAAAAGATATCAATGGAAGGTACTTCCCCAAGGCATGAAAAATTCGCCAACTATTTGTCAATGGTTTGTGGCACAGGCCTTGTCAAAAGTGCGGGAGCAATTTAAAAATTGTTACTGTTATCACTACATGGATGATATCTTGTTGGCATCTGACAACAAACAACAGTTATCAGTTCTTAAACAATGTGCTGTGACAAATTTGAAGGCTTTTGGCCTGATCATTGCTCCAGAGAAGGTGCAGGAACACATGCCTTGGAAATATCTAGGTATGTTGGTGACCAACACTCAAGTTATGCCTCAACCTGTAAAGTTAGACATTGATGTTAAAACTGCTACTGATGTACAGAAATTGGTTGGTTTGATAGGTTGGATTCGATAATATTTAAGTATAACTAATCATCAGAGTGCTCAAGCTTTACAGCAGCAATTCAAATTGTCTTCTGGTGAAGCAAAATCAATCCTTTCTTCTTGTCCTGACTGTCACATGACTCATGTCACTCAGTATTATGGTACCAACCCTAGGGGCCTTTCTGCGTTAGAAGAATGGCAAACTGATGTTACTAAAATACCAGAATTTGGTCGCTTTAAGTATGTTCATGTTACAGTTGATACTTTTTCTCATGCAATGGTTGCTTCAGCATTCACAGGAGAAAAAACTCGTGATGCTATTCGTCATTTTTATCATGCCTTTTCTATTCTAGGTGTTCCGTGTCACGTAAAAACAGATTAACGGCCCAGCATATGCTTCATAGAAAATGCAAGCATTCTTTCATGCTTGGGGCATTGAGCATTCTACAGGCATCCCACATGTCCCCACGGGCCAAGCAATTATTGAAAGAGCTCACGGACTTCTTAAACGTCAGGTTCAAAAACAAAAAGGGGGAATGCAACAGGAGTCACCTCAAGTGAGATTAGATAAAGCTGTTTATGTGTTAAACGTTTTGCGTCCCCTACCTGATTCACAGTTATCTCCAATCTTTTACCATTTTTCTTCTTTGAATTCTAAGCAACCAGATTTCCGTAGAAATGTTAAGGTATGGGTTAAGGATTTGATTACTGGTATATGGTCTGGCCCAGTGGAACTGATAACCTGGGGGAGGGGTTATGCTTGTGTTTTGACAGATAATGGTCCTCGATGGGTTCCTGCTCGCTGTGTTAAACCTTACCTAGAACGTGCAGGAAAGGACAGGATGGATGGTTCCGCAGTTGAAGCAGAACATGCGGATGACACCGGCTAAGACCATATATCAGTACTCAAAGATGGATGAAGGACAGGAATGATTGTATTAAGAGTGGGAATTTTGTTGATGGTTGTGATTGTGGGTTTTGTGTGTCCCCTCTCTGCTGGGATTTTTGCAAAGGGCCCTGCAAAAATCCATAGCAGCTGTATTTACAGTCCAAAAACAAAAAGGGGGAATTGTGGGAGGGGCTAACAGCGGGCCTGTTAGCTAAAGGAGCGAGAAGAAGCTGAGAAGTAAGAAGAAACTGATAAGGAGCTCTCTCCAAGGCTGTAGCCAAGGAAACCGAGGGAAGAAAGATAAAAGAACTTTGCAGCTGGATGAAGCATTTTTAGAAAGTTAGTTGAAGTCACTATAACTTCTCACCAATAGTATTATGTTGATTTATTGTGGCCAATAGTAAAGATAGAAGAAGGATAAACAATTGGAAAGTGTATAAAAAGCAGCCATATTCAATAATAAAGTGTTGCCAACTGAGACTGCTTGTGATCTCTGCTTTATGTCGTGACCGCCTCGACAGCGACACACAGGTAGTGGCCTAATTGTGGATCTGGAGGTTTATTGTAGTAGGCATGGGGACAGGCGTTCGGAAGATTTCGGGCTGTGACGGAAAATTACAGGAATCCTTCTACCCCCCCTCCCCATAGATATGGATCACCCTTGGAATGTAGCCAAACGTGTAGCCCCCCTAACCTATGCATGCCAGTAACTTTCCACTCCATACTAACCCTAGAAAGTATAGCCAAACCCCTGTCTGACGTAGAGAAGCCCCTTAGTCCATAAATACCCTCGAGACCCCTCAATAAACGCCTTTAACCGTCCACCACATTGGTGTCAGCGTCCGTTATTGGCCACGAGGGATCCCAAGGGGAAGATCACGGTGCTGGACTCCGATACCAGGTCATCGCGGCCTTCACAAGAAGGCAACATAGTGGTGCCGAAACCCGGGACACGGGAACGAGTCCGGGCGACGGGGGAACTCCTGGCCAGGGGACAGCACTCAACGCCGGAACGGCTATAGCAAAGAAGGGGGACGTCCCAGGACCCGCGATTCGTATGGAAGCGATAGCGAAGGTCGTAAGTTTGATACATATGCAATGGGGAATCAAATGTGAGCTCAAGAATTTTAACCTCGCATTGACGAGACTCTTAGAGCTTGGGGTCGTTAGCAGACCCATAGATATATTACACTCTGAGGTGTGGCAGAAATGTACTGTCGCGCTAGCAGAGGACACAAAAGCCACAGGCAGCAGCAAAAGCCTGAAAGCGTGGGGGAAGGCAGAAGCTGCCCTACGCAAAGCATTAGAAGAACAGGAGGCGTGGAACACTGCGCGCTCCTGTCTGTTAATCACGCCACAGCTGGGGGAGGGGGCGATAACGCGAACCCCCCCCGGTGGCGACCCGATTGAAAACGGGGAAACGCGGGGGCCGGGCGCATCCCATCCCTCCCCGAGCCCAGAGCCCCCAGAGCCCCCGGGGGACCCACTGACCCCTTCGGGGGACCCGCCGGGGCCCAGACCACCTCCGGAGCCCCCCGGGGTGCCCGCGGACCCCTCGCCCATCCCTTCCCCGCCGATAGCCGACTTAGCGCAAGAAGCGGAGGGACTCGCACGGTCCTTTTGGGAGGGATTGGCGGCAGAAGCCCGAAATATCGAGAGGGCTGGCGCGCGGGCGAGCGGCGGAGGGGATCTGCCGCCCTACCCGTTTGAATATGGCGCGGGTGGCCGGGAGGAGGGGCGGACCCCGCCGGCCCGCGGCGGGAAGAACCCAGAGACGCGGCCAGCCGCGAACACGCATGCGCGGGAAACCAGCGCTAAGCCCATGCCCAGCCGGGAGCTGTGGATCCCAGCAGATGCGCATGCGTGGGGGTGCGGCAGAGGGCGGACACTCGCTCGGGAGCCGCGCCCACTGATGCCACCATATATGGGAGAGATCCCTCCCTGCGGGAGGCAGGGCGAGCCCAGGGGGCGGGAGCGGCACCGCCCCCGAGGGGAGGAGCGGGGCCGAAGCCGAACAAAACGGCAGCAGAGACCGGAAGTTCATTGGCAGTCGACTTCCGACTCTGAAGGGAGCCACAGCTCCTCGGATTGCTCTGCGGAGCCCACCGAGTCCAGCAGCGACTCGGAAGTAGAGAAAACTGAATCAATGCGGTTTCGGACGAAACCAAATGAAACTTTTAACACAACCGAGAACCAGCCCCAATACGAACTCACCGACTGGGGTAAAATCAAAATCGAATGTGCGGGATGGGTACCCGCAGCATCGGTGCATGCCTTCCCGGTGAGAATTACAGGACCCCAGGGGAACCAGCAAAGAACATATACTCCCGTTAATTCCAAAGACGTTCAGACAATAGTAAAAGCTATTTCGGAAAAAGGAATTAACTCAGGAGTGGTTTCCACTCTCGTGGACGGTCTTTTTAGCAATGATGATTTACTCCCTTTTGATATAGTGCAAATAAGCCGTATGCTTTTTGATGGGGCGGGTTTGATAATATTTAAACAGGAATGGACAGACCGATGTACAGCCATGCTCGCTCAGGCAGCGGGAGAAGGGCAGCCACTCCACGGGTCGAGTTTATCTAGGTTGTTAGGGAAGCATGACGCAGTAGCCACACCCCAGCAACAAGCTGCGCAGCTTCGGACTGAGGAAGTCAGGGCGACTTCCCGGGCGGCCAGAGAAGCTATACGCGCCGCATCCAGGGTTGTGGACAGACCGACACCCTGGTCGACCATCAAACAGGGGGAGAGTGAAGGCTTTACACAATTTGTTGACCGCCTTCAGGCTGCGGTAGACTCTTCTAATTTACCCGCTGTTGCAAAAGGTCCGGTGATAACCGACTGCCTTCGGCAGCAATGTAACACCGTAACCAAAGATATATTGCGTTCCCTGCCGGCCGGGGCCAGCCTGGCTGACATGATTAAGCATGTTGTGAGGGAAGAACAGCTGACCCCACTCCAAGCAGCCGTCCACACCCTAACCACTGCGATGGCCTGCTTTAAATGTGGCCAGTCAGGTCATGTCGCGGCCAGCTGCCCCCAACCAGCACAGCTTCCTCAGGCGACACCCTCGCCCCAGCAGCGCCCCAGAGGGATCTGCTGGAACTGTGGGAGGAGAGGTCACCTCGCTAGGGACTGTAGATCCCGGCCCCGGGGAAACGGGAGGGGGGGGGGCGTGCGGGCCATATTCGGCCCCCTCCCGCTATGGATGCGAGACGGCCCATCTATGCCAACCCACAGTGGGGCAGAGGACCTTCATACCCTATGCTCCCACAGGAGGCAGTCAGTATCACACCCCCGCCAGCGATACAATGGCAGAGCTATGCAGTACCACCAACCGTGCCCTCACACCACCCATCATCACAAGCCAAGCAAGCGCTACAGGACCAGCAGGGGACGCCCCAAACCGGGACCCCTGGGTGGCCCTGGCCATGAAAATAGGGAAGGAACCCCCGAGGGTGTGGGGGACATGCCGCCTCTATGGCAGTCGGGGCCCCCACATCATAGGACTTCAGTTTTGGGTAGACACGGGATCAGACTGCACGATTCTCCCCCAATCGCATTGGCCCAGACATTGGCAGTTTAAGGAAGTCCCTCCAGTGAACGGGGTGGGGGGACAAACCCGGGCGTGGAAAAGCACCCAGCTGGTGGCTATAACACTTCACACGAACAAGGGACCAGAACAAACAGTAGCAATTTACCCCTACATTTTGCAAAACTCTCCGCCACTAATAGGAAGGGACATCCTTGCTATGCTAGGAGTCAAGATTACAAATTTACCATAAGGGCCACTGCTGTGCACCCTCAGCTGCCAATCAAATTGACTTGGAAATCGTCAGATCCTATTTGGAGGGAGCAGTGGCCTTTGTCAGAGCCTCGAGTGGCAGCTTTGCTGGAACTGGTCAACCGCGAACTGCAAAAGGGTCACATAGAACCCTCCACCAGTCCGTGGAACACCCCTGTGTTTGTAATCCCCAAAAGGTCCGGAGAGGGTTATCGTCTCGTCCACGACCTGAGAGAAGTGAACAAGACGATTCGACCCATGGGTCCAGTCCAGACACTGCTACCCATGAATTCAGCTATCCCTGAAGGACAGCCGTGCGCAGTGCTGGACATCAAAGACTGTTTCTTCTTGATACCCCTGCATCCGGACGACAGAGAACGCTTTGCCTTTTCCGTGGGGTTTCCAAACGGTAATCGGCCTAACCTCCATTTCCAATGGAGGGTGCTTCCACAGGGCCTAGTGGACAGTCCTGTTATCTGCCAGATCACCGTGGACAGAGCACTGATGCCAGTCCAACATTCCTACCCTGCCGCAACCATCATCCAATACATGGACGACATCCTAGTCGCTGCACCATCGACGAGCCAGGTGGACCACCTGGTGTCTGCAATCACAGAAACCCTCCAGGCCAACGGCTTCGAGATCGCAAGTGCAAAGGTCAAGAGAGGACCCTGCGTGACCTTCCTGGGAGTGGGAATCACAAGTTCCTACGTGACTCCTCCCAAGGTAAAGATCAACCGGGATATCAAGACACTTCACGATGTGCAATGCCTGGTGGGATCGCTACAGTGGGTCCGCAACGTCGTCCTGATCCCCCCCGAGGTCATGGACCCTTTATATGACCTCCTGAAGGGACAACACCCCTGGGAACCCAAGGAACTGACACCACAAGCGGCGAGCTCCCTCGATTTCATTGACCAGCAGATGTCCACTAGCACGCTAGCCAGGTGGAACCCGGCCATGCCCCTGGACTTATACGTTCACTTCACACCAAAGGGCGGAGTGGGAGCACTAGCACAAGGACCTTCCGAAAAATCCCGACCGATCCAATGGGTAGTCCTCGGGAGACCTACTCGTGCATTCTCCCCGGGAATCGAATGCGTCGCCAACCTCATCAGAAAAGGCAGGAAACTGGCCTTGAGACACCTAGGAACTGAGCCAACAAGAATACACCTTCCCTTTCGCAAGCAACCGTCTGCGGAGTCACCCGCAATTTCAGAACACCTAGCCCTTGCTCTCACCGGCTTCGGAGGAGAAATCTCCTACTCTGCAAAACCACCCTGGACTCGGCTGCTGACCATCGTTGACATAGACATGCCACTAAAGGTCAAAGACCGACCGCAGCCAGGGCCAACGGTCTTCACGGACGCTTCCTCCACGACTTCTACTGCGACAGCAGTGTGGCAGGCAGGGGAACAATGGCATTGCATTAAAGCATGTGACCCCACACTGTCACTGCAGCAACTGGAAGCAGCAGCAGTGGTCTTAGCGTGCGGACTTTTCAAAGATGAACACCTCAATATAGTAACGGACTCTATATTCGTGGCGAGGCTTTGCCTAGCCATGGCAGGACCAGGTGTGTCAACATCTACAGCAGCCCTAATGCTGGAAGAAGCGCTCGCCTCACGACAGGGCACCATGTCCATCATTCACGCCAACAGCCACGACCCAATCAAAGGTTACTTCCAGACAGGCAACGACAAGGCGGACGCCGCAGCAAAAGGCGTATGGACGTTGCAGGAAGCTCGTCAGCTGCATGAATCACTCCATATCGGGGCCAAGGCCCTGGCGAAGAGGTGCGGGATTTCTACAGCAGACGCAAGACATGTGATGGCGACCTGTCCTTACTGCCAGAAGTCACCCCTGTGGACCAGTGGAGTCAACCCGAGAGGTCTCAAGCCTTCACAAATCTGGCAGTCAGACTTCACCTTGTGTCAACTGCTGAAGCCCCGAGCGTGGCTTGCCGTGACGGTGGACACTTTCAGCGGAGTGATCGTGGCCACACAGCACCCCAAAACTAACTCTAAGGCCACAATTCAGCACTGGCTGACAGCCATGGCGTGGCTTGGCATCCCCAAACAGATCAAAACTGACAACGGTTCCAATTTCACCTCCAAACCAGTACAAGAATTTGCCTCGAAATGGGGCATCACATTAGTACAGGGTATCCCGTACAACAGTACCGGGCAGGCTATAGTCGAGCGGGCAAATCAAACCCTGAAAACCAGGCTGGAGGTGCTGGCAAAAGCCGAGGGTTTTGCCAGTTCTATTCCCCCGGGAGATCAGGCACACATACTAGCAACCGCCTTGCTGGTACTGAATCAATTCCCTAGGGGGGATGAAACAAACAGCCCCGTCCAGAAACACTGGGCCACCAAGGCGCTAGAGGAAGGCCCACAGGTTGCAATTAGAAATGAGCTAGGCGAATGGGAACAGGGCTGGAGGTTGATGCTCACGGGACGAGGGTACGCAGCTGTCAAAAAGGACGGCGAAATTAGGTGGTGTCCGTTTAGGTCAATCAAGCCCGACCTTCACACTGGGCGGGACAAGACTGATGAGAATTGTGAGTTTCTATTTACAGGACATGCTTATGGGTTGTCCCCGGGATGCGTATGTTCCCCTCCCAGAGGAAAGTGACAGTCCACCGAGCCGCCGGACAGCACCCGAGAGACCCACACGGGCGAGACCCAAGCAACAACGGTGTTTCTGTGTGATTATGCTATTGGGGCTTGTCGCCGGAGGGCAAGCCAGCCCAGACCACTACCCTCACCAGCCCTTCAGGTGGGTCATGCAACATCTTGATGGTGACAAGATGATCGGAGACATCACCACGCCAAACGCCCCGTCCTTCGTGCTTAGCATCACCGACCTGTTTCCGGAACAGCCAAAGGTAGACCCCCATTCTTCACACGCCACACACATGTACCTAACTTACTGGTGCCCAGCCTCAAACCCAGGAAAAAGTTATTGCAATCACCCAGGGTGGGGATACTGTGGGCACTGGGGCTGCGAAACAATAGTTACAGACGCCAGGCCGTCAGGACCTGGGTGGGACCCACAAGAGCCCGACAGATTCTTACAGTTCACCTGGGCACCCACAGGTTGCAAAACACCCGTCTTCCTTCAGGGAAATTTCTATCGAAACCACCATAAAGTCCCCAAATTCCGGAAATGCACTCACTATAACATGACAGTCTTGCAGCCAAATCACCCTAGCTGGGCCGTGGGCAAAGCATGGACAGTAGTCCTTCAAGGGTCAGGAAAATGGGTGAATGTGCGAATTACCAGACTCCAACCATCAGCACCCAGAGCAGTTGGGCCCAACAAAGTAATCAAAAGCACACAGAAAGGGAGAAACATGACCTACCCCAAACCCTTGCCCACAAGGGTCACCAACGTCCTAACTGGCGATGAGGAAGCCTTCCAGATAGGCCACTCAGCCAGGTCAGACTCGGACCCAATCCTTCGCATGTTAGAAGCTACCTTTCTATCCCTGAATGAATCTAACCCTAACCTAACCGACTCCTGCTGGCTTTGTTACGATGTTAAACCCCCTTTTTACGAGGGAATCGCTTTAGATACCCCCTTCAGCTATTCCACAGCCGATGCCCCTCGCCAGTGCAGATGGGACACACCCCGCAAAGGAATTACCCTGAGTCAAGTCACAGGTCAGGGCAGATGCTTTGGCAATGCAACCC